>NC_139233.1:78644085-79210859 GCF_977018435.1 Lepisma saccharinum
TAACAAAGTAAATGGATTGAGAGAATTCTGTTTTATTGTCCACTCAACTTTCTTTTCCTTCCTCAATAAAAGTAACAGTAAGCTGAGAAAAACTTGCCTCAGGACATTTATAAATATGTTTTAGTTCAATAGGATATGAATTAATAAAGGTTGCAATTTTCAAGTCTAGAGAAAAATTCATGCAGAATTCATGCAAAATTCCCGAAACTAATAATTCACGTAGAATTCCTGGAATTCAAGAAATTACCGGTTGAGTAGCCACCCTGATGAAATTGCAGTACAACATACCTGTATACACAGGAGGATGAATGCCACCAGGTGTCGTCTTGTCCTGTCCCCCAGATGGGTCACATAACATCTGGCTCCAAACCAACTCAATGTTCATACAGTCTCAGCGACAGTTGACACTTGTCATTTGAGACAATTCTTACAAAAGTGTAATGTGGGTTTCTCGTGTGATCATATTTGGTTAGAGGATCATTCAAATAGCATTCCAGGGAAAGTCTGAAATAATTGCAATGAAGCAGGCAATCCACAAATTGGTGAAGATAGAAAGCATGAAAACTTTGGTACCAATTAGAACTGGAGGTTGACCGAAAATATTAGAGGATACAGTGTACAAAGTGTAGGCCTGTTTGCAGCAATCAATGAGGAAATCTCTCCTGAATCTATCACAGGAGATTGGAATATCAGCATCATCATATCACAGTGGCAAATAAAGCAAAAATGCATCCATACGAGGAGGTACCCAAAAAAAACCCTGGAATTTTGTCACCTTGTTTTATTTTGACCGTACATGTACATGTTGTAGGTACATTCAGGTAAGCATGTCTACTCTAGTCACCTTCAAAGTATTGCCCATGTGATTTAATGCAATTGTCCCAACATTTTCCCACTGTTGAATACAGTTTCGAAACTCCTCTGGCGGAATACTCTTCAAGGTTTTGTCCGTAATGTCTTTGACCTCATTGACGTCATGGAATCGCTTCCCTTTCACATTCCTCTTCATCCGCGGGAACAAAAAAAAAAGTCACAGGGTGCTAAATCGGGTGAGGGGGCACAAGCACCATGTTGTTCTTTGCCAAGAACTGTTGCACTGACATGGTCGTGTGGGCTGGGGAGTTGTCATGGTGCAGTAACCACATTCCACTTCTCCACAGTTCTGGAAGCTTCCGTCGCACACTTTCACGCAATCTTCTCAAGATATTCAGGTAAAATTGCTGGTTCACTGTTTGTCCTTGCGGAACAAATTCCCTGTGGACAATCCCATTCACATCAAAGAAACAAATCAACATTGAGTGCTTTCTCGGGATGTGGTGAATTTGGAGTCTTCCACTGGCTGGATGCTTGTTTTGATTCAGGATCGTACCCATAGCACCAGGACTCATCCCCAGTCACAATTCGTTTGAGAAAAGTTAGTTGGGTCCTTGTGCAGTTCAGCCTTAAGTCGCGACAAACATTCACTCGATTCTTTCTCTGCTCCTCTGACAGCAAGCGAGGCACAAATTTAGCAGACACCCGTCTCATCTTCAAATCGTCGGGCATAATGCTCTGGCAGGTACTCCAGGACAACTCCACTTCTTCAGAAATTTGCTCGATGGTCTTTCGACGATCTTCATTAATGGCATCTTGAACTTTTCCAACGTTTTCTTCATTTCTGCCTGTCAAAGGACGGCCAGGCCTTGGTAAGTCTTCAGTATACATGTCGCCATCTTTGAACCAGGAAAACCACTCGTAGACTTGTGTCGTCCCCAAAGCAGCTTCATTAAAAGCTTGGCGAAGCATAACAACTGTTTCAGCAGCCGTTTTTCCCAACAAGAAACAAAATTTAACACAGATCCTTTGCTCCTTGTGGTCTGGAATCTCAACAATCACTCAAAAATCGCCAGACTCTTGCCGCAACACCACAAACAATGCAACACTATGAACGAACCGCTCAGCACAGAATAATGCCAACTTGGAGATTGATGCAAGATATCCCATACTAATGACACCTAGCGGCACAAGCCGTAACTACATCGGTAATCCACCCAACATAATGATTCCGGTGTTTTTTGGGTACCTCCTCGTATATAGTCACCACAGTGCAGGAATTGTATCCTCCTGATTTTGAAAGGTGGTGCCATGATTGTAAATTGTTTCAAATGAGCAAATTCTGGACAAAATGTGGTTTTCCTTGTTTTAGCTCTCAGGGTATGTAGATTCCCCATCTGCATAACATCTATTTGCAGTCCCTTCAGCTACAGAAAATTGGTGTATGAACACACAGTGTTTTGTATACATATAGTAGATTCATTTTTCTTCGATCGATGTGACCAGTGATGTGTACAAGGGAATTTTGGACGAGTTCATCCATGTTGGATGACTGTGAGCTCCCTCTCATGCACATTTTCATTCCAGACTATGGTGGTCCCCAGTTGGTAGGGCACATGGCACACAGGAGACGCTGGTTCAATTCCCAGGGTAGGCGATCTGAGATTGGAATTTTTCCAGCCTTGCCCCTGCATAAACCAGCCCTTGTTACAGGCATGACTTTGGGGCAGTCAAGGGAGTACTTGCCCCCCACCCCCAATTCAAGTTTATTACAGTTTAAAAGTTAATTGTACTTTTCTTAACCTCCTTGAACTTGAGCAGCAAAGTAATGAGTATTTTTTTATGGTTTTGCAAAAGTAACAGTTATTTAGCAAAATAGTCCTGGAATGCTATTTTTATGGCTTCTTGGCTCTGATAAAGCCCAAAGTTCGATCCTGCCCACAGAGTTAGGCCCCACGTTTTGCCTATGCCTCATCCAGTCTAAAAAAAATGGGCACCTGGAGCATGGTGCTGATCCCCTCAACTAAAAAGATGGCAGAGATCAAGAATGTTTGGGACCCTACCCCCACATTCTTTTATGTACCTTCATGGCATGGTGCAACGTGCACAGAGAGCTTACCTTTTTTCTTTTTTTTATGGCCACCTCGCTCCACACACCACCAGACTATTTCCTTTGGGAAATGCTGAAAAACAGTGTATACAAAAGCAATCCACACATGTTGGACGACCTGAAGTCCTGTATCCACACCATCAATATACTGGTTGTGCTTGCTGCAACAACTGACAACATGAAAAGACATGCCACGCTGCGTTTTGAACAGAAATGTAGCCACTTCTAGTATTTTATGTACTATCACATGAGGAGCAAAGTAATGAGTAATTTTTATGATTTTGCAAATGTAACAGTTACTTACCAAAATAGTACTGGATGCTACTTTTAAGGGATAGAAAAATTTTGATGCTGTTGCCCGAAGTTCATGCATGTATTAGCACAGTTTCATTTTCCTACAATAAACAATATAATTAGCATTCCTGTAATAATAATAATTTCCTGTGTCAACTAACTCAACACCATACATGTGGCAAGAGCCAAGTTTTAACTCCAAAGTATATTACAAACCGTGGATTTCTTCAATGTTGGTCTTTGCACCATGCTGTATTAATAGCTCCACAACATCCTCATGCCCTCGAGACACTGCTAACAACAATGGTGTTCTGTCGGCTGCATCCAAAGAGTCCACCTTGCCCCCCGCCTCCAGCAGAACTTTCACAGTGTCAATGAGCCCTCTGGATGCTGCGATGTGCAAAGCAGATGTTTTGTCTGTTGTTTTCCGGTTAACTTTGGCCCCTGCTTCCAGTAAAACTTTTACGACTTCCGTATGATCTCGGGCAGCAGCTAGATGGAGAGGAGTCACACTGTCTGAGTCTCCGTTGTCTACTCGGCAGCCTGAAATTACATTTTTTGATTAGTAAACTCTGCAATAAACATAAAAACTAGTTATGTTGATACTGAATTTGATTAGTTGCTTAATAAACACTTAATGATGAACCAATAACATTCTAAAGCAATATCTATTGTACGGATCGACCAATATGAAAGTATCATTAGCTAATATTCTATCATTTGACTGATTGATTTGCTTTATTTTACTTGCTTCTTGTGCCACTTTTGGCTAATTTGCGAAGATGAGGAATGATATGATGAAATTAATGAATGGACACTCACAAACATCCATGCCCAGGCCGGGATTCGAACCCAGGACCCCTGGCATCGTAGCATGTTGTTTCTTACCACTCTGCCACGGGGGCTGGCTACTAATATTCTATCAGTCCAATATAGAGTTGCAAGTGATTAGAATACTCCATTTGCCTCAATAACATATTTAACACGGGAACTACAAGAAGAAACTGCATATTTACACATCAATTTATAAAACAGGTAACATATTATACTTCCACATAGTGGTTTTAAAAAATGACAGACCACTCTCTCCAAAAGTGAGAGCACTAACCATTAGGCTGCACGGGAGTTCCTTGGTTCGATAAAAATGTCTATGTTAATATTCAGCCTCATGAGGACAATTGGTTGAGTTGAGTTGGTGTTTTAAGTTAACTTTATGCACAGTAAGGCTAATCGGGACTGGACCTACAGTTTAAAGTGGTATCCGAACCACTTGTGCCTCCAACATGAGGACAATTGGGGAGCTACTTGAAAGCAATAGGTGCAGACTCCAGTCTCAAACAGCAGTGATGGAATTGACCATGTGCCATCCAATGAAAAGCCACTTGGCCAGCCTTGGCTCATCGCAAGCTGTTCTTATGGAGTTTAGTTTTAGTTTGTGATGTAGGGTAAAGTTCTGTACAGGCTACTTATAGAAATATCTGATCAGTAAAACCATCACAAAATTCACTGATATGACTATATCAGTAGGTACAGATAGAATACTAATTGAATGGAATCTGACCCTCTTAGCAATATTTATGAACATGATAATTAAGCATTGAGGCTAAGAGACACATTCGGAAATGATTTACAATGGTGGTGGTGTACGAATACCGTGCAATCTGGGAAGATGCCCGCTCACAAAGCAATAGACTGATACACCATACACTAGATGGCAGGTGCATCCCGTATCTGTAGCGAAAGAATGGCATTCGTCTGTTGCAAATGGAGAAACACGTGGAAAAGATGGAAGGTGACTATCACGGACAAAGATGGGCTGCATGGTTTTTGTGGAAAGACGACATCATAACTGTAGAAATTCACAGATGTGTAACTGCAGAATGCTCCTACAGAAGATGGTTTACAATTGAGTCACAACAATGTGAGTGCTGGTCATTCGTCAACAACATGAACTCCAAGGAACACTGACTTCGTGTCTGAATTTATAACCTTTGATGGATTGGAGTATGAGACACGCCTCGGGCACACAACCCTACACAACATTATTCACGATGATTTGTACATGAAAAAGATGTGTGCACATTTGGTTCCATGGGACTTGACAAAAAAAAGTGGAAGACTTTCAATGGCTACAGGAAATGCATAATGAAGATCCAGATATCCTTGAGAAGCTGGTGACTGGTGAATAGTCATGGTGTCACTATCACACACCAGAGAAGAAATGCCAATCAATGCAATGGAAACATCCAGAAAGTATACAGAACAAGAAATTTCATGTTGCTCTACCTGCAGGCAAGCAGGTGATAAACCATCTTTTGGGACACTTCAGGCATACTGTGAGAGACTTACACAGAAGAGATGCAGGATTCAGAAATGGCAAAAAGGTAAGTGGTCGCAAGGAGTTTTGCTCCAACATGACAATGTGTGGTTCCACATAGGCAACACTACAACCAAAAACTTGGCATCACCGGGGTTCACTGTTGTTTCTCACCTGCCATATTCACCAGACCTCGCTCCATCTGATTATGCTTTAATCAACAAGCATGAAGGACTCGCTGTGAGGTCGAAAATTTGCAAACAATGAGAAACTGCAGGTAGTTGTTCAAGAATGTTTCCAGGACACCATATGAAGTTACCAGGAAGATGGCAATGGTGCACTGATGTTCGAGGGGAGTATATTGAGAGATCCCATGTGAATTGGACAATTGCATAATAAATAAAGTACAAAGTCTACTATTATATATCATTAAAATTTTACTTAAAAATATTCATACAATCACATAGAGATAATTAGGGTGCAGTTATGTCCCTACACCTGGATCCAATGGGATAGCTGAAACTATGCATATGAATGAACAAAACACATCTTTTGTTTGAATACATGCCCAAGTTAATGTTAACAATATTCAGTAATAATATAATACATCATACATTATTACAGTTGAGCAATGGAAAATATACACAGAAACTCAGTTTAAATACATTTTACATTTATTGTTTCCAATCCCTAAAAGCACAGATCCAAATCTGCAAATTTGGAGAGGACTACTGTATTAAAGAATTTGTCATTTAATTACAAAAACCACTTTTACTGCACAACATTAGAGCAAAATACATGCAAATTTCACACCTTGAACTTGTAATTTTCAGAATATCTGCACCTCACATGGTCAAAATTGTATTGTAATGTAATTAAGCCTTGTTTCCATATTTAAAAACACTAAGTTGCTGACCAAGGCAGTTTATTAAGATAAAAACACTTAACAGGTAACGTTTCGACCTACTAAAATCATTTTAGTTTAGTTCTTTGTCTGAGGAAGACCCTGATATAGGGTCGAAACGTTACCTGTTAAGTGTTTTTATCTTAATAAACTGCCTTGGTCAGCAACTTAGTGTTTTCAAAATTGTATGTGAAATACTTTTTGATCATGCCTTATAGTATACACAGGCCATATTGACCTCTCGAATGGCAAAGTGGAAATATTTTGTTATTGCAATCAAGAGGTCCTGGGATTGATGCTTGGTGCAAGCACATTGTGCACTGGTTCGAATCCCAATTTAGACTGTAGATACAGTCCCAATTAGCCTGTCTGAGCATATTTAAAACAAACATTTGACCTGGTATTATACATAGTATCACTGTAGAGAATGTAAGATTAACAAAAAGTAAGAATCGTAACGAACCTTAAAGTTCGTGGGATCTTAAGAGTATCTAGCAGGTTAACCAGTTAATTGATGGGGTGATGTAAACTACTCATCATTCATCCTCTTGATGAGACCACTCGTCATTGACATGACGAGTTATTGCTTGGCATGCGAAAGGTACAAATTACACAAAGGAATTAAACTACTGAAAAGACAATGGCAACCCGTTGGATTTTGTGAACCGTTGAACCTGTATCATGGCTGGGTGTAGGATAATTACCTGTCTAACTGAAGTCTCTGAGCTGAATGAAAATAGCGAAGTCCTCTGTGAGCTTCTAACTTGTTGACCAAAGGCGTGCTTCCACTATCGACCTCCTGCCTTGCTGACCTCCTCTCTCTACCAACTCAATTCCCAAAGTCCAGTCACTTCCCAGCTTGTCTCACCTCTATATTCCCTGGCCATCGAGCTCTTCCTCGATGCCGAATCGCCGAATCGTGTTTATTATAATTGCTACCATGCAAACCGCTGACACCAAACCCAGAAGTATTACCTGCTTCCTGAATACTCAGGAGGTTTGCATGGCACAACACAATGCATTGTAAACATGCCTAAGAGGCTTGAGACAGCTGAGAAAAACAAGTGAATGCCCTGGTCAACATGAAGCGTTCAGAGAGACTTAAAAATAAACATACAATCTTAGGGATTGATACGTTCGCGCCCTCTAGGAAAAATTTTCTTCTTTGAAAATTTAAAAGTCAAATCGCAAAGCTTGACATGACTCAGGTTCGCCAATTCCATATATTTTCTTAAAAAACCCAAATATACAAAAGAAAATCCACCAAAACATACCTTCCCTTGTTTGCCGTAGCCTGAAGGAAAGAAAAATTTTTATTCCCTAAACTCTATAATGAATAATACCCTTAATACTAACAAATTCGTATGTTTATACGATGTAAAAAACAATAATATATACTATTATAGGACTAGAAATCACAAAGGTTCGTGTCGTTAAGCGAAAACTCTTAATGTACCACATTTTGTGCGTACGTACTGTTTATTATGTATAATTGCTAATCCATTTGCTCCGAGTCAAGAGTCTGTGATGCCTCGCCACGCGGTAACGACTCTGTGTGTTCCGCGAAGCTAACGGCTGGAGGGAACGTCTTGCAAGATGGAACGGAATTCACAATGTTTGTTTATATTGCCGCTCGATATAAACTCTTCAAACTAAAAAATACCTTAAAAAGGTGCACAAGTAAGTACACGTAAGTAAGCATGTAAAACATTGTCACATCTCACTATTTTGTCCGTGTGAAAACCTGATCATATCAAAGTGCGTATGTTTTACGAACTAGGTAGCACTGCACTCCTAACATCGCCAAATATATAAACTTGCATGGCTGTGTTGCACATTCCAATGTATTATTATACAATATTCAAAGCATATAGTGAGTTACACTGAAAACTGTCGCTGGTAAAACTTAATTATAGCGTTCAATTTTCTTTTCTACATTAAACTGTACACTGTATACATATATCTGGCTTGGTGAATACCTTTGTATGACTGCACACAAAATTATTAATCTTGCAAGTGACAAAACTATGTGCTTGAGTTTAAATATCAAATAAATGTTCTGCGAACAAATGTGTCGCTTTCAATATTCCATGTTGGTGAGAAGGGAGAAAAAAAAAAAAAATATATCACACTCATATCTGCATGCAATAAACATATGCATAAAATATTGTCTCTACAGCATGCTTTCTAAAATGTTCGCAAGTGCTGAAATTATGTTTTTTATTGCTTGCATGTCCATTTATTATTCGAAGTGCAAAATTTCATCGTAAAAAAAATTATGCACTAATTGATGCGAACACTGGTCACTTGACACCACTGGTGCGTGTCGCTTCCTTGTAGTATGATGTACACTTGCATGCATATAAAACTAGTTCTTATGCATGACACAAAACTAAAAAATGTATATAAGGGCTATGGAAAAGTATTGTTTCCCATAATGCATGTTAAATAACCAAATAGATACACATGATAGGAGCTCGCATGTGTATGTGTAGAAACACTGTAGCACAATTCTGTAATTATTGTTTGTGACCAGAACTGCTGTTTGTAGAATATATGTTTTCTCTGCTTCCTCTTCTTTCTGGATTGCTTGTCGTCTTGACTGCATTGGGCAATGTAAAAATGTAGTAAATGACCCGTAGAACTTGGGAGATGGGGAAAAGTTGTAGTTCGAACTGCAGTGTGGAGGGAAATTTATCTAGCTCCATCACTAGGTGTTGTTGATAATGTGTAGTCTGTTATACTGGGAAATGTATGGTTGACTACATCCTTCCTGTAAAAGGTAGTCTCTGTGTAGTAATTAGAAATGTCTGCATGTCTCCCTCAAATTGGTGGTGACGAGTCTCTTCTTGAAATAATATTTCAAATGTCTGCATGTCTCCCTCATAGAATGGTAATCAGTCTTTCTGCCTGGTAATAGACTGCCTGCGGATGTCCGTCACGAAAAATGCCCATGGATGGTGTAGGCATTGCTTGTGCATGGTGCTCCGTATAGACAGGTTAGGTTAAAAGGAAAAATTATGACAAAGAAAGGAAATTGCAATAGGATGGGTATATATAATTCAAGTACGCATGTACACAAAACCAACCAATTTCCACTGCCTTTTCTTTTAAAATTAAATTAAATTGTCTCATCAAAAATAAAATATGATTAAAATAAATTGATAAAATAATTGCCATAACTCTTTGAAAATAAATAAAGAAAATTTAAATAAAATATCCAACTATAATTAAAAATATTAAAGTCCATGATTAATGTGTTGCCTTAACCTATTAATTATTACTGTGCTGCTCTGAATTAATCTGTTTCGCAAGCTGATGATGCTTATAAAAATAATATCCTAAGATTGCGGTTAATAACACATTCCAAATAACAAAAACTAATATAGACATAGGCAAAGGGTTTAGAACTAATTCTTTAAATGAAATGCTCTTACTAATTGATTGATTAAGTTGTTTTAAAGCAAGTTCAAGCGAAGTCCATTGGGGAATAGTGAAATCAGATAAATTCTTGGGAATATTAAGTAATAACTCAATTTCCTGCATTTTGACTTGTTCGAAGGCTAAAATTCTTGTGTGTAAAATTTGTTGATCCACAATAATCTGTGAAAAATCCTGATAATTAAAAAATAAAGATTCCCCTTCGTTAAGCTGAATTGATCTGTGCGTGTTCAAATTATTATTCAAATTCTGAATAACGATAAATTGACCTGAACCTGATATTAAAATACCATTACGTGTTCTAATAACCTGAAATAATTTATTGTCAGTAATAGATTTCACTTCAAAATTACAAAATGTAAAATTAATAAACAAAAGTAAGTGTTACAAGCATGTTCTAAAGGCTGTTTAAATTTTAAAAAAATATTATGGTGTGAACCCTAAAAATAAATATATAAAATGTGAGTTGCGCAAAGCAAGCTATTAGAGTGCTAAAAGTTGCTTTGACAAACCTCTAATGGCCTCCTAATAAACGATAGGCCGGTGCAATTTGCCGTGGTTCATAAATATGCAATGTAAGACAAAATTTCAGTAAATGCTACTTCTGAGTTTCGTTGAAACTCCAGGTGGTCACAAAATATGGCATTAGGGAATTAAAAAGGTGATATTCAAATTTGAAACACAATAAAAATAATAAAACTTTCTCAATTACAAATTTTCTTTAAACAAAAGAAATTTAACCACTCAAAACTTCTTGAGTCCGCCGTATACCTCAAATCACTTGGTCGTGTAAACAGACCCGCCGCGGAAAGGTATACTTGACTCATCTAAGAATGGTGTGTCAATTCCTTAGGTATGTTTAAACAAAACAGATAGAGAATAGTTATGCTATATATTACAATATAAATACAAATTAATAGTTATTACCTACTGTACTAACATTAACACGAAGTTAATCAGTAAGAAGTAATGAATTTATTGCTGCATTGTCGAATAAGGTGCAAATTGGGTAAGTGAGCTAAATTTCCTAATAATAAATATTAATAATAATAATAATTTCTCAAATGATAACATTCTGGTAACCCACACTGTTTAAATTTGGAAAGGCTAACTATGCCGTGGCGACTTTTGCTGCACATGCCTCTGTCAATCACCGAGGCTTAGCCTTGGCATGTTGCTAATAATCTTGATTACTCTAAGTGCATAAAGTGCTAAAATTGCCCTTTTGTAGAAATTTCCCTGATTTTATCAAAATTTCGTTTATCTTTATCCTGATTTAAACCAAATGTACGTCGATTTCCCAAAAAACTTACTTAATATAAATATCTCTATGAAAAACGGGAAAATTTTGCGAGAAAAACGCAAAAAAAAATCGTCTTGTTGTTCCTTTGTAAAATTATTGGTCGTGATTAGTCTGAAGTGTATAAATGCGACGTTTTGAAAAAAAAAAAATATATCTATAAAGAACAAAATATCCCTAACATTGTTTACATGAACTTCTATCGTAAAAATCAAATTCTGATGGCTATATGCGTAACTAAACTGATTCCCTAAAATTTTACTGAACGAACGCCACTAACTCAAAAAAAAAAAAATATGCAAAGCCTGTGGTAAGTGTTTCTGAGCTTCTAGCGTGTTCAAAGTACTCGGAAGAGAGCTTGAGTGCAGCAAAGGAATTTGCTGATACGAGACATTCTAAATTGTGCAAGGTTGCATTTGTGGTCGCTGGACGTAACTGAAAATTTCTCTATGGCGACAACGAAAGCTCTGGCAAGTTCGCTGCCGTGATCGGCGACTTCGGGTACGTTCGGGTGCCGTTCGGGAGGTGGAGGGGAAAAGGTCGCTGCTTCGAGCCGCGGGCATAGGAACGGAGAAGGAAAATGCAAGGCGATGGTTCGCTGATACATTGAATGACGCGTAACTGTTTACAAAACTTTAAATTACTACGAACAAAGTCTAGTAAGCGCTGCGGGAGTTCGAAATAAAGTCAAGGACTTTGAAATGACGTAATAAATTGGATGGAAAGAGAAAAAACTTCGTTGTGCTTGCGACAGCGTGTTTACTTGAACACTTTCGTGCTTGTAAAACAACAACAGTTGGGAAGCTGTTAGCAAACTAAATGACTAATAAACATTGCATAAGGTACAAACAAACGTAAAAAAAAATGAATTATACTTAAAATTTGAATCGTAATTAATATAAAATTCTAGTCGAACATGAGGTCGTAGAAAATATGGTCTGTAAACGAAACAACAGGTTCGGGAACCTGAAAATTTGGCTTACTTTCCGCTTTTAAAGTAACACTTGAAACTTTCTCGATTTTTACGGGTGACTGATTAGCAAATGACTCTTTAATTTTTACAACTGGCTGAACACAGGATGAAACAGGCAATTCACTTTCCATTTTGCGACTGTTTTGAACAAAATTAGGACCCTTGCTTACGGCAAATTTTTGAACCCTATCTTTAACGGATAAAATATTCTTCGGCAAATCTATACTGTCGTCTTTAGTGACTAAAATATTCCTGGATACATCCTGAACTTCTTGTTGTACAATATGTGGAATAAGAACAGTTGGAGGAAAGGGCGGGGGAATTGGCGGGTGACTCGTTTTTAATGGTACCACTTCAACAATCGGTGCAATATCGTCGTAAATCTGCTCAATGGGCGGTGAATCATTATTAAAGTTGCTTAACTGTAACTCGTTGGTACACTCATGGTCATAAGTAATAGATTTCTTGCGTTGACATTGAAAATAACATTATGAAAATTATAAAAATACTAATAATAAATGTTGTTAATAATAAAATTGTAATTATATTATAAGGATAGTCAAAGGACTTGTTCAACAGATAAATAAAATTATAAGCTTTTACGTATGGAAGAAATCCGTTTAAAATAACTAAAATCGCAATGATTTTCATGTTGCTTAGGCAATCAAAACAAACAGTTCTTCAAAGCTAACACGTACTTTAAGCTTGCCTAGTCTAATTAGTAGATAGTTTAACTCAACTTTTAATTATTTCTGACTCTAGGCTCAAATTATCTGCGTGATTTATTTATTTAATATAATTTATTTATTCTCTAAATTTATTAGCACTGTTTAACTTATGTTATTTTAAATTTTACTGCAAACTTATCTTATTTTACTTTCAGGTGTTAACTTTACGTTTAAATTCTTTGAAATCAATCGAACCGTACTAAGGTACAAGGTAAGGAAAAAAAAATTGAGACTGATTTACTCCTGACTACCTGAAATAAAATAATAATTATTATTTATGCGATCTTTAAATGCATTAAAATACTAACATCACTGAAACTTGAAGAATCTTCAATTCTCTCTACTCATTCTAAAATATGCTTAGCATATTATTGTGGCAAAGCTTTAAAACTAAAACCGTTGTGGTTTACTCATTATCATTCTGCGATGGCAGAATGGATTTCCAGGATTATCGGTAGCTATCCAATATCCGAAGGAAAATACTTGTTATAGGAGCGCAAAAAATCTTGACGTCGACGTCTACATATTCATATAATATAAATATCCTCATAACTGGCGCTTAAAAATAAACTTTGCTAATATAATCATATACCTTCTTCTGAAGAGTAACTATAAAATTCCAGTGATGTATTCGCTGAGCTAGTATTATTACATACTGCAAAACTTTTGTGCGTAAAGCACATTATTAAATAATAAGTCTGCTTTTAATTGTTCATATTATTAGTGCTATTTTATTATAAATTATTATTATGTCACGCAAGTGAAATTAAAATATTAAATCTGTTACTTATATAAATTTTCAATTTTAGTGACCATTATCCGTGCGTGAGTCCGCGTTGTCTTCTTGACGATCTTCATCTTCACCTGCCAAATTTTCCTCGCCTTCACCGTCATCTGGCGCATAATATTTTTTGAGTCTCTGGACGGCAATAGAGTCCACTACTGTCTTTCCGCGCTTGTTTTGGAATTCCACCAGGTACGTATTGGGATTCTCTTCTTGAATAACTGTGGCTGGGCCTTTATAAATACCTGAAAAGCACCGTGCGGTTCCAATTTTCTGGGTGCTGTCAAAAATTAATACTTGATCGCCTGGTTGAAACTTGATCTGTTTCCTCTTCTGATCATAATATTTCTTCACTTCAACATGTCGTTTTGCTAAGTTATCCGTAGCATTGGTTCTTGCTTTCTCCAATACTCGGAACCGTACATCATTCTCCACATTTTCACAGCTTGGTGTGTGCAATGCAAGCTCCCAGGGCAAAGTAGGTTGGAATCCATGTACTAAAAAGAATGGGCTATACCGCAAATTCTGATTCCTGGTAGTATTGTAACTAAATACACTTGGCTGTAAATATTGAACCCAATCAGTGTGTTTTGAGTTGACATAACACTTCATTATACTCTGTAAGACCCCGTGGTTACGTTCCGAAAGACCTATAGAGTTATGAAGACCGACTGGTGAAAACTTAATGGTGATTCCCAATTTAGTGCCAAGTTCCTGGAAAAGCTTAGATTTAAATGCAGATCCGCGATCCGTGTAGATATCCTGTGGGACTCCGTAGCGTAACACTATCTCTTCGTACACAAATTCTGCTGCTGTACTGGCCGTGCAATCCGCAACTGGTTTGGCTATTAAATAGCGCGTCCCAAAATCTGTTGCAGCGATTATGTATCGATGACGAAGATTGGATGAAGGAGGATATGGGCCTGAAAAGTCTAGACAAATCCTCTGGAATGGCTTCTGTGCGGGAAAGGTGCACAGTTCCCCTGCTGGTAGACCTGGACGGCGTTTATTCTGCTGGCATGTTATACATTCCCTAATTTTCCTCTGTATAAATAACTTCATATTTGGAAAATAAATTCTTGGTAAAGCCACATTGTAACACTTGGTGAACCCAAGATGAGAACCTCCTATGGGTGACGCATGGAGTGTCTCAATCACAGAATCACGTAACGTCATGGGAATGCATAATAATTTCTTGGTAATAGCTCCTAATTTCTGCTGTCTATACAATAATCCATCTTCCAACACATGATGATAGACCTGCCTCTGGATGTGTAAAGGTAATGTTCCATCGTCCCTGTCTGGGTCCTCCAAAACTTTAATAATTGGGCCAAAAAATGAATCCTGTCTCTGATGTTCTGCGACATCTGTGGTTGCATCGAATAAAGTAAGTGTCCTGGGTTCGGGACTGTCCTCTTCAGTGTTGACATCCTCTATGTTTTCTCCACATTCTCTGCTGAGGGGATCGGCGATATTCTCCGTAGTTTTAACATGGATCGGTGTAAATGAAAAATCCTCCAAAAGGTTGCTCCATCGAAGAAGCTTTGAGCTCAAATTACGGGATGTCCTAATGTACGTAATCGCTTTGTTGTCTGTGTATAAATCAAAATGGCGGCCAATAAGATAAAATCTAAATGATTTAAAAGCATATAAAATTGCTGTTAATTCCTGCTCAATAACACTCAATCTTTTTTCAGTATCGGTCAACGTTCTACTGCAGTACGCACATGGCAAGTACTCTCCTTCTGCATTGGGCTGCATTAATACGCCACTGACCGCATGAGATGAAGCATCGGTGAAAACCTTGGTGTTCTTCGCTGGATCGTACGGTAACAAAACAGGTGCAGTAATTAAAGCTTCCTTTAATTTCTCAAATGCCGATTGTTGTTCAGGACCCCATGTAAATTTCTTGCCCTTACGAATTAAACCCTGTAATGGTGATGCAATATCAGAAAAATTCTTGACATATTTCCTCACGTAGCTGCAAAGACCTAAAAACATTTTAACCTTCTTCGTGGTGGTGGGAACTTTATAATTCTTAATGGATGACAGTATTCTATCACTTATACGATAGCCATATTTGCCCACATTGTGGCCCAAGGCAATTGTCTCATAATATCCAAATGAACATTTAGGTACAGCCAATTTCAATCCGGCAGATCGTAAACATTGAAACATTTTCTCTAAATTCACTAACATATCCTTAAATGTATTGGCAAAAACAAACATGTCATCAATATAAAAGGCGAAATTATTGTCGTTCATACCCGCTGTAGCGAGCTGAACACATCGGGTCATTGCCGCAGGAGAAGTCACATGTCCCATAGGTGTAAAGTTCATCGCAAATTGTCCCCTGGCTGGTATAGTAAAGGCAGTGTACTTTTTCGATTGTTCTTCTAATGGTATTTGAAAAAATCCTTGTTTCAAGTCAGCACTACAGTAGTAGCTCTTACCGGCCATATTGTGCAATATCTCTGAAATGTTTCCAATTGAAACTGCGTCGAAAACGGACCTGGCATTCAATAATCGAAAATCTTGCACCATGCGATAAGCTCCTGATTTCTTCTTGACAAGAAAAACTGGTGAATTGTACGGTGATGTCGTAGGACTGATGACCCCTGCTTCTAGCAAGTTGTCAATTTGCTGGTTAATTTCCTTACGCAGGTGAACTGGTATAGGGTAGGCTGGGACGTGAAATTCCGAATCGTCCTTTAACTTTATACGATGCGTATAATTAGTGGCACAACCAATGTCTTGCTCAGACCAAGAAAATACATCTACATACTTCTCTAATAATTGTCTAAGTTGCAATTTCTGATCGGGTTCTAATGCTGGATTTATGTCAAATTTAGTAATGTCGTGCACTGGTTTTGTCACGGTGCCAGTCTCCTTGGTCACCATAACGTTAGGTCCTTCGTCGTCTGCAATATGACGCGAAGCTGGTTCTGGATTTTGCCATGCCTCTGCGGTACCTAAGCGTGCCCCTTTCCTAATTTTAACTTTGTAAGAATTTGGATTAGTAATCCAAATTAAAAATGACTCCGGATTTACAATGGCTCGAGGCACCATTAAGCCTGTGTCCATTTGAAACTGTAAATCTGGCTCCAAATAAGTTAAATTTTGATTACTAGAATTTGTCAATTTGACAGGAATGCACAAATGAGATCTAGGTTTGATTCTAATTTGTCTGGAAGTTACAAATTCCGGCACATATAAATCCCTGATCAGACTAGCAACTTTTATGGAAACGTCAAAGGTCTTTCGGTGTTCCGTCCTTAACTGGTTTCGCGGAGGAGTACCAAATCTCCTCAATGTGAGTCGATTTTGATCAAAATCCAAATTTGCCTTATGAGCTCTTAAGAAATCGTTTCCCAGGATTGTCCCATGTTCAAAATTTGGAATCATCCGAAAAGGATGGGTAAAATTGCGGCCGTTTATTGCAAAAGTTAATAGGACAATCTCTTTAATTTCAATCTGTTCTTTGGCTACTCCCCTTATGGCCGTATGAATTTTGAAACGTTTGGCGGTTGTAGGAATGCCTCGATCACTGGTGACGGATACTTGGCTTCCGGAATCCACGAGAAACCTCTGACGTTGTCCCCCTAATACTGCGTTAATATAAATTAATTCCTCATAGGGGAAAGTAGAGACTGATATCTGTTTGCCAACGAAATCTGCGCATACGTCTCTTCTATGGGCAGTCATTGTTCGTTTAAAGCCTCCGTGTTCTGAAAACAAGTGGCTGCTGTGTGATTAGGGTAATTACAAATTGAGCAGCGTGGTCTCCCCCGTTGCTCTTCCCTGTTTTCCTGGTCTCGCCCTGCTGAAGACGAGGAACCCCGCGAGTTCTGTCCGCGGAAGTTTCCACGTCCTCGCCATTGTTGGGTATTGCTGTATCGCCTATTGCGATCTGTGTTGTTACCATTATTATTACGTCCATTCCTGTACCCCCTATTGAATTGTCGTCTATTATTATTACCCCGATAAGAGCCTCTATAATTATTACTTGACTGATAATTATCCTTATAATAGGGTTCTCTAAATTGTTTTGGAGTAGATGAGTCGGTGCCAGGGTTCTGTTTCTGATCCTCCATGCTATTCAATCTCAAAGTGAGACTGGCTAATCTCGCTTCCAGACCAGTTTCCTGAGCCTGGACTTGAGCTTTGGTATTGTGAGGATTGTTAAATAACTTAAGTTGCTCAACCTCCTTTTGCAATGCTTTAAATTTTGCCTCAATGTCTGAAGTGGGTCGCGCTTGCGCTGACTCAGCAGTAGCCAGATTGTTACTCTGCAGTAAAATCTGCTGCTGTTGCGAAAGTGCTGGTGTATTATGCAAAGGAGAGAATAAACTCTCTCTTTGCTCTTCGTACCTCAATTCCTTCAGCTTGCGCTGTCTCATCAAAAATTGGAGTTTCTCAAAGGATTTCAAATCTTTAAGCAACCCATGCACGGACTCATACTCTTTATGGTGGATATCTTTCATGTAATCCACCTGTAAGCCTAATATGATCTGTTTGATCTGTTGTTGAATACTCATTTTGGGGTCTGCCTTGAGTAGAAGTAATTGTTTGTCCCGAACATAATTCGTAACTGGCTCAGTTTCTTTGTGTAACCTATATCGAATTTGCTCCTCGATCTGGAGTTGATCCAAGGACCCTGTAAATTCGTCTTTAAATTTTTTCTGTATCTCCTCGTAAGTAACTTCCTGATTGTCTGTACCATCTTTCCAGGATTGGTACCACCGTAATGCTGGCCCGGCCAGAAGGGCTGGAAATAATTCTAGTTTACGGGCATTATTCCATCCATTTAATATGGCAAGGCTATCCACTTTATCTAAAAATTTTGAAACGTCCTCCCCGGCTATCCCCTGAAATGGGATACCCTCTAAAATAGTTGGGGGAACAAACTGCGACTGAGCCATTGTTGCGAATTGTGTTTGGTCTAAATCTCTAAAATCCTGATCCTGTTGCTCTAATTGTGGTTCACATCTCTGTTTTTCCAGTAATTCTCGCTGAAGGCGTCTAGTTAAGATTGGGCTGCGTTTAAACTTGGGGGTGGAACTTGCAGCTGGGCCGCTGACATCTAAATTAAAACTTGTAGTTCCTTGTGCTATATCTAACAATTTATCTAATGTTTCGTCGAGTTCATCAGCAAGGTGAAAGCTCGACATCTATCATGGCACCAATAACTTCTCCTCCCCCCATAAATGCAAAAGCTTTAAGCCCTATGTATTTTCAAAAATAAAATATGGCAAGGACATACTAACAAAACTACATAAATGAGCAAAATATTAGGGTGGGTTTGAATTTAAACTGGTTAAAACTTTAACTGTAACTCTTTTCATTTTCTGAAAAAATGAAAAGACCCGCTAATCTCCACCACGTAACGAACCTTAAAGTTCGTGGGATCTTAAGAGTATCTAGCAGGTTAACCAGTTAATTGATGGGGTGATGTAAACTACTCATCATTCATCCTCTTGATGAGACCACTCGTCATTGACATGACGAGTTATTGCTTGGCATGCGAAAGGTACAAATTACACAAAGGAATTAAACTACTGAAAAGACAATGGCAACCCGTTGGATTTTGTGAACCGTTGAACCTGTATCATGGCTGGGTGTAGGATAATTACCTGTCTAACTGAAGTCTCTGAGCTGAATGAAAATAGCGAAGTCCTCTGTGAGCTTCTAACTTGTTGACCAAAGGCGTGCTTCCACTATCGACCTCCTGCCTTGCTGACCTCCTCTCTCTACCAACTCAATTCCCAAAGTCCAGTCACTTCCCAGCTTGTCTCACCTCTATATTCCCTGGCCATCGAGCTCTTCCTCGATGCCGAATCGCCGAATCGTGTTTATTATAATTGCTACCATGCAAACCGCTGACACCAAACCCAGAAGTATTACCTGCTTCCTGAATACTCAGGAGGTTTGCATGGCACAACACAATGCATTGTAAACATGCCTAAGAGGCTTGAGACAGCTGAGAAAAACAAGTGAATGCCCTGGTCAACATGAAGCGTTCAGAGAGACTTAAAAATAAACATACAATCTTAGGGATTGATACGGAATTTAAAGGTACAGCTCTTCTATATAAGGTTTAAGAAAATGAAAACATTGTTCAACAAACATTACCCGATTTAAAAAAACATTCAACACTTCGAGAAGAAGAAAAAAGCACTCCAAAAAGAAAGTATACATATAAAGAAGATGAACGAAGGACATAACTACCCCATGTATGTTATTTTGTAAAAACAATTGTATTCTTCCATAAGTAATTGCATTACGCTGGAAGCAGTTCCTCATGGACTGTATGTATTAGCAAGGTTTATCACTGAAGAGATATATGATACCCATTGCTAGTCACTTGAGGACCAGCTAATCGAATGCTGGCTTGTGCAGTGGGTCATGCCACTACAATGTGAAATGTTGTCAATAATTTCTTTTATCTCAAGTGACATAGCCAGGCAGGGGCCAGGGGGGGCTCAGCCCCCCCCCTGGCACTGCCATCAGCCCCCTTTACATTAGGTAAACTATTTTGCATAATTTGTTTGCAGTGAAGAGTGAAAATGTAGACAACTCACAACTTTAAGGATAAATCCACAGAATATGAACAGTATCTATTACATTCGCTCATTTTGTTCATGAGCAGAAGTAGCTGCAAGTATTTAGATATTCTCTAGACTTCAGAAAGTTCTTTCATAGGGGAGCTTCTTTATCTGTACCTTCACTGTCCCTGTTGCAACCTCCTGTTTAGACCGAAATCTGTGACTTTGATGTCATCATGCTAGTTCCCTCCGCATGTGTCAAAGGTCAACAACAGCTCCCATGTTTTGGGAAGGAAGGGGAGTTTAATTGCTTCAGCCGGGGGTGGAATATACTGTAGGCACTGTGATTAGATATTGTGCGTTTTTTGTGTGTGATATACATATCTGTATCATCTAAAATAGTATGGAGTGTGTAAGGGATAATTTCAGTATCAGTCAATTAACACTTCAAGAGATGTTTTAAAAGATGTAGAAAAATGTAGATATTTATAAATGAGTGAGCAGCCCCCCCCCCCCAACACACACACACACATAATTTACCTTAATTTAATATTTTTTTAAAAAATGGACTTGGTTTACAAAGGCCCCTGATAACCCGTGAGCCCCCCTGGAGATCAATTCTAGCTACGGGCCTGAGTGACACACACATACAGTAAAATAAAAATAAAAAGTTTTTCTAGGATTTGATGCAAAAATTATATAAAAAGTCTCACTCTGTAGGCTTGCATGGAAATGAAGGAAAATATATACAGTTCAGCCATTTTGATTGCAAGTATACACCAATATTACCAACTTTGACCTGAACTTCTCAAACACTTTCCTCGGACTTGATAGTAATTTCCTCCAGCTGGAGCCACACCTGGTTCAGTGTTTCTAACTTCACATGCATTTCTCCAATATCAATTTGAACATGCAGAATTACAAATACCAGGTGTAGAAGTATGAAACTGGAATTGGCCGATAGATGGTGCTAGCCGGCAGTGGAGGGCGCGGAAGATCGCGTAAGCAGCACCAGCTGCTGCCCGCCACTCCCGAGGACGTTATACCGGAACACAGTAACCCGAGTGCCAGACAGAGGAAGGTGTTGCACACCCGGAACATGTCGAGTTTTGTGCCTACGAACTACGATTTGCGGACAGCATTGGTGTTCTGTTATCATTTGAAGAAAACCGCCGCAGAATCGCATCGAATGCTCGTCGAAGCTTACGGCGAACATGCTCTCGGGGAAAACACAGTGTTTCAAGTGGTTCAAGAAATTCAAAAGTGGCGATTTTGACTTGCGAAACGAGGAACGTGGGAAACCTCCGAAAAAGTTCGAAGACAACGAATTGCAAGCCTTATTGGATGAAGATGATACCCAAACGCAGCAGGAGCTCGCGGAACAATTAAATGTGACAAAGAAAGCCGTTTCTCTTCGGTTGAAAGCTATGGGAAAGGTGCAGAAAGCGGGCAAATGGATTCCGCATGAACTGAATGAAAGACAGCAAGGATCCCGCAAGACCACTTGTCAAATGCTGCTCGCCAGATACAAAACTAAGTTGTTTCTCCATCGTATAGTGACCAGCGATGAGAAATGGATATATTTGGAGAATCCTAAGCATCGTAAATCATGGGTGAATCCAGGCAAACCATCGACATCCACTGCAAGACCAAATCGCTGCTCTGTGTTTGGTGCGTCATCAGCGGGGCGTCATCTATTATGAGCTGCTAAAACCTGGTGAAACCGTTAACACAGATCGCTACCAACAGCAAATGATCAATTTACATCGAGCATTACATGACAAACGTCCGGAATATGAATCAAGGCAACACAAGGTCATCCTGCTCCATGACAACGCCTCACCACACACAGCAAAACGGGTCTGGGAAACGATCGAGGCGTTCAAATGGGAGATACTAGGGCATGCGGCTTATTCTCCCGACTTGGCTCCTTCAGATTATCATCTATTTGCCTCACTGGGACATGCTCTTGCAGAACAGCGCTTCAATTCGTATGAAGATGTACGAACATGGCTCGCGAACTGGTTCGCTTCAAAAGAAGAACGTTTTTTTTGGCGTGGCATTCATAACCTGCCGGAAAGGTGGGAGAACTGTGTAACTAGCAATGGAGCTTACTTTGAATAAAGTATTGTTTCTCAGTTGCAAACACCAGCCGTTTACTTCTTGCAAACAAATTCCGGTTTCATACTTTTACACCTGGTATTCTTCCTTGAATTTACGATTACTGTCTAATTGTGTCATACATTATCAATTTGTTGTTCTAACTTCATGGAAGGTGCGAGAATGGACAGTACGGGCTTTTTTACCTAGACAAGGGACCTGTTTCAAAGCTGACTCTCAGCTTGAACTTGCCAAATTTATGAATTCTGGACTTGGAATGTTTTCACAAGTTGCAAAGAGTACATAACATGTAAGCTTTTTTTTTCTTGTTTAAAATGTTGATTGCCTCTTATAATTTCATTTAATGAAAGAATATTCCTTATTTTCACTTTGCCATTTGTTCAACTACTTTCCTTCAATCAGTTTAATGATTTAAAACTCAAGAATTCATCAAATTCTCATGGTCATCTGACAGTGTGTTCTGAAGCCGCACATATTGATTATAAAACAAAATAATCAAGTGAAAACAGTGAGTATTCTCTACACCTGCATCAAAATGACCCAACATAAATTACAGAGAGAACTTTAAGATATATGGTTGCAGGAAGTTGGGACTTTTAAGCCAAGATAAGTGTTATTTGTAATAGTGTACTTTTAGTGGTCAAATTTTATGAACTTCACAAGAATATTGTAACAATTAAGAAAACTGCACACTGTGTACATCAAAACAGTGAGAAAATATTAGCATTATTTAGCAACGAGAAGTACAGAGTATACCTGTTATTAATAGTAACAATGGCCGACTGTTCCCACATGGACAATCTGTAAAGATTTCAGCCAAGAGAGACGAAAATAAAAGAAATGAATAACAGTTATGTTTGAATACTGAGATAGAGGCAGGAAGAATGTAACAAACACACAACAAGTTACCTTGGAAAATTGACTTCATATCACAGTTTCAAAGAATGTATTGTAAGTTTAATAAGTACCTGCAGATATAAGCAACTTGAGGGCCTCCATGTGACCCTGCTCTGCAGCGTAGTGCACAGCACATCTGCCGTATGCATCCTGATGGTTGACATCACACCTTGGGGGAAGGTTCAACAGCTCGCTCGTTCTCTCTAAAATGTCTGCATACCACTTGTACAATGATGCCCAGGCATCATCACTTTCATCTTTGCCTTCGCTATCTTCAGCTTCGTCGACCTCTAAGTCCCATTCTAATTTGTCCATTCCATCTGGCGTTTTCATGTCATCCATGTGGAAATTGTACTGATTCATTGGCGGAGATGCAGCATCCGAAGCATCACACATTGGTACACTGAAGAGATCTTGATTATTGACCGGCAGTGATAGTTTATCGTCATCCTTGTTACTGTTTACATCTCTCATCACATTCTCGTTCGCTTGTTCCTCGTCAACATTAGCATCATCATGTACAAAAATAAAATAGCCTAAATTTTTCTCTGATTTAACGTCATCTGATAAATTATTTAATGCGCTTTGTACATCTAGACTCAAGTTTACGTCGTGGCCTTGTTGTTCTGTATCACCTTTCGAACCGGAAAAGTAAGCACCGCCTCCGTCCGGTTGATTTTGATTAGAATTCGACATGGTATCCCCGTTGTTAACATCCCAACGGGGGATGTCGCAAACATCATCACGCATGCACACACTTTCCTCGCACACATGCACGTGATCACTCTTGGGCTTACGTCCTTCTCTTCGTCTTCTGTGGTGCTTGTGATCGTGGTTGCTATCTTGCAATCTTGGATGGCACGAGGCGAAGACAGCACTTGCATCAAGAAGGACTTGCAATATGGCAGTATTCCCAAGCTGAGCTGCAGTTCCAAGAGGTGTTCTTCCACATCCACAAACCACATTCACACTGGCTCCTGTAACAAAATGGTGCATTTCTTATCTGCGAACACAGTTCATGTAGGACAGAAAAAGAGCTTTATTATTGATTTTACCTGATGAAACTTGGAAATGTTAACATGGCATGTAACTGCAAGTATATGAAGAAACAATAATGTGTTCTCGTAAACAATAATTTGAAACTGCCCAAGAAATTTGTCAATAATTAATTGTCTCCAGAGAAACTTGCCCTAACATTAGTTGGTGCTGCCATGAAGATCTTAAAAACATCATATGCGGTGGTGTCAGATTTTTTAGGACAGGCAGTTAAGTATATTTTTTGCAGCAGTCAGTCCTTATTTTGCCATATTTTCCTGCCTTTGACATTCTTTTTTCAAATGAATACTGGACCAAAGGGGGATTATGACCCCCACCCCACCCCTTGGGTATGCCACTGTCACATGTACAATAAAAAGAGAACAATCAATAACAGTAGATATTGGAAAGCCATTGTTACATAGCTATGTTTTACATCATCTTACAGTTATTAGTTTCAAACATTATATGTATTTAAAATTTACCTCTACTAAAATGACCCTAATCTACAAAAAACATGAAAACAATTATTTTATGAATAAGCAACATAAGTGTTTTTTACACTAAGTTTATGTTTTTTTGGCAGGTGTTCATGTTTATCGTTTCAGTCTTCATCAGTGATAAGAATTTAGAATAATCTATATTCTTAGATTTGTTCATTTTCAATACATAGAGTCAACAAGAAATGTTTCCTAGTTTTAAAAAAAAAACAGCAACTTAATTGTGTTTATGTAGTTAAATGACCACAATATGATATACTTTCTATGAATAACATACAAAATGGTTTACTATGGTTTCAACACAACTGTAAATGGGCAGGAGCATATAAGAAGCTGAGCAAGAAAAATGGTGTAGTCCAGTCACTATAATAAAAATTGAAATTAGTTTTGAAAACTGAAAGCTAGTGGCCGCGGTGGCTCAGTCAGTAACGCGTCTGACTACCATGCTAAAGGTCCCGGGTTCGATCCCTGGCCGGTTCAAATCCAGGAACTTTTCTAACGATGGAAGCGGCCCCGGTGCCCACCCAGCGTCGAATAACATGGGTACCTGGGGAAACCTGGAAGGTAAAGGCAGTCAGGGGCGTGGTGCTGATCACATCACCCCAACTCATGACCAGATCAAGAAAGTGTGGGGCGTTACCCCCACACACCCTATACGCCTTCATGGCATGGTGCTAAGCACAGGGGAACACTTTACTTTACTTTTCTTTTTACTTTAAAACTGAAAGCTAGTGTTGTATATGAAATTGATGTCATTATATTATTTGCTTAGTGTACCACGTGTTTGCAGTTAAAATCCATAAACAACGCAAATGTTAATGTTGGAATTGTTAATATAACTTCGTAACAAGCTGTCATTCCAAGAAAGCACAATTTTGATTCAATTTACACACAACACATGTCATTGTTGTAAAAACACAAACAGAAAATAGCGACTCAAATCTAACATTCTTATTTAATACAAGTTGTCAAAATGGTTCAGATATAAACATAACTTGTTTGAAAATGCATAGCTTTATATATGAATAACATATACAATGGTATAGAGAAAATCAACGATCAACATCACCCAGGAAAACTTTATAGTATTGACGTATGATTTTACAGAAGAGTAAATATTCAATTGATTCCTACATCCAGGATTCAAGAAAAATTCTAATAGTAATATTTAATTGCACAATGACATAAGAATTAAACATACCATGTTTTTTATGTATGCAAATATATTAAAAATATAAACTTAGGGCATGAACTTGAAACAATCTACAGTTCAATATACAGAGACCAAAATAGAATATACTTTCAGGTGATCTGACAGTAGGCTTCATCTAAGAGCACTCCATTTCTGCTTGGTAGATATAAGTTGATATTCTAACAAGTAATACTTCTTTATCATAAGAACTTTGAGATTTTTTGCAAATTTATGATGTGAAATCAAGAAGGTAAAAAAAATCACATGCATAACTCAAGCATTAGATATTCGTGGATCTGTATGAAATAAATAAAAGTTATTTGTCACAGTGGGGGTTAGAGCTCACACATGTTTTGGACTTGCATTGGCTAGTGAAAAAAAATATCTTCTGGAGGGCTCAAACATGTGTCATTCAGATCATGAATCTGTAACACTAACCACTCCCTACAGCCACAACTTTATATGATAGAGTTTACAAATCATGACAGGTACTTTGTTTTATCACTAATTATGGGTATTTTCTCTCTCTCTTTCTCTCTTTTAGATGCATTTGATTGAAAGGCTACTGTTTTAATTTCTGATGCCT
This sequence comes from Lepisma saccharinum, assembly GCF_977018435.1. NCBI lineage: Eukaryota > Metazoa > Arthropoda > Insecta > Zygentoma > Lepismatidae > Lepisma > Lepisma saccharinum. The sequence goes on from NC_139233.1 coordinate 78,670,626, forward strand.
GCAGAAATCTTTATCGCAACCATTATTTAGGCATCACCTCCAAGAAAGGCAATATATGATTCTCCAAGAACTTCAAGTGCAATCATATGTGCAATTCAAACATTTGGTCTTGAAATTTTTCATATTTGGATTTTTGCTCAAAATGCCATAACTAACTGAGCATTTACTTTCTGGGCCTATAGTGCCTTTTCCAGTGGTGAGCGCATTCCCTCTTTATATGAATGAATGTGCATTGTCAAAAATTGAGCAGGTGCTGAAATATACACATATGTTCGTTAAGTGTAAGTGCATGTATTGGCAACATAATGTTACAAAAAAGTTTTATCTATGAGGTCACTAGGTTGAAAACTAGGTGAGGGAAGACTTTATTCATGTGAAAATGATCGCGCTACGATGCCAGGAGTCCCAGGTTCGAATCCTGGCCTGGGAATAGATGTTTGTTAGTGTCCATTCATCAATTTAATCATTTCACCCCTCCCCATTTTCGCAAATTAGCCAAAAGTGGCACAAAAAGCAAAGTAAAATAAAGGGTACTAACTTACTATTCATCAGACAGATTTCTTCATTTTTACACAAGAAACTACTTACGGTAATAACTTCCTGTAGCATTGTCTAACATCTGGAAGGTGTTTTTTTGTGTGATGTGGGAATGTTTCATAGCGGAAATTCATGTTCTTTGTTGAAAATTAATTCTCCGACGGACAATAGCCTTTGGTGTGTACACCTTCGTACATCATCACACGTCGTCATTGTGTTTTGTTCATGTCCATTGGGTATCCAGTGTTTCGAACTGTCTGTGTTTGCAACGAAAGTTAGAAACATGACGTGTCGTGGATGCATGGTGAAATTCGTACTGGGTGTTAAAGATCCAGTGGATTTTTTAAATTTAATTGAACACAGGATCGTGAAGAAAGGAATGTCGAAAATGTGGCAGTGAGTGTAAGCTACTCGTTAGAAGGAATGGGCTGTGGGTATATGCCTAATATGACGTGTCGTGGATGCATGGTGAAATTCAGGTAAGTTTTCCGTATCCTGGAAACGGATTTCTTCAAATTTAAAACTTTGGGACTCATTTGGAGGCAGGTGACTCTGGCCAATTTCTAACATGCCCTTAACAGGGACTCTATAGAAAAAGCAGGAGCGGAGCATAGTGGAGTAGAAGGGGGTTGCGGTAGCGGCCGGTAGGTCAATTACCCCAGGGACGGAGCCTGTAATAAGTGGGAAATTTGGACTCAAAAGTTTCAAACGAAAATAATTTTTTAGTTTAAATTTCCCACCGATTCCGGGACGGATAGCCCCAAAAACCATTCACGGATAGCACCACGAAACATTACAATTTTCTTCGTAAAACAATGCAAAAAAGTTTTAAAAAAAATTGGATCAGATGAGCTTTGTTCACGGTTATTTCTTGGGTTCCGAAGGTTGAAACACTGCATAACGAATGAACATCGACAAAACACAAGCATGACGTGCGATTATGTAGGAAGGTGTAAGCGACATATTGTGTCTCAGGCAAGTGAAAAGACTATGAGAAAGAAGTACTCGTAATGTGAAAAATTGCAATTACTTTGATAAAAAAAAACAAAAAAAAAAACGTCAATACACCTTAAGGAATGTTCTGCGAAGCAGACAGGTAAGTACGAATGTCAAAATTAAGCTAGAGGGCTCATACCCCACATATGAAGGTTCATAATTAATCCTTGACGAAACGAAGAAGTTATAGGTGTCCAACGGATAGTAAATTTTTACCAAATGAAGCAAATCAATCATGTGGAAATGGATCACATGTTCACTTCTTGAGACTACTCTGTTTATGAGCACACCTTCATTTTTATTGATGCGACCCAACATTGTCTGTAATATCCAGTCAATCAGCAGATGAAGAATGTATTCCAAATCTTTGAAATATTTCACTCATGAAAAGTTTTTCTATCTTCACAGATTGCCCATGTGGTCATAATAGAAGTCAAAATATTATTACTTACAATAAAGTTAGTTTACGTAGAGTCCAGCAGAATAATCTGGATTTTAAATTGCTGTAACGATGGCAGCAGTGGCAGCAGATGGGTGGAACATTATGTCTGAGAGCAGAAAAATCCATGCAATTTCAGTTGTCAGCATGGCATGGATTGGTTAACATTGTGCATTCATAATTGAAACCTACTTCAAGAATGAGGGCTGAACTCATGGTGACAGTGACATCCCATTGTAGCAATGTCGTGCCACTTCCTGGGGCTGAGACTCAACAAGTCTCTGTTGGTTCCAACAAGATGGCACCACTGTGCACATGGTAAGGACATTCATGGCAGTCCTGAGAGAAATGTTTCCAAGACATCTTATCTCAGACATCCTGTGGCCGGAGCATGCACTGGATGTAACCTCTGGTGGTTTCTTTCAGAATAACTGCAGGTGGAGGTGTTTTAAGTGTAGGCAGCAGACAACAGGCAAACTGAAAGATGTTATTTGTCATGAAATCGCAGCAAAACGGGAGGAAATGTCTAGGAGAGTGCTGCATAACTTCAGGGTGAGGCTACAGGAGTGTACAGTTCATGACGGTAAGCATTTGGAAGATATAATCTTTAAAATAAAGTAAAGACACATGTTGTTCTTTGTGTGCACATCTTCCAAAAAAAAAGTTCTATTGCCTGATTTACAAGACTTATGTTTACATTAGAAAACTAAGAGATCATTCTGCCAGACCCTATACTTTTAGTTATGAGGAAACAATTACTTGAGGCTATTGTGGTGAGACAATGTCTCCCATTAATGCTGAATGATGTGGTGTAAAATATCTGGTTACTATTCTCATAAATTAAAAAAAATAATGAAGCACGACAGTGAAGAAACCGAATCACAGGCCAGCCAGTCTCAGTGATTCCATAATAAACCAAAATACAAATATAGCACTACTTCATCCTCACAATAGTTTACGTGAGGATTAATAAAGTCTCAGCATTTTGCATAAACAAATTGCTTCAAAAGATTTTAAATTACAATTTCTCTGTCTTGGTCCTGCAATAATGAAGCATATAAAGAAGTTGGAAGTTCAATAAGAAGCTGAAAAGAACATATAACTTTAATATTAAATCAAAATCTACATTAATATGCATTACCTTGTTTGAGAAGATTTCTAACAAGTTCTGAGTCTCCCTTGACAACTGCCAAATACAGTTGTTCTTCAAGGGAATCCATTATATCAGAAGCATCCTGCGAAAAGATCATAATTCTGTTGCAATAAGTTCATAAAATAAAATAAAAACAATGCTTCACAGTATATTAAAGTAGGACAATTTTCAAAAACAACGCTATTACCAAACAAACACATTCAAAATAAAGATATTATCTTATCTTCCTATACATGAATAGAGCTCCAAAGCTGAACGAATGACTGATGGGGGAATCCATTTTTGAAGGTTTAAATATAATACTAATTATAATTATAGAAAGCATCCCAAAGATCGTCATACATCGTGGTTGTGTGTTCTAACAGGCCCGTAGCCAGGCAGGGGCCAGGATAGCTGAGCACCCCCTGGCACTACTGTCAACCCCCTTTGACATTAGGTAAAACTATTTTGTATAATCTGCTTGCAGTATAGAGTGAAAATGTAGACAGCAGATATTATTTTGCTTACAACTTGGTGAAGGATAAATTTACAGCACATGAACAGCAGCTATTACATTTGTTCATCTTGTTTATGAGCAGAAGTCTAAGTAGCTGGGCAACAAGTATTTAGAAGATTCTCTAAACTTTAGAATGTTCTTTCATAGGGGAGCTTCCTTATCTGTACCTTCACTGTCCCTGTCGTGGCCTCCCCTTCAGACAGAAATCTGTGATGTGTATGTCATCATCCAAGTTCTTTCCACAAATCTGCATCAAAGGTCAACAGCTCCCAAGATTTGGAGGAGGTGAGTTTTACTGCTTTGGGGGTGGAATATACGGTAGATGCTGTGATTGAATATTGTGCAGTTTTCTGTGTATGATATAAATATCTGTATCATCAAAACTGGTATGGAGTGTGTAGTAAGGAATGATATCAAGATATGTTTTAGAAGACATAGAAAAAAACTGTACTATTTGTATATTTCTAAATTGTATGATTTTTAGTAACTTAAATTACACGCATAATTTACCTCCATTTAATACCTTTAAACTTTTGAAAAAAAGGACTTGGCTTACAAAGCTTATTTTGTCTATCTCTCCGACCTGGCCGAATAACATGTAACAAATTCTACAAAATTTATTAGTGACTTCTTTCGGCAATACTTTTTGCAGTGTATGTATGATTGATGGGATATATCCCAAGTGAGTGTATATAGTATGTTTTAATAACTATGTTCTTTTGAATGAAGAATTGAGTGCATGACTGAGTGCGTGAATCTGCAGATTATAAATTTGGGGAGAATAGATTTCTATTTATTATTGGCAGCAAAACAAAAAATAAGAAAACTACAAAAATAAGGGGACGGGAGAATGTAAGTTATATTTGAGGTCCAGTTATTGTTAACATGTGAATTTTATTGACTACATAAAATGTATCCGTCGATTTGTTATAACCTGAGTATTTGAGAATTCGAAGTTTATTGTACTGGTCGAATCATTGATGTTATTCTACATAGAAATTATTTATGAATAAAAGGCTGTTAATATTGAGTACATCGTTCAATGAAGGAAATAGTAAAATCATCACTTTTCTATAGATAAGGCATCGATGTATGAAATCTTGTGTGAATGAGAGCGGTTCTTATTGGGCGTACGTAATTTTGTTGGGAGGGGCAAACTAGACGATTCCCCCATTTCTCAACAAGGTTCCGTTAACCCAGATTTGTTTACTCATGCATTTTGAGTTCTTTGCCTCCTGCGAGCAAACCTAGTCGATCCACGAGAATCAAGTATAATATTGGGCTGGGCGATTAATACTTAATGTAGCACCTTCTCAAATTTACAAGCTTCAACTATTTATTTAAAGATCTTTGTAAATTGGGTAGCAGAATGTTAAGTGAATTGAAGTGCTACAAAAAAAAAAAAAATGATAGTATTCGCCACACAGTGCCTACCATCGTGAAAAAAATTGGGGAGCTACAAATGAGTAGCATAACCCAGTCACGGAAAACCTACAATGATGAAAATAACTCAGAAGTGACTTCATTTTGGGAAAACAGAGAAGTCTGAGAAGACATGGCTTCTCAATGAGTATGTGCATGTTGTTCTTCACTATTAAGGATATTCCACTGAGATATTGCACAGTGAGTTGGATTTAACAGTAGTATATGTCACAACTATTTAACAGATTTAACAGATTGGTAATACTAAAAGGCAGGGGCTGCATGATGTTATCAATATCATTCCAGTTTCATTTTTGAAGATTCTTGCATTCAAAAACAAGTATAGTCACATTGTTTTCAAAACATCTGCAGCTTACTTGTTGATTGGTTGCTTTGGGAGTTCTGACTTGCTCCCAAGTAGCGAATGCAGAGAGCCAGTGATGCAACACAAATAATCTCACTTACAACTCACACAATTAGAAATCAACCCAGTGGCACTCCAACCTGGACATCATCCAACTTCATAGAAATTTCAGTGGAAAACACTGGCTTGACCAAGACTCGAGCCTAGGTCTATTACATACTGTACCATTGCTCTATCAAATTTCTACGTAGTACATTTCCTGTGATGTGTCAAATTGTGAGGAAACTCTACACTGAGAGAAACTAGGCAGTGTTGATGTTATTAGTGTTACAAAGGTAACAGATCCCATTGCAATAGCAATGACAAGAGACAATTCCACGCAACTAAAACAGCAGCAACCAGGATGGGCTGGATGACTCATTTGGAAGAGCAATGGAACGGTATGCTGGAGATCCAGGTTCAAGTTCTGGCCGAGCCTGCATTTTTCACTAAATTTCTACATAGTGCATGACAAAAATTAAGCTAATCATCTAACTAATCACATCCAAAATGGCCGAGACCAAGAATATGTGGGACCCTAACCCCACATCCCCTAAATTGGTTTCTCCAAACTTCACAGTATTCTAAACAGGTTTTTCAGATAAAACATGAAAAAACCTGCGCATAACTGGGTTTTATTGTTTTTTCTTCAGGTTATGTTTATAAATATATATATTTTACAAATGAAATGCTCTATGTGATCAGAAGTATCTGGACACCCACCTGAAAATGAAGTACAAGTTTGGGCTGCCCTTCATCAGGAACACTGGCAGTCAATACGGTGTTGGCCACCCTTAGCCTTGATGACAGCCATCACTCTCACAGGCATACTTTCAGCCAGGTGGCAGAAGGTTTCCTGGGGAATGGGAGCCCATTCCTCGCAGAGCACCGAAATGAGAAGAGGTATCGATGTGGGTCGGTGTGGTCTAGCATGAAGTCGGTGTTCCAAAACATCCCAGATATGTTGTATGGAATTCACATCAGGACTCTGCGCAGGCCAGTCCATTAGTGGGACGATGTTGTCGTCAAACCAATCCCCCCACAAGCCCTGCAGTATGGACAGGTGCTCGGTCATGTTGAAAGACACAGTGGTCGTCCCAAACTGGTCATCGACAGCAGGCAGCATGAAAGCGATTAAAATGTTAATGTATGCTTGTGCCATGATATTTGCCATATAAAGCAACAAGGGGGCCAAGCCCCTTCCAGGAGAAACATCATCACACTGTAACCCCAAATTTTACTGTCTGCACTATACAGGCTGGTAGATATCATTCGCCACACCCTACCATTGGATCGCCACATTGTGTACAGTGATTCATCACTCCACACAATGGTTTTTCACTGTTCTATGGCCCAGACGGTCCTTGCACCATGCGAGGTGGCATTTGGCATTTGCCTGTGTGATGTTTGGCTTATGGACAACTGCTCGGCCATGGAAACCAAACCTCATGCCAAACAGTCATGGTGCTTGGAGTAGATCCTGACACAGTTTGGAATTCCTGTGTGATGGTTGATTGACAATTACGCTGTGCGACCCTCTTCAACATTCGACGGTCTCTGGAGGTTCACATGGGAGGTTAGTCTGCAAGCTTTTGGGTTGTACACGTCCCTTCACGTTTCCACTTAACTATAACATCGAAAACAGTGGACCTAGGGATGTTTAGGAGGGTAGAAATCTCATGGACAGACTTCTTACACAAGTGGCACCCAAACACTTGACCATGTTGAAAGGCCGTGAGTTCCTCAGACTGTCCCATACTGTTGTCTCGCGCTGTCTGCAGACTACTGAGATCGCTGACCATGTGTTCCATGCGGTATATGGCAGTACTGTCTCACCCTCTGATAAACACACATTTTGCGGTGTGTCCGGATACTTTTGATCACATAAGAGTACATTTTTCCCTGGTAGTAATTTATTGGAACATTCAATTTGTATTGTTTTAGCTCACTGAATCAAAAACTATTTATTATTTTCTGTTAACATAGTTAAGAACTGACAATCAAGGTCTCACACCTTTGAAATGATTAAACTAAAAACATACATAACCCATTGCACAACAGACCATTGAGGGCCCATGCCTATCTACCGACTGCCAGCTGCATTCCAGTCAGACGCCCTAACGACGGAGGAACCATAAAACATTGATATAGAATTATAGAATTTCAAAAAGGCAATTAAAATTACGTTTTTGTTAGGTTAGTAGTGTTAGGTTTCATGGTGATAGTAATTGAGTATAATTTAACAATACAGGGAATTTATCCAATTTGTTTAAAATTTGGTATACTTACTAATTTGGGCCTCGTAATCACGAATCTGCACTTAAAATTTGGCGCTTATTTGGGGGCAGGTGAATCCGGCCAATTTCTAACATGCCTTTAACAGGGACTCTATAGAAAGCCCGAAGGCTTTGCACAAGTGAATATAGCACCCAAACGAGTTTCCACAACAGCAGCTATAATTTTACGTAGTTAGGTTAGGATTGTTAGGTTTGGTACTTATACTTATTTTCGACGTGTTCTCTCGCTGTTTTAATGTGCATACAAACAGTTTTTACTAACAAAAAGCTGCTAAAAGACTGAAATTGCAGGCTTTTACTTACGTGGGCCATTCTTTGGGATCAAATATCTCCGTTATTTGTGCTTTCCTAAAGTTCAAACCACTTTTATATTACGTAGAACATTGAAATCTGCCGGTTAAAAAAAAATCGACGTAATTCTCGAGGGGGTACAGTTGGGTAAACGGCCCCGTGATCCGTGATGCGAGGAATTGGACATGCCATGGTTACATTTCGAGGCTAAATATCTCCGTTATTTGTGGTTTCTGCGTGTTGAAATAGCTTTCAGGCATAGGCTAGTAAAACATCGAAATTGTAGATGAATATTTAAAAAGTCTCAATTTTTGAGGGTGTAAGGTCGGTCACCAGCCCCTCCTAATCTTTGCGTCCACAATCAAATTGAGTTTATGATACATCTAATAATATTGAGTAAATTGATATACACTACAGCAAGCAAGTCAAACTACATTAGATACTTTTAGGCATGATCTCACGTCTACATTTCATCTACAGGCCACTAAATAAAGTTACAGTTCACAAGCACTATAAATATTACTGGAATAGTTCCCCCAAAATTGCTGCAATTCACATCACATACGAAAGAAAGAGCATTAATTTACCTGCTAAACATCAAGTTAAACATAAAACTAAGAATGACTTAATATAGAAATTTTGCTGGCACATAAAACGCAAATAAATCTTAAAGCCGCAAAAGCACTCATCTTGATCTTGACATCTTCTACGTTCGTCATCTGTTTAGCTTTAGTCGTCTGCTCGAAACAGTGTGGTAGATCATTAATGGAAGAATCCACTTGATTTCACCTATGTTATTCCTTATTTGGATGGGCCTCCCCGATGGCGCAGTGGTAGCGTCGTTGCCTTCTAATCAAGGGGACCCGGGATCGATACCCGGTGGAGGCACATAGTGGTTCGGATCCCACTTTAAACTGTAGGTCCAGTCCCGATTAGCCTTACTGTGCATAAAGTGGACTTAAAACACCAAATCAATCAAACTCCTTATTTGGAGTATAACAATTTATACATGAATTTAAAATGTAGAAAATACTACCAGTAAAATAATGAAAATAATACCCGTGTTTTTTCTTTTTAAATAAGGAAATTTCTTTCATTTTAGATCCTAACAAGGGTCCCGGGTTCGATACCCGGTGGAGGCACATAGTGGTTTGGATCCCACTTTAAACTGTAGGTCCAGTCCCGATTAGCCTTACTGTACATAAAGTGGACTCAATCAATCAATCTCTCCAAACCAAAGGTTGATTTATTGATTTGTTTGCTTCACTTTACTTAGCTTTTGTGCCACTTTTGGCTAATTTGCGAAGATGGGGATGAGTAATGATATGATGAAATTGATGAATGGACACTCACAAACATCCATGCCCAGGGATTCGAACCCGAGACCCCTGCCGTCGTAGCTCGATGTGTTAAACACTCCGCCACGGGGCTGGCTCCAAAACAATGGGATAGTGTTTATAATAATCACAATCAGTAATCACGTAGTAAAGAAGATTTTTTAACTTTATAAATAGTACAGAGAACCTCCACAAATCGGCCCGGCCCGTACTTTTCCTTCTCCCGAGTACAGCCTCGATTGCTAAACCCTCTTCAACCGACAATACTTATTTGTTTATGATTTTCATTTATATAACAAGAAGATTGCAGTAGCAACCGAAAGCGCATCCACACGAAAAAGAAATGCAAACCGATTCAAGGAGGAACTCAGCACATTTTATAAGCTGATTATAGTGGTTTAATAACAGTAAATAGTAATTATGAGTTGTTTCTGTCAAGTAAGGTGGGCAAAGATATTTGTTTAGACGATTTATCTTACCGTGGACCACTGAAGCTCCAAGTTGATAATAATACAATCTGAAGATTGGTATTTTTGCATTGTCAGTGGTATTACGATTGTCGACATTACTGCAACATACCGTTTTATTAGAATAGTATTTAAATGATAATAGATTTATATAGTGCATTTTTTCGAGGATGAAATGTCCCGATACTCTTCAAGTTGGGTTGTTTTTGTGTTCATCATAAGAACTACAAGATATTGTGGTATATTCATAAATGATCATGTATGAAAATGTGAAGGTACGTCGTGCCGTTGCGTACATACCACCCATTGAACTGTATATAAGAAACCTGAACCCAATATGGCCTACCTAAGGTTTGCGATTGTTTCCAATGGTGTACACCCAACGGCGAAAGAAACAGACAGTACGCGAATTGTCCACCACCATTTTCATTTGCTCTGAATTACACAATGTAATGACAATGAATTGAAATAAAGACGTCAATAAGCAGAGAACAATGTCTGCTTCGAACCAACATAGTTTCATTCCTTAAAACAACACAGGAAGTAGAATAGAAAAGTAGTGAAAATAGTGGTGGACAATTTGCCTACCATTATCTTTGCCGTTGACTGTACAAATCCAGAAAGGCAAAACTAATTGGGAACATTTCTTCAAGTTTACTGAAAATTGGAGCCAATTGCAAATAATAACATAAGAGCAGGGAAGATTTAATTAAAAAATTTACGTTTAGGCCATATTGGGTACATATGTACCCAATATGGCCTAGTTATATATTTTGTTCTTTCACATTAAAAAATGCAACAGAAATTGTAAAGGAAGTGCCAGAATGTTGTTTTTATAAGCAGATAAATATTTTGATGGAATTAAATTTTATTTGTATAATGACATATGAGATTTGCGTAAAGAAATAACATTGTTTACAAAACAATAAACAAGAGAGTAACGTGTCACAATTTGTTACCAGAAAAATATGGATTACACATCTCAGTCTGGGCAAATGAAATGTTCATTATCATCCTAAGTAAGTCCCATACACTCTACGTGAACATAAGACTAACAAATGCAGTGCCGGATCTACAAGCCGCAAAACCCCGCAGTGCGCGCGGGGGGTGGGGGGTGGGACCAGAAAGCCTCGGGGGACTAGCCGGAAAAAGTTCGACCTCAGATCACCCACCCTGGGTTTTCCGCGTGGCAATCAGACTAGAATCAAATGAGGCTAGAATATCACAGAAAATGCAGTGGTGAAGGTTTCTTCAACCTATCTTTAATCAGGAAAATGCTATGACTGCATGATTGCAACAAATGTATCATTTTCCAGGTGTGAGAAACAGTGTAATATATAATATTACACCAACAAGGGCGCCGAAACCAGGGGGGTCAGGGGGGCCTGGGCCCCTCCAGTTCACGTTTGCTCCTCTATATGGAGCCAAATCTATAACTTTCAACATATTACGTAACTTGTGCACACAGAAACGTCGCACACAACAGGTGGGAAATTACGCAGGATTCTGCTCTGAAATGGGCAGAATCAATAACGTGGTACTATCACCCAGTGTGAGTGTCTTTCTTTTGCTTCTGCGTTTACTAATTCAGTATTTCCTTTTTCAAACCGACAATGAATTAAGGAAAACGCATGGTATATTATGAATAAATGTGTGCAAGATAAAAGGAAGAAGTATGGGAATGATGTAGTCTTCATGCTCTTGAATGAGCTAGTCCATCGCAAAATAGACACTTTTGTTTGCAGTCAAGCTGAAGTTAAAAATATTCTGTGTTCAATATGCCACTGTTTTATACGTATAATCAGGATTAGTATTTTCTGTTAACTTCTACCTGTAAACATGTGTGTGCTACTTCATACTGCATTGATGTGGCTGAAAGTTGCAGTATTACATATTTATACCAGTGCTTAACCAACGTTTAAAACAATACGTGTATGTGTGTGTATGGAGGAGCGGAATTAGGGTCGGGCGACCCAAGCGAATGCCCGGTGCACAGCCCTCGACGGTGCAAGACCGGGTCGTTCCGATTTAGTAGAGCCAAATCGTTATTTCTGATTACATAAATGTGGATATTTGTTTTATAAAGATTTGGATTTGTGTAGAAAAAATTGATGACCAATGTATATTGCAAAAGCATGTAGCAATTTAAACTAAGAGGCTACTGTTATTTTGATATCAACCTACAATACACGCGTTCTTTGAAGTTAAGGTATTGAAAACACAAGGCTACTATTTATCGCCGTTTAAACCGTAAATACATATACAGCAGGGACATGTTTTGTATTAGCCGAAGGTGGAAAGTAGTGAGACCAGGGTAGAAAGTTGTGGCGGGGTGTAACAGGGTGGACAGTTGGGGTGCCAAAAATCGACCTCGCCTGGATGTAAATTTTATCTTGGGCCTTCCTTTTTTATGTAAATATGTGTGAAGATATTAAACTCCTATAAAGGATGGTGTAGGAATAAGTATTATAAACGGAATATGATAATCTAAGTCTCAGACGAAAGTTACATATGAAGAATTTTGTTGTATAATTACATATTACAATTTTTCAAAGTTTAACTCAAGTGCATTAGGTCCCAACTTTAAAAAAATAAACTTTGGCCCTCCCCAGCCCGAAAACAGAAAGAAATTAGTATGTATGCTTTACTTAGCTTTGTTCTCTTAGAAGTTTTGAGTTGAATTTAATATGGCGGCCAACAATATGACGGACGTCCACTTGTAAAATACCAATGTGGTTCCTCCTAAGCCTGTTTCTATCTTGTACCAAGTCTAATTCCTTTACTCTTTATAGGGGGTGTTAAGGGACTTTTGAATAACCCTGTAGGCCCTTGTATGTGACTTTGTCAACATGAGATCAAGAGTTACACACACACATAATATACACATATGTGTAATTAATTTGTAGATCCGGCACTGAACAAATGTCACTACAGTCCCCCCATATTTTTTTTTTAGAAAATCAAACAATCAAAGGAAGGCGTTAATGATGTCAAGAAATACCTTAAAATGGCCCCTGATAACCATTTATGTTTTTTGAATAACTTTTAAAACGAAGGTTTAAAATGGTAATTGGAGTTCATATCTACTGAAAATAGAACACCAACAACGGGATATCACAGAAATTGATTTTCGGCGATGCATTCTATGATCCAATCTCACTCTGTTCAATAAAGGTTAGATTCATGGCACTGAACTCATGTTCACATTCAGCTGTAGATATTGGTACAAATTGAATTGAATTCATATACTACTAATTCTTGAGTGAGGTGTAAATGTATTTTGGAGTTTCCTTGTAGATGCGAAAATCGTTAACTAGTGACGCACACATGCTTTCACTTACATTAAAGTTCACCTGACATGTCACCATAAAACACACAATCATCTAAATGTCATGTGTGTGCACATGCGAAAAGAAACCTAAGTCTTCAAACAGGCTATTTATATTGTCCACCAAAGATTGAGAAATTGCTTTCGATTGTATGGTTTAATCTGACTTCTGAACTAGGGACCTCCTACACGATGAATCAATAGTTTTCAATGTTTCAAGAGTAACTATGGCCGTATTTAGAGGAGGGGGGTTTAAGATTCAACCCCCCCAAACTTCTTGCATGTTGGATTAATGGAAGTTCAGAAACCAAAATTTGTAACACATTATCAAAAATGTATTCGCAGTTTCTTAAAAATATAACGGGGAGACAATGCTGAAATGATCGAGCTAGAATTTTCAAACATTTTGAATTCTGAAATTTAAGCGAAACAGGTTTAGTTCTAGCAGCTCACCTGCGACCCCTTCGTTTTCACTTCTGCTGTCCTCTTTCCAGTGATGTTCCTGGATCAGAATGAAAATTTCCTTGTGATTGTTCAAAAATTCCCAAGGGTAACACTGTTAAGCCTTGTTTCCATGTTAATAAAACATTCAAATGCTAACCAAGGCAAATGTATTGTATAAAAAGATATAGGCCTACATCAAAAACGTAACATTTCCACTCACTAACAGGGTCTTCTTCAGCCAAAGATTCATAATAAATTGATCTCTTTCAATTTATTGTGAATCTTTGGCTGAAGAACACCCTGTTAGAGGCTGGAAACGTTACGTTTTTAGTGTGCCTATAACCTATAGCAAGATTCCACTGAAAATTCCTTCGAACTGAACATTTTTCAAGTACCGCACTGGTTGTAATTAACATATTTTCTCATACTTTTATTTTCAAATGTAAGGAATGAGGTGGACATAACCCCACAAAAAACGACTGGCGACGCTCAAGGAGCTTCAGGGTGGGCAACAGCTACTCTAAATTTTTAGAGAAACTATTGTGACTAACTATATATGATGGATTGTCATGACCATTGTGTAACAATTTTTGATCTTGAGAGAATTTCTGTTTGCACCCAGCTGCCATTCTAGCTGTCCTTGACTCCCTTCTAAAATTTTCTGGCGCCGTTACTGTTACAAACCAGCGCTGCCACATGAAGGAAATTTTTTCTCTGCACAGAGAAATTCAGACAGAATTTTAGGTGAAACATATCGAAATTACAGGGACATTTGGATATATCCGGGTCGGTTCAGTCAAGTCGGTTGAAGTGAACTATCTTCGAGTCGTGTTAATATCCAAAAAATACTAATGAAATGTTTTAAATATGAAGCTTGGAAAATGATAACTTCCCTTCATCACATTAATTTATAAAATTATTGTAAAAATTCAGTAAGTATAAACTTAATCTTAGTGAAAATTTTGGCATATTCCTGATCTTCATTCATTCAGTAAATCCCATTATTTCTACAGGTCTGTGGATGTACTAGTAATGAACTAATGATTGCACTACTACAGATAAGGATAATAACAGCTGAGAAAGTTTTGTGATCTGATATCAATTTTTGTACATAAAGGGAAAATCTGGACGAAAAAGGGAAATTTTGCACCTCTATAAGGAAAATTCTACTTTTTAGTTGTGGCAACACTGAAACTATAATTCTTTTAAAACCTTTGATTTCTCAAATGCCAACGAATGCTATTGAATTCCATTCGAAAGACTTCCTATAACAATTCCTTCTGGAATGGAAATAGAACTACTGCCTCTGAGATAATGAAACTTGTATTTGTTTTTAACACACATCTATTCCTATTTACAAAATTCTCTCACGTGATTCAACCACAATCACAGACTTGGTATGCGTCTGGTTCTCCATTTACCAGGTTCAAGGACTTCATAATGTACACAAGTAAGTGCAGACGGGGGTCAGGAAACAAAATTATTTTTCAATTACTTCCCTCATTTTGGCACAGTGTGGTTCCACGTTTGATGAAAGACAATTGTTTTTCGAAATTTCTGATTTCTACCTTCAAAACATTTGCGAAGACCAAAGCTGAGGCGAAGCACTTTACTAAGGAATCTGCTGTGTAAATAAGAGTTGAGAAACAGATGAGTCAGCCCAAGGCACGTCAGTTTTCATCATTGCTTTTCCTGAATAAACCTCTAATGTTTATTTAGCATTTGTTGCGACATGAAAGAAAAAGCACATACACGAATGGGTTCCCAGTAGTATGAAGTTAATCATAATAATGCGACAACGATGAAGTAATGAAACTACCGCAAAGAAGAGGAGGACCGCATCCAACTCGCGAACGAAAGTCGACAGTCATTTGTTTACTCCTCTAGCAGTCACCGCAAACAAAAATCTTCCCCACGAAACTCAGCAACCTGCATTGGATTTGCACGTCCCCCCAAAAAGGAGTAACGAAGTATTATAAGACATATTGAGGCATTACATTACAACGAACAAAAATGTTGGAGAAGTCTTTTCTTCACACAATAAAGGAATAAAGCGAAGTTTAGCCCAAATACTAGACTAGATTTACTAGACACTGAAATAAGTCAACACGAGAAATCAAATCAGAGACTACTTGGTTAACAATATGTTAACTGTCGGCACAAGGGAAGAGCATTCCAGGTCAAACATTTCGCCTGAAGAAGTGGTGTCTCAAGCTTATCTATTTCGGTAATTATTTTTAATTAATATCATAACATAGGACCAATTCTGTTTAAAAAAGAAAAAAGATCTAATTATATCACCTTATTCTCAAAGGATCCTGGGCTCGTTTCCCGGAGGAGTTATATTATTGTAAAATGGTTAGGATGATTTCAATTTGAAAGTTCATTACAGATTAGTTTATCTGACCACAAATTTGACCTAAAACAAGCACTTGCAATTACCTTGATGTGAATATTTCACACAAACACACACACACACACACACACACACACACACACAGAGATAGGATATGTGAGGCTGTTTTGATATATAGAAAAAAAAATCACATTATATTTCGAGTGTTACGTCTTATCATATGCTTACAGCATATTCTGTGGTCCTTCCCAGAAAAATATTCTAGATCCGCCTCTGGCTGTGTACGGTTTTCTTATTAATGATGAAATTGTTTGTTTTTGTTTGGGTTGGTGTTTTAAGTCCACTTTATGCACAGTAAGGCTAATCGGGACTCGACCTACAGTTAAACCACTATGTGCCGCCACCGGGTATTGGTTATTGAACCCAGGATCCGTTAATTACAAGGCGACGACGATACCACTGCCCACTGGCCTTTATTAATCATGAAATGATCACTTGACACTGAATAAAGGTTGTGTTATGTTGTGCTGTGTTATAATGCATGTTATAGTATATAACAGGTTGTTGTGTTGAAAACGCCCTACATGGTGGCAGCGCAGGGGCCACGACAAGCAGGTGATAGCATCACCCACGCTCCACTCGCTGACTAAGGGTTGAAAATTTGACAACGCTCGAGTTCATTTTTGTTGATAGAGGAGGAAACGTACACGCGCCCTTACCTTTGAGTTATCGGATAGCGTGAGATATGATATATAACACACCATAATCTTATTCAATCTTTTTTTCAGATTATTGCTATTATTAATATTCCATACACTCTAATGACGCACGTGAATAAACTTGTAGAGTGTTCAGAAATTTTGTAAGATTTTTTTCGAGCCTGGGATGAGAATATAAATTCCTTCCCCTCCCCTTCCCACTTAGGACATTGTTTGTTGAATTACGCTATTATTTTCATACTGCTGTGTGCAGAGAAAAACAAAGTAAAAATTATGCATCTGATTTAAAAATACGTAATATGACAAGTAGACGAAGTATTATTTTGTAACTGGCAGTATTTTTAATACTAAGGATACTTTTTGCCTAGCAATTCAGGGGTTTTAAACTTCATCAAAACATCTAACATGTCAGGGGCGGCGCCAAGAGGGGCCCAGAGTCCTGGTCACTTTTCATTTTCAAAACAGTTTTGCTCATACCATTACGTTAGTTATTAATTTGTATATCGTACATTAACAAATTGCATACAACAATCAACAAGTATAAAAATCATGTGACTCACCATAACGTTATGATTTCAAGCTAGAAGCTTTTTAGATCTATTTTTCAGCAAACTGACAATGGCATTACCTTAATAGGACGCCAAAAAGTTTGCTCATTTTCGGCGCCTGGGTCGAGCGACCTCTACCAGTCGCTATTGTACTGAAGGTGGGTTCCTTTTCTATTGCCACCAGTATTTATGATAAATGAAGGTACGGGGAAAACCCTGGAATCAGTATCGTAACTAATACGTTCAGCGGCCTCCCCCCGCAACTTTCAGATGTGAAAAAAAAAGTTTTCCTTTCTAATATATTCATTCACTCCTACATTTATATTTATATTATACATTTATATGTACTAAACTTGTAGCTGTCTGGTCTGAAACTTCAATTACCCCTTTACAAAATGACTCCACTCTACTAGAATCTTTTCTTCAGGTATAATATTGAATTACAACTGACATTTGATGAAATTTAGTAATATCTTGGGTTGCATCAAAAATAAGGGGGGATGTCTTGAAAGCGTCATCTATTATGCCACTCAACACTGTTTTGAAGCGAGTATAGAAGTTCATACCGAATTGCAGGACTTAAGTATTTTGTCTTTTTTTCTTTTGATTTTCAATATGACTTTTAAGAAGTGCGTCATACCTCGCTAACAAGTCTACGACTTTGAAAAAATCCCAGAACTACTTTGTACGTTCGTTATGATCTTCTCGATATGCCCTGAAAGCCAAATTACATTTGATCATCTATCATTACAGCTACCAGGTTTAAAAAAGGAATGGATGGGTCTTATGATATACAACATTTGTCCGGAAAGTTTCGAGACTGGCAAAAGAACTACGAAAATATTGCACTTATCAATTATTTATCAATTGTTTCTTTTCCTTCTCGATTAAAATAAAAGCTAAACTGTGAAAAACGTGCCTCTGGGCATTTGTAAGTATGTTAAAATTCAAATCGATTTGAATTTATAAAAGCTACAATTTTTCACGTCTACGGAGAAAAAAATATGCACAATTCACGCATAATTCCCAGAGCCAATAATTTACTCAGAATTCCAGGAATT
The DNA here is from genome assembly GCF_977018435.1 of Lepisma saccharinum. Classification (NCBI taxonomy): domain Eukaryota; kingdom Metazoa; phylum Arthropoda; class Insecta; order Zygentoma; family Lepismatidae; genus Lepisma; species Lepisma saccharinum. The sequence goes on from NC_139233.1 coordinate 78,688,920, forward strand.
CCCGGTGAGCAGCCACCATGATCATGCATTTTCTAATGTTTTATAAAATTTAAATTTGTTGTTGAAACTCGCTCCGCCTGGAACTTCTGTTAATTGTACAGCCAACGGCAAACATAATAGTAATCGAACTGTTTATCGCTATTTTCATTATATATTTATTCTACATCCTGTGTTGTTTAAAGGAATGGAATTCTGTTGATTCGAAGCAGGTGGTAACCTCTATTTATTGACGTTTCGATTCAATTCATTATCGTCGTGGTGTGGAAAAGAAACGGAATAAATATAGTGATTGAAATTGCCTACTGTTTCTTTAGTCGTCGGGTGTTCGAGTACGATACAGTTTCGAGCTGTTTCGATACAAGTTTTGAGCACAAAAAACGTAAAACAGAAATTGTCCTATTACAGTAGCGACGATTGTGTCCATCGGCGGGTGGTGGTTTTGAATTAGGTGAAGGGCTTGTAGGAATAAATTGAGGTAATAGAGAAAATTAGATCAATAGTTATACTTACGTATTAGAAAATGGGATTTCTAACAAAAACATAATAAAACCATTATCTAATAAGTACTATGTGTAACTATTGATCTAATTTGCTCTATTACCCCATCTTCCTACTAGCCCTTCACCTATTTCAGAACCACCATCCGCCGCTGATCGTTACACGACTCTCGCGCAGGAGACATTTTGAAGAAAAGGGTATCAGCCAATCACATTTAAAAGTTTAGAGCCAATCAAAAGTAGCATCCTGCGTAGTGCTGGAAGTACGAGTAGTTTGGCACTTGACCGAAGGGGCAGAACTGCGCATGTGATATGCTTTGATATAGAGGAAGTGTAGCGAATGCGGGCCCCGTCCTTAAAGCGGCCCCACATTTCTCCTTTGTATGATGCTGTAGCCTGGCGGAAATGCATGGAACTGGCAGTTAACGTTACTGTCGGATACAGTGATGTTGATTACTGCGCTTATTTTTCCCCAATCGGCTTTTGATTTTGGGCAATTGCCTTCTTTCGTCATTTGAGAGGTAAATGCGTAAACTCTTCTATGTACTTAATTCTAAATATAGGAAATATCTTTGCATGCAATTGGTAAGTCATTGACGAGAATGCGAGAGAAATAATTAGCATTAAAAAAGAAGCACTTGTGGTCCTAAAGTGGGCCCCCGCGTCGTTCCTAAACAAGCACAGGATGTGTTTTCGCGCAAATTCTAATCATGGAATTCTAGTACAGGTTCCAAGACGATAGATATGGCGAAAACAAAGAAGGAAATAAGAACGGAGACTCAAGATAACATGGCCACATAGATTCTATACGAAAGAAAAACATAGACTTGAAAAAAGTTAGCACGACGAATCACATAACAAGAACAACACTGCAGAGGTTCCTCTACTGCTAGAGAACATCCACCTCTGAGCAGGGGCGATTCCTACATGTAGGAAGTGAGGAACTTCCTACAGTTCATTTTTACTTATTTCCAGTTCTCTACTTTTTAGGAGTTTAATGTGTGTTATAACATTATGAGCGCAATGTACGTACAATTGCCTAGGTTAGCTACTGCCAAGAGTTGACTGCTCTCGGTCGCTCCAGTAGCAGTCCAAACACGATGGACACGGGATTTTCTGCCGCTCGCCGGCGGTCATCCTACAAACAGATGGGTGGGAGTTGGAAGGGGCAGTGAAAGGGAGTGGGGAAAGGTTACGAAGATCGGCGAGGATCGAGGAACCAGCAAGACTTTCCTCAATCAGCGATGCCAACCCCAACAAAATGTTACTAAACCATTAAAATTGGAAGCGGCCCCGGCGCCCACCCAGCGTCGAATAACATGGGTACCTGGGGGAAACCCTGGGGGTAAAGGTGGTCAGGGGCGTGATGCTGATCACATCACCCCCACTCAAGACCGGATCTAGAAAGTGTGGGGCGTTACCCCCACACCGCCTATATATATATATATATATATATATATATATATATATATATATATAAATTATAAAGTTATGACACCAGTCCCTCTAGCCAGTGGCGGCGATTATGGGGACGAGGGGGCAGTTGCCCACCAAATTTTTGTCACTTTTGCTCCCGCACTATGTTAAACCGTATCTTTTTACCAAGAGAAAGTAAACTGTCCTTGTCCCTCCAGTTTTGGAACCCAATCACCGCCACTGCCTCTATGCATAATTCATTACAATTGTCTTCATAAAACTTTCACATTGGGCAAACATTTCTCTGAATCATAGATGGCGTAACCGCTTGTGCTGTAACCTGGCGAATGTTTTAAGAAGTCTCATGCAACACAGCATCTTAAATTTGATGATTGTGTAGTTACAAATGTAGCGAACTTACTTCATTTTATACGGATATGAAGCATGGTCCTTTACATTAATAGGGAAACATAAATTAACGAATTCCGAAAATACAGAGCATTCCCTGACATTCGCTACGAGACTCGGTGGCAAGCGGCCCGGCATCAGAGCTTGTCTTTCCCGGTGAACTGGTCCGCGGCAGTCGCTCGCTAGTCTTTTTTTTTCGCTCTCCCTGCCTTCGCTTTCTTTCCCCTTCTGTTGACGTTCCAGACTGACGCCATTATAATCCTCCCTCGGAAGTTATGTTGTGTCGTGTCCATGGGTTGAAGATTGAAGATTTTGTGGCTTAATATGGCACCACAAAAGTTTGCATTACAACAAAGGATTTATCTTGTCGAGTGTTACCGGTTCTTCGGAAAGAGGAATTGTGGGGAAGTGCGACGAAGTTTTGCATCGATATTTCCTGGTGTTCCCGTTCCACATAGGACCACTATATTAAATCTCGTAAAAAAAGTTTAGAGTAACAGGGTCAGTTCTGAATAAAAGTGGAAAGAAAAATGGGGAAATAAAGTATACAAAGACAATCCGCACACCATCCGTGAGTTAAAAGAGATATTGTACGAAAAATCGGAAGAATTACAGTAGACGAACTTGCACGTGTAAATGCCAATTTTCTTCGGAGATGCCAGGAATGTGTTGCAGCAGAGGGACATCATTTTCAACACCTTCTGTACTCAAGGTTAGTACACAATATGAAAACTGTAATTTTAATAGCCGATTCTAGCGACTGTCGCTGACCCGTTCACCGGGAAAGACAAGCCCTGATGCCGGGCAGCTTGCCGCCGAGTCTCGTAACGAATGTCAGGGAATGCTCTGTAGAATTATTAGAAATATATTTTTAACTGAAAGAGATAGAGAAATGGGTGGAGAATATTTCATCATAATATAAACTATTCAAGAATTTGCGCAAATGTGTAATAATTATAATGAATAATTATTCCTGTGATATTATTATAATAAATAGACACTTTGATGGGTACATGTGAGAGAGGGAAGAGAATTTACTGTCAACTGTTTTGATCGTTTTGTAACTCTCATTTTTGTATCTTTTCCGAGCAAAATTCTACCAATTGGATATGAAAATGGACAGGGAGCTGATGGGAGAGAAACAATAATCAACTTACCTGACACCTGTGGAGAACTTCGGAAACTACACCTGAAATTACAGCCTTCACCTCAGACACACATGTGGTGGTCAGCCAATGGGTACAAGAATAGAACGATATGCATCTTGATTCTTCATGAACTGTAACAATGTATGTACTGTATATCATATCTGAAATCTGGAACATAGGTAATTTCTTTCAATTACTTCACGAGAGGCACTCAAATCGAAATGCATTTTATTTTGCGAATCAGTACTGTTATAGTCCACAAGCAGTGATGGATTAAGGTGGGTGCTATTGATGCTGCAGCATTAGGCCCATTCCTGAAATAGACCCAGATGAAAGCAGGCGAGAATTTTCCGAAAGCTGAACAGTTTTCTTTAGCTATATTAACCTGAAAATAAATCTTAGAATGAAATTTGGAGCCCCAATTTTGGACGCCTAGACACAGCGTTACTTATTATACAGTTACTATTATTCTTTGCGCTGTGACTTAACTATAACGTCGTTGTGTTTATTGTTCACCGAAGACTTCAAGTTAATGCTATCAATTTTACGTTAAACAGTTTACTTAGTAATTTAGCTGCGTTTCTTGCAATATCTTGGCGATTGTTGCCACTTTATTATTGTTCGGTAAGTGCGACGTAGTAAGTGAGCGCGACGTAGCATCAGACCCAATTTCGTCTTAATCCGGCCCTGCCCACATGCACAATAATTCATTTGCAAGACATATTATATTTCAGCCTATAGTCTCATCTCGGTCTCAGTATGTTGGTTGGTCCTGAAAAGGGCCACAAATATGTTGTGACTTGTTCCTTCAGTGATCCTGAAAGGGGCATGAAGATATGCTATGTCTATGGTTACCACAATATTTTGAACCCAAAACGGGACATAGCAATGAGGTCAGTTTATCCCGCTTCCCCTATAAAATCGGTTAGGCTTAAGTATAAAATTAATTAAAATAACAATAATGATAACATTATTGTTACTATTAATATATTATTTATTAAAGTATGGGTCACATAAATAATACATCACAAACAGTAAATGAAATATAATCTCTCGTCAAAAGGCATTAATTATTTTTATGTCGGTATGACTTATATAGTGTTTCTGATCCCTTCTGGTCCACTTTTTAATGTGTTGTGTTTGTTTAGTGCAGGTCTATTTACAACCATGCACTTTTAATTTTTCCCAAAGGGCTTTTTACACACCTTATTTTAACTTTTTAGTCAGAATTTTGGATAAGGGGATATTTCCCGTATACATAGAAGGGTGCAAAATGGCCTTAAGTGTCGACGCACCCAAAACTTCTAATTTAATCAGTCAATCAAATACACGAGCACCTTTTTTTGGCTTGACCAAAAAGATATTGTTTATACGAAGAGCCATAAACCTATCATGCTTAACGTAACAACTAGAGCATTTATCTGACGTCAGCCAGACGAAGGGCGGGGCGGAGTTCAATACGGTGTGCGATAAGTGAGATCATCGAACACCCTATATTTTCCAAGGGAATCAAGATCGAAAATGTGTGTCCTTGGGATATATTGGCATCATGTTAAGTATTTTTATGTGAAACAAAAGACATAACATAAACGACAGAGAATAAGATATAGCCTGTATATTATTGTATGTATAACCCATTGCTCGACAGTCCTCAAAGGACCTTGGCTCATCTCCCGACTGCCAGTCTCCCTCCCACAATCCTACCTAGAGGTGATGGGGTGACATGGGGTCAGCACGTCGAACCCTCAGCCGTTATAAGCTACGCTGCTCGTAGCTCCTTAATTTCCTCACGATGGTGGGGAGAATAAGATAAGATATGAGAAATATAAGAATCGAGAGAAATAATAAAGTGTGGGTAAAAGAGACAAAGATAAGGAAATGAACAACAAGGAATCTAAATACTTATGAGACCAAATTGCCCCGAGGAATGAAAAACAAATTATCATCGTCAGAAAACTAAAATCACGATTCCCACACACAATCTCCCCCTCCCCCCTCCGTTACGTGAACATGCGTCCAAGCAAATTTCGTGAACTTTTAGGGGTGTAAGGGGTGCTCCTTCCACGTAGTGCACCCAATAGTCAACCTCACTTCCACGTAGTACACCCTGGACTGCAGACTAACGAGGCTCTGGCAACTGGCCCCATAGCCAGTATAATTTTGTTTGTGTTGTCCTGTGCTTTGTCCTTATTTGTGCCGAGTGCTCCTTTACAGCCTCAGCTTTTAACGAAAGTCAGAAGATTTTAATATTTTATTATTTTATTTATGCAACGTTAGAGTTGTTATGTGTAACGATAAGGGGCTGGACCCCGTATAATATGACGGGTGCGAAATAGCCTTAGTGCTGACGCACCCAAAATTTTAAATTCAAATCAAATCAAATCGTGGACTTTTAGCTTTCGTTTTAAGTCTACTTTACGCACTTAAAAGCTAATCGGGACTGGGCCTAGAGTTTAAAGTGGGATCCGAATCATTATGTGCCTCCACAGGGTATCGAACCCGAGACCCCTTGGTTACAAAGCGACGTCGCTACCTACCTACCACTGCGCCATCGGGTAAGCATCGTGGACTTTGAGTAGAGTGAAAGTGAAGAGGGGTGGAAGTAACCTTCCATCTTCCATGTTCAAAGTGGTAGGTGTTGTGGAATTTTCATATAGGCCTATACATATATATATTTATATGTAGTAAATGGTATGTATTGGGGAATGATGTCCTGAAAATCGTCTCAGCATGTAATGAACGTGATGGAAGAAAATTGCTGACTCCAATTTTAAAAATTGTAAGGACGAAGTGAAACAGGCTTACGGTAGGGGATTCTGTGGATGGAGAATCCTAACGTACCTTGCACTCAGAGGCGAGGCGAGGCGTCCGGTCATCGGGAGATGCGGCAATGACAAAGCAGAATAATAAAAATTTTGCTTTTTAAATATTTTACAGAGAAGAAGTAAAAAATAAGTCAGAATACTAACATATTTAAGCGTAATTAGTTACGCGACGCCATGAAACAGCTAGAAATACGCAATTGATTCGCTAAGTTTAGCGCATCGAAAGGAGAGCCCAGTTCTAACCCCCCGTGCCCAACCGTCCCGCTACGTCTTCTGTTGAGTGCCATGGTGTCAGGCGGGCCAAGTCATCGCAGTAGGTCTGCGAATCCAAGGTCCTTCGACCGCTTTCTCCCGCTCTTGAAGATACATTTTTTTCAGCCCCCTTGTTTACAAACACGGCAGGGCTTGTGTGACGTCATCAAGATGAAACTTGCTACCTCTATTTGTGCAAGGTGCATTTACCTTAATATTAAACCACGGCTAAAATATCTTCAGGGTAGGGTTCTTGTTAGAGAACGAAACCAGACAGTAAGCCTTCCAATGGAGACGTTTAAACGATTATATTATCTAGACAAGGATACATGGATTTGGATATGTACATAATGAGCTTCATATTTATCTGATTGTTATTTACATTCAATTTTCATCTTCGTATAATCCTTTCATCTACACTTCCTTCCGGACTTCTTTCTTTGTGGGAATTCGGATATGGACTTCCTTCCTTGTGGGAATTCGGTTATGGACTTCCTTCTGGACTCTTATGTAATACCTGGAACGTGGATCCTTTATTCCACTCACTAAGTTCAATTCTCGCAAGCTGGTAACACCTCACTTTCTCTTCATTCACACCAAGTCCTAGAGGGTTACGAGTTCGTTGCCTATTTCTGTTTTTCGACGATTGAGGAATTACTTTATTCTTTTTCCCCCGCTCTCTTCTCTCGAGCTTTGGGCAACATCCTAAACTCCTCCCTTGAGGCTAGGACTGGAACGCGCCAACACTAAATAAGTGCAACAAAGTGTATATTTGGTGCCAGACGACTGAAATGCGCAGCCAAGTAGGTGCAACGGCTGTGGCGCGCGACGCCACTTGTATAATCAAAATTTTCACTATGGGGATACTAAATCAAGTTAACAGATTCGAGATCTGTTAAAAGACGAGAATTTGGATAATAAACCTTTTCGAGCAAGGCCTCATCTCCAGGAAGCTATCAACTCGCGGCAAGCCACGGCACCTAGCGACCTGTTGAGTGAGATGAGTCAAGGCAAAATGGATAATAAACCTTTTCCTGTTCCCACAAAAATAGGCAATAATTAGGCTGGAGTGTTCAATGAACTAATCGATCTCTAACTACGCACTGGTAATGATCAGGCTGGAAAGTTCATATGAACTAACTAGTGTTGCCCACGAGACGAGACTTTGGCCTGTCTCGAAAATATTCGTTTGTCTTATGACATACGGTCAATCTCGTCTCGAATTTTTAAAAACCTGTCCCGTTTCGTCCCGTGGGCAACACTAGAACTAATCGATCACTGATCAGTAGAGATGTCCGAGATCAACTAAAAGATGAGAATTTGTATCAGTGTTTTCACTTCTTTAGATTTCTGATCTATTTACATATAATTTCCAATTTAATTTATTAAGTATTTACATTAATTTGTTGTTTTTATATCTTTTATTTATCTTTTTATAATGGATTCTATTATTTTTCATCTTTCCAAATCACTTTGCGGTAATTTATACCGCCATTCGCGTATCTTGTGTTAATCTTCAATCTTGCACAGCTTGTGCTGCCATCTTTATTTCATCTCGGCCAACCGTTTACATGAGTTGGACCCATTGGGCACGTAACAAACTTCTCAAAATGTCCAGCACTGTAGACCTAAAGCATGCTACGCTCTTGTTTTTAAGAGAAAAACACATTGAAGAGCATCGCAACGCAACTTACACAGAATACATGAAAGTAATGATACATAGAAGAAATAGAAGTAAGCAAAAGCATAAATTTCCCCACGGTTAGTGCTAGAAATAACTGGGGAAAAAAGCACTTCTGGATCCATTTCCTTCACAGTATTTCTCCTTTTCAATTTTATTTTTTTTCGATCCTGCGGTTCAAATATCGTTTTCGGAAAATAATGTTCTTGCTTTACAAAACACGAAGTACTTCATTTTGTTTTGTGTTTACTTTGCTTACCAATGACAAGACTGATCAAGATCTTTGTTCTCGAGGTGACAGACATACTTATAGGAAAGTGGGGGAATTGTGCGCACCTAAGCAATTTTCATTATATTTGGAAAGGTTTTGCTTGAGAAAATATGAAATTTAGCTTAATACTTTTTCATTCTTTCTCCTTTTGAATGAAATAATTATAATTGAAAGAAAACAGTGTGTACGTGAGTAATGCATCATGTAATGCAAACCTGCACTTGCGCACAATTCCCCAACCTATGGGGTAATGATACGCAAGGGTAGGGCAATGGTGCGCATTAATAAATAGTTCAGCAAATAAAAATGTATGTAGTTATATATCAGATTAACAACATATAAATTGAATGTGTTAAAAGTGGTTGCCTTACAATTGTAGAAGGCAATTGAATTGCTGTTTCAATATTTAAAATTGAAAGAAAATTAATGGGGAAGACGATGTTATTTTCCTTTACAAAAATCACACACGTAATTGTTGGCTGTATCGACACCAGTACACTCTGCATGGCTCCATTCACAGCAAGAAACACATCGATACCATAATTCATCGTCTTTCCCAAAATCACCACAAATTCCGCAACGTTCATTAGTGTCTTGTACAATCAAAGCACTGCCTTGTCCCCGTTCTAAGTCTACGTCATCCAATTCATCGTCATCAAAAACAATTTCTTGATCCTCGGTGTCTGACTCAGACGACTCTGAAAGTTGCCTTTTCCTTATCAGCTTCTTCTTGATGCTTTTCATTCCACACGGACGTTTATGGTGTCGCGTTATTTTGTCCAACTTCTTCTTACTTCCTTCTTGTTTCTTCTTTTGGGCCTCTTCTAACTTGCGTTTAATAGGCGTACTGGTCAAAATTTCTGAATGTTGTTTTGCTCGCCCAGAATTCTTTACAGTTTTGGTATTATTCCCTTTTCCTTCACGTAATCCCATTGGAACAAAGGAAAGGAAAGAGTTTGTCCCTGCAGCAGATGTTGAAGGCACATTATTATCAGGATTTGGGTGGATGATTTCTTCCACTAAGTCTCTATCTGCACTGTTCGGAACGCCACATGATTTGTTCGAACCTTTAGGAGAGGAAGAATCTTCAGCGATAACAAGTGTAACGTCCTGAACAGGAGCAAAATCATGATCCTGAAACTTGTCGGGATTAAAGGGAAATATTCCTGTAGAGCGGAAATCTGAAACAGCTTTCTCTATTGTTGCAACTTTTATGAAAGCTTGATTTAGGAGTTCAGCCAAATCATATTCTGTCACCCTCTCATGGCCAGTTGTAGTTAAATAAAGATCATATTCCCTGTACAATGCATTTTTCAATGGACTGAAAAATGTTACGTCGAGCGGCTGCAACCGGTGTGATGCGTGCGGTGGCAGAGATACCATATGAATGTGGTTATTCCTGCAGAATTCATAACTCTCAATTGAAATATGGCTTGCATGGTTATCTAAAATAAGCAGCACTGGGTCACTTGCTGTGGGTTTTGCAGATTTCTGGAAGTGAACTAGCCACTCAGTGAACAATTCTGCGTTTGTCCAACCATTTTTCGAACACTAGTAAGAACACCCGATAGGACCATTTCTTTGTAATTGAGGTGTCATACGTTTCCGCGGATAAATCAGCATTGGAGGAATATAAGATCCAGCAGCGTTGACAGCAAAAACACCAGTTATTGTGCGCCCTTTTTCTGCTGAAGTAGCAGCACCAATCCTCTTCATACCTTTCGCAGCGTAAATCTTCGGGCACTTCTTTGGGACGACCGTGATGCCTGTCTCATCCATGTTGTAGATTTGCCTTGGCTCAAATTTATATTCATCCATAACTTTCTGAAGATTTGAGAAAAATAGCTTCGTTTCTTCTTCATTCAATGCAGTAATTCTATTTAAGCTTGTTCCTTCGGGTTGTCGTAGAGTTACATCGGGATTTCGTTTTAAAAATCCGTACAGCCAGTCTTTACCTGCTAGAGCCTGTTCCATATTGAAAGAATGTACAATTTCGTGATCTTCTGCATATCTAAATGCTATGCGTCTTAATTCTTTCGGAGTTAACCCGTAGAATAACTTTGCCAGTGTCAGAGCATAGTCCTTCAATTCACTTTCCACTTCAACAGAAAACGTTGATTTTCTTCCAAGCCGGGTTGGAGTAGGCAGATCACGATTTTCTACAAGCTTTTTTCCGTAAAGTAGACTCAGGTATGTTGAACCATCTTCCAACTTCCCTTATTTTTCTTCCTTCATTTTTGATAGCGTCCAGAGCGTTTTTCAGATTACCCTGAGAGTAGGAGTTCTTCTCAGTTTTTCTGTTGTAATTTCGTGGCATCTGTGAACAAAATTAAAACCTGGGTATTACTACTTGTTTCACCTTTAATGTCGTTTGGAGAAATTGTGCGCATTCAATTACATATACGGGGGAATCGTGCGCACCCTTTCTCCGAAGCGCACCATTGCCCCACACCAACCTTACAAAAAATTTACTTTCTAGAAAAAAATATAAAAAAGTTAATCTCGTAACAAGTAGACACGTGTATAGACATGATCATGCACTATCGAAACAAGCATAGTTCAAAACACTAGAGTAAAAATTTAAGACATACCTCCTTATTTTCGTCAACAGCAAAATAACAACAATGGACACAAAAACAAACATCCACTCGCTACACACAACACAATACAACTGGCGCGAAAAGCCCAATGTAGTAGTATTTCCTGAGACGCCCGCTAGGTTATAGCATGAATCGAAAGCTCATTCTCTGGCTCGTACCTTCGGAAACGTGGTGCGCACGATTCCCCGCCGCACACGATTCCCCCACTTTCCCCTACTTATATAGACAGGACGTTTTCCCTAACATATCTTACTTTCACACCAGGGATGGTCAAAAACATCAAGATTCCGGAAATTTAAAAATCTCGATTCGCAAATTTTACTACACGAAATCCGAATTTCGGAGAGAGAGAGCTTTAACAATATTTCCATTTTTTCGTCTTCCTTATTTTACGATCTTATACTCCGTAGAAAAAAAAAAATTTGGCCATCTCTATTTCACACGTCTGTACGAACACTGTTATCATCATTATCAATGTAGGAATTCCCTCCCCCTTCCACGGTTGAAAGATTGACCCCGACGTTGGGCAAGTCTTGCGATGACTACGTAAAAATGTCACGCTTCCCCAGTGCTTGCACTGTACAAGTACAATGTTCATGGGCAACGTCATCGAGCTTTTGACCGCTCTCGAAGGCTGGAACAGGAACTTCTGTTGGCAGGAAATCACCGAATATATTGATTAGTTGCAAGAATTGAAAGAATATACAGTTTTGCTTCTTAACAATCGACAGCCAAATCGAAGAAAATGTACAAACATTAAGACTCGAGAATTAAATCTCGTGTGAACTCTCCCCTCCCCCAAGAATTCTGACTTTCCAAAGTTAATAATTGAAAACATCATAATAAAAAAATTGAAAGAAAATGTCTTCGATTAATTCGTGTGTTCTACATTTTTCAAACTTAATAATGGAAAATAAAACTTTTAAACCGCTGTTTGTGAACCACACAATTTGCACACAGCAGGTGGGGGAGTGGTTAGCACAGATTTTTATGACGCCAGAGATCCCGGTTCGAATCCAGGCCTAGGCATGGGTGATCTTTGTGAATGTTCCTTCATAAATTTTATCACATCCATTACCATTAGCCAAAAGCGGCGGAAAAGCGATGTAAAATAAACCAAGTCAATCAATCAATGAGTCTATACAACAGGTAGAACTCCACAACTACCAGTCCTAAATCTGGATAAAGTGTGAAAGGTACGATTGTTCTTGTTGTTGTTGGTACTGCTTCTGTTTTAAAGTCCACCTTATGCGCATATAGGCTAATTGGGACTGGGACTACAGTTTAAAGCGGGATCCAAACTACTGAGCAATGTACGTACCTCCATGGGTATCGAACCCGGTGGGAAGGTTTGTAAAATGACAAGTAGCAAATGACCTCCTTGCTCTCAATCTCAGACACGTTAATCACATTGTCCTGGGTTCGATACCCGGTGGAGGCACATAGTGTTCCGGTCCATCTTTAAACTGTACGTCCAGTCCCGATTAGCCTATATGTGCATAAAGTGGACTTAAAACAACAACTCATTCATTCACTCACTCTCAAACATGTACGGAAATTCCACATCATTTGCCACTTCCATGTCAGATGTTACCCCCAGTCCTATTGTATTTTCTCTGTACTCACAGTCCACATATTTTCCTTGTTCGCAAGCGAAATAACAAAGAAATAAATGTGGCTTCACCGTGAATGTTAAATTCGCCATTATAACATCCATCCAGCCTGAAAAAGGATGAGGCGGATAGCTTTTCCTGTCCCTAGTAACTGGCACGCGTTGCTTCAAATTCCCAGACGCCAACAGAAAACTTTTGGCAGTCTTCCTGTCAATAATATTTAACATCAAAACAACAAATCCAAAAATATTTCCAGGACACGTTTGGATCAGCCAAGTCAAGGTCGGTCTATAATATCTCCCATCAAAAAATCTTCTGATATCAATACAGACTGGCCACTTACACAGGCGAAGTGATGCGTGTGCAGATTTCTTGTTATGCTCTGCATCCTACTATTCCATGTTGACATCCATGAGATATACCCTGTCCCAGCTAGCTATGACACAGGGCCGCGCATAGCGGCAGAGAAGAAGGAGGGAAATTGAGTGGGCAAAGCCAATGCGAAGCAGGGAAATCGGGTAAATCCAGTCGCCTCCCCCCTCCATTAAGCAATCCCGTTCCTCTCACTGTTCATTGGTGGAGCCGTCTTGCGCAGAGACTTGTTCTCGTTCGTTTGCTCCACAGATAGCTAGGACAGGGTATAAATCTAATATATTCATGGGCGTCCGGCGGGTGTGTGAGGAGGCAAAGGAGGCCACGCCCCTTCCCTGGAAAATGAATGTCAGCCTCAAATTCGTATATATTTTGTGCAAGTAATTTCATTTCAATCATAATAAAATTGCATTAATTATATAAATGATATTATTATTATTAATAATTATTACTTTATAAAAAGGAAAAAGTAAAGAATACACTAGCACATTCCAATACGCTATGGAGGTATGGAGGTAGGGGATTAACATATTCACGATCTCGACCATTGTGTAGGTGATGTGATCAACACCGTGCCCCGACTACCTTTACTACTAGGTCCTCAATTCATGAGAGGCTAACTGAACCCCAGAGCCGCCTTATGCAAGGACATGATCTTAAAAATATTATCCACCTGATATGAACCACCCCAGGTATCGAAACCAGTCCTCCTACGTGGCAGTCAGACGCCTTACCGACTGAACCACGTCGGCTTATTAATTATTATAAGCACCCATAATTACGAGAAGTATGACAGGTCATCACAATCATGAATTCGAAGCAGTCTTTTTTCTTTAAGGGAGAAAGAATTGCCTTGAAAAGAAATATTATCTTCCCGCTCTGGTAAAAAATGTTTTGCTTGACTCTTCCTGAAAAAAAGAAAGAAAACATTCCTATGGACGTCCATGTATGCATTATGTGCGGATGATATCGAGACGAGACGGGACGACACCTTAGTATCTCTCTCGTCTCATGAATGAGCAAAACTGCCCCCTCGCGAGTTACAAATACGTGTGTCTTTCTCGATAACATCCACCTCGATATCTAAAAAGAAGCACACATGCCTCTGCCAGTACTCGAACCAGAACATTTCCGTGATGAGACCCTGATCGATCTCGACCACAGAACAAAAACAATATGTGCCGTCACTTGGTTTTAAAGATGATGTTGTTCAAATGCTCACCCTACCGAACTGTACACTCTTCAAGCTTCACCCTGAAGGTATGCAGAACTTGTCTGCATGCTACGTTTAGAGACTTCCTGACAGAGGCGCAACCATGAATTTTTGTCGGGGGGGGGGGTGGCAAGTACCAGGATAAACGAAACAATAATAATAACAACAATAATAACGTTATTATTATTATTATTATTAGTAGTAGTAGTAGTAGCAGCAGCAGTAGTAGGAGTATCAAAGACGTTATTATTCTCGTAAATTACGCAAAAAAGGGTCAGAAGTCTGTGTGCATTTGTGTTCGAACAAATGATTTGAAATATTTCTTTTCAAAACTTTCAATTTAACATTAATAATGGAAAACAAGCACACTGTACTTTTGAAAGCCAGAAAATGCTTGATAAATTCATTCCGAATATAATTGTTTCTTTACACATAACATTTATAACTTGCATGTTTTACACATATGCAACATGGAGCGACGTAAAAAAAGATAATACACATGCAAGATGCTAAAACTAAATTGCGTACATATTCAAAGTTTCTTTAATATATATATATATATATATATATATATATATATATATAACATATATAATTTAAATACATTACATAATTAATTCATTCATCTCACAATAAATCTGCAGCCAAAATGATATAAATTGCCTCTCAAATGCGCACGCTCCTTTTCCTGAAAACAATTGTTCATGCATTTAAGACAAAATAAACTAAGAGAAGTATTCCCTCTCTCTCTCTGGTAATTTACAATGCATAACAGAAAACAATCACGCATTGCAAGCGAAGCGAGCAAGAAAATGTTTAGATCCAATCTTTTTCCAAACTGAAAGCAATATTGATTTAAAAGCGCGCAAATAATTTCACAGGGTGCCAGGACATTCTCTTTTACTACTTTTATCATTTAGATCGTTCGGCGCCCAGAGCTGACTCCCGCCGCCTCGTAACTATGGCTCTGAACTTAATAAGACTAAGAAAAGCAGATTTTGCGGGCGAAGCGAGCAAGAAAATTTTACAAAATGTATTTTTCTTTGCATAAAATTTGAAATCGAGTGGGGGGAATTGCTCCACCCCTAAAATTGATTTCCATCCAAGGTTGGGGGTAATGTTCCTTGCCCCTCCTGTGGTTGCGCCATTGTTTCCTAGTGATTGCCCATTCAATATAGGTTTCATTTCGGGAATAATTCCTGAATAAAAGCTGAATTTTGGCCAGTTGCTAGAACACTACTAGCAGTGCAAAATTCCAAAAGTATCTGCCCCTCCCAGCGGTCCTTCCCCCCCCAACATCAATTTTGCAAAATCCCAATTTCTGACCTCTATCTCTGTAACCAATGGTCATAGGCATTAATCTTTTTTAGTCTTAATCCTCATCAGATGAGCTACAGAAAATGTTCTGGTTCATTTTTCTATACTGTCAATAGTTTTGTCAATCTTTAAAAGCTGAAAATTTTCTAGTACTTTTTAAAGTTTTGCCTTGTAACTTTTGAACAGATTAAATAACAGGAAATTGTTTCTAATAAATGTTGTAGCTTAATTTATAAACTTTAAAACAATGTAAGTTTTAATATATATTAATGAAAGATTCAACATCAAATGTTTCTCCAAATGGAGGACAGTACCAAAAAACTGTGTCACAGTCCGGCGGTTAAGCCCCGAATCATTGCTTTTTGATAAAAGCAAGAGACTTGGTACAAATAATTGTCATACCATTTAAGATATTTCAGTCAAGTAGCCAATCGCCATCAGCGTGCTGATGGTCGTCATTTTGAAAGAGTCCGCCATATTGGATATATTTAATATATTTCAGGAACGGTGGCACCTATAAACGTCCGGGTTTCTCAGAAATGCTCCCATGAAAACGTTCATAAAAAAAACAAGAAATATATTTTTAAAAAATTAAAAAAAATAATAGTTTTGTATAAAAACTCACTTATTTAAAACATTTTATGAGAACAATTGCTAGTCTTAATAATTCTCGAACCAAACAAAAGTATTTTATACTTTCTAATGTTGCAAAATGTTTGTTAGAAACTTTAGACAAATTGAACCCTTAAAATACTATTTTTTAAATATATTTTGTCTTGCATAGGAACTTTCAATTGAAATAAAGTACAAAAGATACTACCTAGATTCTAACAAACTGCTGCAAAGAAAATTTCTAGAACTGTTCACTCGAAACGTGTACATAATGTGTGCAAATTGTTTTACAACAATAAATCACAAATTCTTAAATCCAAAAATATGAAAATACAAGTTTGTATTAACATTAAATCGCCTCAACATCTGACCATGTTCGGTTCCATAAACACATGAGAATTAGATTTATGATAGGTGTAATGTTAAATTTTGATATTAAACTGTACAACATACATAGTTACATACTATAACATTGACATGCTATATTCTCCACAAAATTTAACATACACTTTCTTTTAGATATTCAAGGTCAAAGGTCACATCACGTGACCTCGAAATGAAAATTTCAATATTTTCATACACAACTTGTTGACCTTGTAAGTATAAATTTTACATTTTTTATAATGATGGCAACCCTGCTAACACATGCAGAGGACTTCATGTCTTCTATCATCCTTTCAAATTTCATGAAAATCTGAGATGCTCGAGTTGAAAAAGTCATTTTTTGATGATGATTTAGCATGGGATGACCCTACTCTAAATTAAAAGAGTACATTATATACATCCCACAGCTCGTATCGTGCCCAAAATATTAATATTTCAATTTGGAGGAGTACTTTACAATCATCCTATACTTCTTTTCATTGAGTACAGAACTTAGAATGAATTGTGTTAAAGTTTGAGGTAAAGAAGAAATGCATGCCTTTCAGGAAATAGGAAATTGAGTTGTATGTCCATCTGATGGCATTCGAGGATTCTCTCGACAAGATACTGCAACACTGTTTTCCTCATCCTCCACCCTATCCGCCACGGCGCTGTTGACTTCAAAATCTCGTGATGCGGAAACGGAAGTCGGGAGTTAACAATCTGACATGTATTTCGAACAAGTTGAGTTGAAACTATTTGTATCGCATCTTTTTTATCCTCCGGTTCCGGGTTGTTTATGCTACGCTATGCTTTTTAAACTCTGATGCGTTTGTTATTCGTAACGTTGCTTTCTGCAAGCCATGTTTCCTTCTTTTCTTCTGTCACACTTGAAGAAATTCTACGTTAGTAGGCATGCATGGCTCCGAGATGAAGTATTTCGTTCCTGTATGGTACAGTAGGATGCACAAGTATTGCTCGGCAATTTATTCATGGTTATTTTCATTGATTTTTCTCCTGCATCGTATGTGTTTTAAGAAATAGATTTTTACGAATGCTGGTGCAGATGTTATCAGCAGATTACTTGGCATTTTGTTTAAATTTTTTGAAGCTCTCATTGGTAAAATTAAAGTGCATGAACGTGGTGATGGATTTGCTTGGTACTAATACTTATGCATCTCACTGTGCTGAGCGAAATAGAGGGTGAGGTCAACGAACAGAAAGGGGGGGGAGACAGAAAGATAGAGTGGAGAGGAAAGTTAAAGAAACAGAACGAGACGAAAAGGGAGGTAAAGTGAGAGAAACTAGGCAAAAGGAAGGAAGAAGATAGAGTGAATTGGGCAGACAAGAAAAGAAGAGAAACAGGAAATTTTCAGACAGAAGTGACAAACGGCAGGAGACAACCACAAACATCAAGCGACATTTGTTGCTTGGAAACGAGCCTTCAGAAATAAATGCAACCTACGTACCTTTCGTATCGGAGTGGCAGAACAAGCTACATATGCCCCTTCAGTGGCGCATGATCCTTTTTGATTGGGGGGTACATAATTTCAAGTTCTAGGCTTCATTCCATGATTTTGCACTTCTTTTAAACAGTTTTCACTTCCTTATAATGTTTTCCAAGAACACAGATCAAGTGAGGTAATTATAGGTTCATGCTGGTTTTGATTTTTTTTTGGGAAAGGGATATAATGTAGACAAAAGAGACAGTTTTGCCTTTAACTACTAAAAAAGATGCTTTGAACGGCAATATCTAGCCAATTATTTGAGGAGGTTGCAAGAGGTACAATTCGGATCAAAGGATTTATAGGGTACTGCACCCCCTCGCCAAAATATGAGTGGTAGGATGTATCGGGAGCGGTTAGGGGGGGAAGAGTCGAACGGGTCCGTTGACCCTCCCCGATGAAAACTGGCATCATTTATTTCGAGTTACAAAAAAGCATAGAGCTTTTTATTTTTATTGTTAATAACATAAATAAAGTTAATTTAGTTAGTATTCGAACAGAATAACCTAAGTAAAAACTGCATTAGATCGGGAAAAAAGAAGAAAAAATACAGGTACCAGGGTGTATTTCCATATTCTACCACTTAATCCAAAAAATAAATGGCTCACAGTTTTAAAAATTCCAAAAATTATAGTTTTAAGTGAGAGGTCACGCAATATAAACCTTACAAGTAAAATTTCCTCTTAATGATTACAGCCGTTTCTTGAATGACGTATGCAAAAGTTAATAATAAGATACAATGACTGTGAATTTCAGTACACTAATAGTATGAAATGTAAAAAAATAATGAAAAATAGTTTTGTTCTATATTCCACTCATCTGTTTGGTCGAGTAGTAAAGTTATATATTATATAATAATAATAATAATAATGATAATTTGGAATAAAATTGGATTATTTTTATCATTTTATACTATTTATTACTGTAAAATAACAATTATATTTTTCATTTCTTATCTATTTTTCTTTTTCTTATTATTTACCCCTCTATTGTTCAAGTATTATCATTGACCCAGCCCCCTTCCTGCACAAATTTCTGGCGACGCCCACGCCCTGTATCCTGTGCCACTGTGCCTCTTGTCGTTATCGTGTTTCTCAACAACAGCGTGCTTGTTGGCGACGCGGTCTGTTGGTCGCGCATGCGCAGTGAAGGATTTATTTTACAGACTGCACACAGAACGCAAAATGTGTTAATTGACACAAAATGTGCTAAGTTTTTTACTTCAGTAACACATCACTGCTAATGCTCACAGAAACACAAATTGAAATACGTAAAAGGGTACTTTTATCAGCTGTTACACTAAAATGCATGCATTGAAAAGATCAAATACGATCATTTGAAATAATCCAGATTACTCGTTTCACTGTGTTAATTGATGCACCAAAAGTGCATGAACTTTCCTTTGATGCATTTCGAGTTCTGTGAGAAGAAAGTGTCTATTCTGGAGCGCACGGTTTATGATCGTGTCTCTCGACACCACACAGTGGGGCAGAATTCTGAAAATGTGGGAAAAAAAAAATCGAAATTCCTACTTGAAAGCAAAGCATTTAAACCATTAGTTCCCTGTAGAACAATGGGCTGCCTCAAAACGCAAATACTTCAATCCAGGTGTTGACGTAAATAAGTATTAAGTTGGTCGAAACCCATACATTTGCCAAATACCATTTTACAGATGTCTCGCACACAGTTTCACCCATAAAACTGGTGTTTGCTTATCAGAACATTATCTGTGTTGGGTTCTGTTGCACATATTATACATATCGCCAAGGTATGTACTTTCTGCGGGTGGAGTATGAATTGATGTACTGAATTGTGGGCATTGTTATACAGTACAAGCTTGTTCATATGCTGTTGTTTTTAGATAAGTTGCAATGATGTGTGTTTCTTCAATTTGACTTTCGAAATGTGTGGGTCTTATAAATTCAACCAAGAGAAAACTGGCTGCTAACTCGTGCTAATTCGCAGTTACGAAATGTAGAAAGAATGTCAGTTGCACACGGCTTCACACAGACAAATAAGCCTACATTGACATAGAATTGCAATAGAATGCAATATTTAACGTAAACCGAGCAGAATCGGAAAACATTGGAGACCAGATACAGCATCTTAGTCCTACATACCTCTCAGCTTGCATTCTGGAAGATCTGACAGTTTCTCACACATTAGTTTGCAACAAAATGAGCAGTACATCGCCGACGGAGATGAACAATATTGACCAGGTCACTCAATGAACTGCAAATACGCAGTTCTGACTGTCAATCCTACATGCATGGATTCGATTCTTTGAGTTCTTCTTTCACTTTCACATCGACTCGAATTCAAGAGACGAGAAGGCTCGTGGAGAAGACAAAGCAATACGAAAGCCCGAAAAACGAACTTTCAGGAGAAATTCAAACGTTCCATGGACATCGTCGTTGATAAGCCTAAACACGGTGGTAGTGGCATCTGCAATGGGGGAATTAACAAAAACATGTATCATTTAATATCATTTCAGAGGGAATAAACATCTGTTCGAATTACCGACTAATTCTAATTAGCTACCCAAGTTCGAATTGAAAAGAGTCCACTGCATATAGAGCTCAACCCTTTCAATTGCTTGACCCCAAGGACAAATAGATGGGCCAAAGAAAGAAATTCACGTCGCCTTAAACTAACTTTTGCTGGATCTTTGTCAATTTCATCTAATCATTATTCATCCTCATCGGAATCGTTGCACTCGTTTTGATCCGATTTGTTGTCTTCTTGACACTTGGCAGGATGCTTGCGAGTGTCCATTCAACAATTTCGTCATATCATCACTCATTCCCATCTTCACAAATTAGCCAAAAGTGGCACAATAAGGGAAGCAAAATAAAGCAAATCAATCAATAAACATCGTGGTGGGCAGCTGCTTGTCAGATGGCTTGATTAATTTTATTGAAGATACCTTGAATATAGAAAACTATATTCACCTTTATAGGGTCAATTTGAAGTGAAGTGCCCGAAAACTGGGCATTCCCGATGAATTCATGTATTATCAGGACAACGACGTTTATGTGACTCATAGTGCGCGAATGTGGCCTCAGAATAATTGTCCCAAAGTCCACCATGCCCTCCCCAATCCCTATGACATCAACAACATTGATTTATCCCGTAAACATACACAGGCCTGACAAGAAAAATGCTCAAATTTTCTCGAGGGTTTATTTTAAAGGAACACGTCAAAATTATTCAAGAAATAAAATAAAGCCGGAAAGATGTCCAACGGGCTAAATAAAGTTTTAAAAATGAATGACATACTCTCAAGGTATTGCTTTTCGTTTCTTGCAACTTTGTTTAATTTTGTAATGTGTCCGAATAATGTTATGACCAGATTGTTTTTTTTTTTATAATTATCTGAAAGAGCATCTTGATTTTGTTATCAAAGTTTACTGCCAGTGTTCTATTAATGCAAATATTTCTGCGATTGTGGGTATGTAAATACAAAATCATAACAGTAAGAAAATATAAATGATAAACATTGAATGATAAGAAGAAAAAAGTACAGTTTGAGTCATGGTCTTCGAACGCAGTGGCTATTTTGTTAGTAGGAAGTTATTCACTACCTTTCGAAAATGTTCCATTTTAGACATATTTGGTATGCTCCTAGGTAGGGCATTCCAAACTTTTACTATCCCTGTGACACAGCTTTCTATTTTATTTTTTATGTACATAAAAAGTTGGAAATTCACAATATTTGTTCATGCTGTCTTGAAATGTGCTTATTGGTGGTTGAAACAACAGTATGTTTATATGATAAAAAAAATTATTCACACTATAACAAATATATATATTTTGATAAATATATTTATATCATGACAAAATATGCATATCTAGAAATGAGTGTATACGAAGAACTATCTGCATCATTCTCTCCAATCTTCATATGTGAGATGCTCTAAAGTGCCTGTAATTAAATACTAATTATATTAATTATAAAACATAGCAATAAGAAAAATAACACAACTACAGTTTGACCAAAGCCTCACGGTGAAATTGTTAGTATAGTATTTTTCTGTAGGTGATTTTTCTCTTTTCAAAACAATTTAGGCAACGTGTATACTTTTTTACCATAAAAGAAATTAGATTTGTCAGTCTCACTGCCATATTCAGCTTCTTCTACTTCTTATACATTGACAGATTCACCTTCATTACCATCTACCTCTACGCTTTCCCCTGTATCTCATTCATGTTCACTGACCTCTTATTCACTATCAGCACCACTGATTTTATCAATATCTCTTAGGGGATTATTCAAGATTGCAAGGATGTGTTTTTCGTTCACAATACTCGATTTAGCCCCCCACCAACGATCTTGTCCTGAAATTTCCCCCCACCAAACTTTTCCGGGGGGGAGAGTTTTTGGTTGTAACAACAAACATAAACAATTTGTTTGGGAGTCGAATATACTTTACTGGAATAAGATCCAAAACATACACAAGGAACAGACAGCAAAGAGCCTCATCTCTAAGAACACTGAACTCAGCAATCCCCAGAACACACAAATTAGTCCTACTCGTTATTTCTTCTCCATTTCTCATCGCCTTTCGTCAGCTACCACAAAGTACTGTATATAAATATATTAATAGAACACGTAATAGAATTTAGATGTGAATTTTATACAGGAAACAATTATCTTCTTAATGTACCTTAAATTTTACCCCTTAGTCACGCAAAGCATTGTTCATTGCATTCGTAGTAGCCTTAAATTTGCAATCGAATTTTAAATGGACAGTCGATATAATATATTGTATGTTTTATAAAATAATTTGATTATTTAATAATCGACCCATATTTAATGACATTATATATTGTATATATAATAATCCACCGCTCTTCCAGTATTTCGGCAGTCATGAATATCTCTCAAGAATATATATATATATATATATATATACATATATATATATATATATATATATATATATATATATATATATATATATATATATATATATAGTGTGTGCTCCTTCCCCCCACCAATCTGAATCGATTTCGCACCCTGCGTTAACTCAAAAAGTAACACTACCTGGGTCCTAGGGACCCAAGGTTAGTGGCTTTTGGCACGTTTAGTACCCTCACAACGTTAGCTACTCCACTGGCTCGAAGAGAACAAAGGGCTTGGAGACTACTGAGCCAGTCAGATCATTGCTGTCAATCACTTCGTAATGAAAGGCAAAACAAATTTCGATCGGGTCCCTAGGACCAAGGCGTCTCCTTTAAAGGTTAATATGTTGGCTAGGACTGATAAATTGCTTAAGACTCAGGATATCGTGACTAAAGGCTCAAGGCCGGGTTATTAATGGTCTAGGAACCTATAAATGCTAAAGGGTTCTATTGGGTTCCGGTCCTGCAGCCTGAAACTTTTTTCTCGCACAATTTAAATTTGATCCAAGTTGCCTATTGTTTCATTGAAATAAAAATTCCTGGATTGTATTTAAATTAACCCCGAAAAGAGGTTCGTATGTACGTAAATTGATCTGGAGAAAAGGTTCTAGGACTACTTTACAGATGAAAAGGTTCTTTAAGGTCCAACACCCACTTACGCTTGCTGATTTTCTCTCCTGGTCCGAAATGGAATTTATTTAAAGTTCCTGGACCTTTAACAACCCTGGTTCCAGGTTTGAGTCCTGGCATGGGCATAAGTGTTACTGTGTGTGTGTGTGTGTGCTTCATCAATTTGCACTAATTCGTCCTCTCAGCTGCCTCAGAAAAGCACGTGGAATCGAGAAAATACAAATAGAGGAAAACAACGTAAAATAATCAGGATAGAAATAAAAATGAAAGTCAATTTCCAACAAAAGTCTCGTTTCGACTGGTATTACGGCATGTGTGGCTATGTAGGAATCATCTGAAGATAACAACCAAATACCTGGACTGAAAAGTGCGATGACGGCAAACTCGTTCTCCAATGTCGTCTCATTGCCCTGCAGTTAAATGCATCAAAACAAATGATTCACCTCGTACTCCAGCCTGTACGCATACTCCAGCAGGTCCGATTGTCTCCGTCTAGACGCGCAAGCATTGAACTTTGGATGTTTCTTTCGGATGTGGGTCACTTTCTGCTACGGAGGGGAAGAGACACATTGGAGAGGGGAGGCGCCGTGACGTCACATTGCCGCTGGCTTAGCCGAGGGGGAGGGAAACCTAACCATGCGTCACCGATGCGTTCCGTGAGCACATAGAGCGCTCAGCTGGTTCAGTGTGTTGGAAATTTGTGCAGTGAGAAGGTGTCTTGTGCTGTGCTCTTCACACGACCGGCACCATGCTGGTGGACGGAGTGTCGACTCCAGGCAGTGTATCCCCGCTCCTATTGGATTCCCCTACATTAGCCCGAGTCGAAAGGGCTCGTTTGAGACAGGAAGGTGTCATACCCCGCGATTCGCCGCTTCGATCCTTGGCGCCTCTCAACTGCTTCCAGGTAAGTCAAGTAGTTTCCATATGTCAACTTTCTCGTGTGTCATTTGCAGTCTTGTGTTACGTCAACCGAATGCAATTCGTGTTTAATCTTGTATACGTTTGTTTGAATTGGTTTGAATTTTAATTGTACCTCCTTTTGAAAGTGCGTTATTATCTAGGCAGAAGTTTCAGATAAAGATCTTATGTTTGAATCGGTAACACATTTCCACAAATAAATTTAGTTTGTCCTGGCGATGATGGCAATAAAAGTGTAACAAAACTGAAAACAACACTATCTAGTCAACCGGATTTTGGATGTTATATCAAGAAACCGGACGAATACTTTGAATTTATGCAAACATATTCATGACACTCGTTTTTTGGATGTTTCATCTAGAATACAGACTTAACATTTCGAATTTAATTTGCCTATATTGGATGATAGTTCGGAAAAAACAACTTTGTTTTGTATGTAATGTTAAATTAATAAATTACTCTTTGCACTTGTTCAAAGCAATTAATTACTATTTCTAACGGAAGACTTCTCTTATCTTTTCCTGGTTTGGTTGTTTTCCCTTTTATTTTTGTACCTCTTGGGTTAATTGTGACGATTAGGATTAATTTAAGAATTGATTAATAGAACAAGCTCAAAAGATACATATATGCATTAACGCGGGTTCAAACTTGAGACCTCTGGCTTTGTAGCCCTTTCGTTGATCTCTCCTCCATCCGGGTCGGCACAAGACTTCTATTTTTTTCATTGTGTGCATAAAAGGTAATTTGATCTTAGGGATTGTCGTGTAGCGTGTAGTACAGCTGCATGTTTTTGCTCTTGTAATCCCCTAAACCAGTTAAAATTGCCCATTGAAAAAAATCTAAGTAAGTTGTTTGTAGGGATGGCAGTGTCACAACAAATTCAAGGAAGTATTCGACTTTACAGTCTAAAAACATTATAAGATCGCACTACGTTAAACAAGCTGTGCAAGGTCAACCAGAGAGTAGTAGTGAAACGTACATACCATTCCGAATTTCCTTTTGATTTTCTATATATCGTAACTCCTGCGGAGCTCTGCCCGTATTCCGGTTGAAACATAACCGAAATTTGTATCTTCCTCATGTGCAGCGGTTAACCTAGCTGTGCAAACACGTGACGTAAAATAACCCACACTTTCTAGTATTTGTTCAGAGTGAAGTGAGAACTATATTGCCCATTTCACGACACACGACGACTCCGAATTGAGTCAAAAATGGCGAGATTGTAATGATTTAGTCTTCATTCTAATATTAAGATGGATGTCGCGTTTTAGTAACTGGGCAATTAGCTAAAGCATGCTAACCCTTAATTTCCTAGGTTGTGTTCTACGTTGACAAAATGATTTTTTATATTTGATGAATTAAGAACCAGAATATCTTGATATTACTTACAACTTGTAAAATTTCTGGAATAGTTAAATTGAAACTTCAGTTTTTGTTTCGTAGTTTCCCTCTGGATCAACAATGTGTTTTTATTTTATTCTTATGCATTTGTAATGGCAATCGCAATGTATGCTCTAAACACAGTAAATGAGTAAAACCAAAGTTCGTGACTAAGCTCAGAATTATTGCACCCAAACAATATGCGAACGAAATTGAGAGTTGCCATCACGACCACATAACACTGTAAGTGTTTTCTAGAGCATACTTGCGTGCCTACGTATGGGGAGCGGAGATAACTGTGCTATGGACATTTTACTTTGTAGTGGTCATGAAACTTATCAAGTTAAGGAAATGTATAACAAAGATTACTTCGCCAGCTTTCATTTAATGTAATGCATCCCGGTTGTACGATGCAACTTAAACCTTAGTGGATTGGTCGGGCGATTTATGGAGTTTTCTTTTATTCTCGACAATGACATATGGAGGAGCGGAGGATTTCGGGGGGGACAGGACTAAGGATGGACGATATCGGAAATTTGATATCGCCATATATCGTCACAGACGATACGTTATTTTTTCGTATCGTGATATCGGCGATATTTCGTCTCCACGATATATATCGTGACGATATAACAAAATATCGTGACGATATATCGTGTAGTTGATATCGCATGGAGGGCGCTATTCACCGGATGTTTAAATTTCTGTGCTTCCTTGCCGCTGGCGGGGACTGCACTTCCGGTTTTGAAAAGAATAACATTGAATTCAATGGTGTAAAGGCAGTGTCTTCGGAAAAGGCGCCAATATTTGTGTGGAATTTGGTTTCAACATGAGATAGGGAACAAACAATTGTTCTATGGTATCTATGCATCGTTTTCAGACAGACCCGATATTGAAAGATCAGTGGATTTAGGCAGTAAGGTTAAAAGATTGGACACAAACACGTGGGAGTAGGCTCTGCAGTCGGCACTTCATCAAATCAAATTAAAATATTTTACATGTTTCGAAAATTATAAATGTCTAACTCACATGTGTTGATTAAATTTAAAAGTTGGAACTACTTATAATCATATTATGACGCATTTGCCTTTTTGTTGTTGATAAGCTCTCCCTACATGGGTGTCGGTAGGTCAGTCGACCCCTCCTCCCTCCCTCTGGAAATTGGCATCCTTAATTTCAAGTTGCGAAAAAGCAGGAAGTTTGTTATTTTTATTGTTAATAACATAAATGAAGTTCACTTGGTTAGTATTCGAAAAGAGTAATCAATGTAAAATATGCATTAGATCGGAAAAATGAGTAAGAAATACAGGAACCAAGTTATATTTTCTTATTCTACCATTTAATACAAAGATTAAATGGTTCCACAGTTTTCGAAAAATTATAATTTTAGATGAGGTCACACAATATAAACTTTGTGAGTATTTTTTTCTAACTTCTAAAGTTCTTTCTTGAACGACACTTGCAAAAGGTAATAACAAAATACAATAACTGTGCATTTCAGTATAGTAACTATGAAATGTAAAAGATGAATGGAAAATTATTGTCCTGGATATTCACTCTGCTTGTGGATCGAATAGCATGATAATAATAAACAACAACAACAATAAAATTAGAATACAATTTATTTAATTAGGCATATATTGTTAGTGTGTAACAATAATTTTAACCGTAGGAATTATTATTTCTTTCGCTGTTGTAATCGAAGTATTTCCATGTTTATAATTAATGTAAGCTTAATTTCAACCTGAGGAAGTCTTTTTAAAAACTAAACTGATGGTAGAAGATCAACATTGCCTTGGAAAAAAATAGTATTGTCCCTTATATCTGCATCCAAAAGATCCGGGAAATTGCCAATCTTTTCTAGGTACCTTCGTTTCTCTACATCACTCAAAAATTTCAAGTGATCCATTTTTTCCAGTTCTTTTATAAGAAAATAAGCTCGGTGACGATCTGTATTCCACTTGTTTACATTGGAAAATTCGCCAAACCGGAAGTCCTTTCCCCGCCATCAACAATCGAAGTGTCTGATCGATCATTTTTTGTTTACTCAGGAATAACCCCCATATAACCCAACACTATAGCTCTTTTCAGTTCTTACGGCGGGCGCACAAGCTGGCGGGAGGAGCGGGGAAGCGACCAATCCAGCGCGATAAGAAACGTAGCGCCCAGTAGAACGAGTTTCATGTAGTAGTGCTTTTTCCGGCCGCGTCGTGTCTCTCGGCGCCACTGCTGTTGTCTGGTTGGTCTGTTGCATAATCCCCGCTCCACACTTCCCTTGGCAGAACTAGGACCGGCCGCCATAAGAACTGAAAAGAGCTATGGTCAGGACTTCCCGAAAGAATTGCCATGTAGTGAATTTCAACAAGAAGATAAATACTTGCTTACTGCTTGTTGTAAGTCAGTTATTTTTATGGACAGTTGTCTACAAAATTTAATACATAAGAATAATAATGATAATTGAAGTAAGTCCTGAGGCTTTCCTGGCGACAAATGAACAGATTCTGTCGAGATATCGTCCAGCTTAGTTCGGGAAAGGTTTCAAAGCTTTCGAAACACGCCTGGTCGATATCCCAAGAGAATATTTGCACCAATAATGATAATTACATTATACATTATGCATAAACATAATAATGAGGGACTTCGCTTTCTTCAGCTGGAACTAACAATATTTTCCTTATTCTATAAATCTTGCATTTCTCAATTTCGATAGTAAAGTGCGATGCGCTAATTCTTACACAACATCTCTGTCTTTCTTTATCCAATACCTACTTATCCTATACCTAACAAGTGTAGGTTAGATTGGATTCCCGAATCTGTTAATTACCATATCTTAATTGCCACTTGTGGAACCGCCACTGGCCCTTTCTTCTATATAACATAAATAGACAGTACACAAGTCCCATAGAGGATTTTACCGGCCATGGGTCCAGACGCCAGAGCCTCGTTAGTCGGTAAATTGCAGTCCAGGGTGTGCTACGTGGAAGTGAGTTTGACGTTTTGGTGTGTTGAGAAAGGGTTACCGCTTACACCCCTCAATGAGAGTAATATACATATGTAATGCTGAGCAGTGTCGTGGTTTGTAGTCTTGTGTTTGCAGCTAAGCTCAGAAACGTTCCGATTTTGTATTTCATATTATTGAATTTGGAGCAAATAAAGTATTAAATAAATTACCAGAAAAAAGTTCAAGCTCTAAAAGAAATACTATAGTTCTAAGTGCCAAGTAAAAGTCTTGTGTTGTAAAATAGTGACTCATGAGTAACGAAAGTATACTCATACGTTGGTTGCGTGAAAGAGATGTTTCATTTTTAAAGTGTGAATTAATCTCTTCCATCACAGCCGTTAAGAGAGCATTTGATTTGACTTTTCATCGCAGAAACGTGGCAACTAACAAACAGGATTCAGCTGACAGTAATTGATTTCTGACCTTGGGTGGGGATATTAGATTGCCCAAGGACTCGTACCCGCTGGGAATTTAACATTTACTACTATACAGTGGAGTTTATAACTGGAATGTTGCTATGCTAATTCATGGCCGTCGTGGTGATTTTCAGTGGGAATTTTCCAGCTTGATCTGGAATACAGGCACGTATCTATAAATACAGTATGTCCGTAAAATAATGGTGGGGTTATAAACAGTCATAGTTTTGGAACAAAGCATGGTAGAGAGATAAACGATACGCCAAAGAAAAACGAAACTCTCCCAAGTTTCTTACCTGTTCAGTAAGACTTCGATGTGTGAACCCTTAGTTGCCCTGCAGACGTCAAGACGATATTTAGTCTCTCCCCATACACGCTATTGGACGAGACAGAGTTATTGGTCCCTTCTTTTATGCTGAACAAACTATATCGGGGAGCACCTTCCTGGATATGTTACAAGGGCATGCAGTGCCCCAAATACCAGAGGATTCTATTTTCCAGTTAGATGGTGCTCTTCAACAGTTTTCCACAATCGTGCGGGATTTTAACTAAACATTCCCTCGGCGATGGGTCGGACCAGAAGGGTGGATTGCCTGGCCTCCACGGTCTCCAGACATTACACCCATGGATTTCTATTTGTGGGGTTATGTCAAAACGCAGGTCTTTTCCTGTCAAGTTCGAAATCTGGACCACTTGAAAGCAAGGATCACTGAAACTGTTTCGTCTATCACGCCGGATGTTTTCTGCCGTGCATGGGAAGAAACTGAATATCGTCTTGACGTCTACAGGGCAATCAGGGGTTCACACATCGAAGTCTACTGAACAGGTAAGAAACTTTGAAGATTTTCTCTTTGCTTGGACGTATCGTTCATATCTCTACCATGATTTGTTCCAAAACTATGACTGTTTAAAACCCCACCATTATTTTACGGACACACTGTATATATATACGTATATTTCGGGATAGGGGTGGGGGTCCAAACAAATTGACTCTGAAGTAGTAACTTAAATGTTTAAATTAATACGTTAATATAATTTAGGTGTCTATTCATATATGTAAATTATTATTGTATTTTTACTGTTACAGGAATAGGTAAAAAGACGGTATAAAATAGATATAACAGCACGTATTTATTATCTAGCTTACGTGTAGTTAAGATCGCCAAAATGTTTATAAAAACAACTGTCCTGGCAAGGAAATTCATGTCGAAAAGATCAAGAATCCCATATTTATTGAATAACAAAAAAGGATGTTAGATCTAGTTGACAAAAAGTAAAGTTCCTGATTAATATTTTATTTGAATTGAATTGTTGTTTGAAGTCTACATTCTGCACAGATGAACTGGGCCTACAGTTTTAAGTGCGATCCGAACCACTGTGCAATGTGCCTCCACCGGGTGTTGATCCCGGGACACCTTGATTACAAGACGACTACGTTAACACTACACCATCGGGCAGGACGATTAATATTTCATGCATGCATTTTTATAATTAGTACTGTGCATAAACCTTGGTACTGTCATTTAAAACCGCATGATCTCAATATGTAATCCTTGCCTTTCGGTAAGTTTCGCGGAAATAAATTAACCATCCACTATAAAAGAAATGATAAGTATATTTTTGCAATTTAATTTTAGTACGGGGAGTTTAGATCCCCCTAAATATTACCTCTCTACAGTCGTTATCGGCCCACTCTATTCTTCTGTCCTGGAAAAAAAGAAGCAAACGGGAAAGCGGAAAGTCAAGAGAACAAGTTCACCCGTCTTGAGTCCCCGACATGGTTTGGTGAAAACATGTGATAATCTGCAATCTTCTATATGTTCAACGCAAATTGTCGAGCTACTTTTGGTTTCGCGGTGTGTGCTCTACCGTTGGGTAAACCACAGAACCGCGTCGAGTGGTTCTCTTGACAGCGATCACGAAAGATTTCCCTGCAGGCTACCTGTCGTAAAGGGCTAATCAAGCATATTGGCAGAGTTGACGGAATATAAGGTTCTGCCCCTCCTGCCAGGCGTTTCTTACTTCCTCATCCTGTAATGTCGCATCGGTGATCTTCAGCAACTGTGTGGTTAAAAGTGCCTGCACTCAACGGAACGGAACTCCCGGACATAGTACTTCACGCGGAACAGGGCGTGGAGTGCAATACTCCCCGAGAAAATTATTTGAAAACTAAAAGACTAAAATTATCATCTTATAGGTGCTGAGAAACAATTTTATTAATGAACATGGCTTCTGTATTACACTAACTAACTCTCTAGCCTTCTTAAACCCGAAGGTTCATGGCTGCAGCAACACAGGCCTTCCATCTGCCCCTATCTTGAGCAAGATCTATATACTCTTTTCCATCAATACCGATTTCCTTTAGGCCCATCTCAACGTTGTCCCTCCATCTTCGTCTTGGTCTTCCTACAGGTCTCTTACCATCAGGTTTCCCAACAAGAATCTTGTAAACTCCTCTTTCCTCTCCCATTCGTGCCATATGGCCTGCCCACCTAAGTCTTCTTGATTTAATTATTCTAATAATATCTGGACATGGATACAAATTATGTAGTTCTAAATTATGTAACCTTCTCCACTCACCTGTCTCCTCATCCCTTTTAGATCCAAATATTTTCCTAAGGATCTTGTTTTCAAATACTCTCAATTTATGTTCCTCTTTCAATGTAAGGGACCAAGTTTCACATCCATATAATACTACAGGCAAAATTACTGTTTTGTATATTTTAACTTTTAGTTTCTTAGATATTAAACGAGAAGACAAAAGTTTATGACGAGAGAAGTAACATGCATTACCTGAATTAAGTCGACTTTTTATTTCCTCTTTAATATAATTTCCATTTGTTAATATTACTCCTAAGTATTTGAATTTGGAAACTGGTTCAAACGAGTTGTTATCAATAATTAGATTTTGATTATTACCTAACACTTGGTTTCGGCCTGTAAGCATATATTTAGTTTTCTCTTTGTTAACTTCCAAACCTATGTCTTTAGCAGTTTTGAAAAATATTTTTGCATTATTCTTGATTGTATTTATATCATCCCCTAATAAGTCTACATCATCTGCATATGCTAACAACTGAGTCATACCATTTAATTTTAGTCCTTCTTTAGTTTCTTTTACCTTCCTAACAGCATATTCTAAGGCAAAATTAAAGAGCAACGGAGATAACGCATCTCCTTGTTTTAACCCATCATGAATTGTAAATTTGTCACACACATTAATACCCACACGAATTTTACTTTCTGTTTCACTGGTGCATACTTTTATCATACTAACAAGCTTCTTAGGTATTCCAAACTCTACTAATATATTATATATAATTTATCTCTTTTGACCGAATCATATGCTTTTTTGAAATCAATGAATAGCTGATGGACATTTTGATTATATTCCCACTTTTTTTTCAAGTGTCTGTCGATGTGAAAAATTTGATCTGTAGTTGATCTGTTACGTTTAAATCCACATTGATAATCACCTATAATTTCATTAGCATGGGGTTAGTCTTGTTAAAAGAATGTTAGAAAATATTTTATATGTTGTTGAGAGTAGAGAAATTCCACGGTAATTATTACAGTTCATTTTATCACCTTTTTTAAACACAGGAACAATTATGGATTCTTTCCACTGTTGAGGAATTTCTTCTTTATTCCATATGAAACAAATTAATTTATGAATTTGACATATTAACGAATTTTCACCGTATTTAAATAACTCGGCTGGTATTAAATCAATGTCAGGTGCTTTGTTATTCTTTAGCCTTTTAATAGCATCTTTAACTTCAGTCAAGTTATTTTCTGGAACTAAAGGTTCTGCTATGTGTACTTCATTTACTTCTGATTTATCTCCTACATGAACATTTAAAAGGTCATTAAAGTACTAAAGTAGTTCTTCCATCTATTTAGAATATCGCTTGGGTCAGCTAGAAAATCACAGTCTTTATATTTTTTCAAGTTTACTTTAGGTTAGCACCCCTTTCTAAATTAATTTACACCTTTATATAAATCTCTGATATAATGGCTTCTGTATTGCTTCGGTTTATGCTTTCCTCAGGTCCATCTTCATATTGTAATTTAATCTTTCACTTGGTCTCACACTGCCAGGTTCCCCAACAAGAATCCTGCGAACTTTATATTCCCGCCGATACCTTACATGCCCTACCCCCCGAAGTTAACGAGAGCGCCCTCCGGGGGGTTGAGGAGTCACTTGACTCCCTGGAATATGGAGAATTGCCTATTTATTATTTCCTTAATGGGTACCTGGGGTCGACCCTGGAGTGTAAAGCCGGTCGGAGCGTGGTACTGATCACATCACCTCAAAAACAAACCCCCCAAAAAAGGCAGAGCCCGAGAATGTGTGGGGTCCTATCCCCCTTCCCCTAAATGTGCCTCCACGACAAGGGGCTATGTGCACGGGGAATTTACTTTACGTTGTACTGCATGTATTTATTTATTTTTAAATTTTCAGTACCGCAGAAGCCATTTTAAACCGGAAAGAAACAGTAAAAAATTAGACTAGTGTTAAGAAAAACGCACACACAAAATAATATAAAATAAAATAAACAAGCCAAAAGAGTACCAAGGTAAACAGGTTATTTTCACAATTCATTACTTATGTACAATTTTTTCTAAGTTGGTAATGAAAATCGAATATGAACTGTATATATCTACTTGGTTTGAGATGATGTTGAATTGGTTCGACAGCCTATGGAATAATAACGTTGTATGAGTGAGAGTCTGGTAGTTGCAGTGGGGAGAGTTTCCTTGCTCCGTGTTCTGCATTCATTTTCTCTCCTGTTCTATCTGTAGTTCCTTGCCTTTCTTCATTCGTCTTGGGACGAGACACAGGTTCAGACACCAAAGCCTCGTTAGTCTGCAAAATGCAATCCGGTGCGCACTACGTGAAAGAGGAGTTGACGTTTGGATGCTTTTCGAAATATTCGGGGATATTTGGGTCAATTTGTTGAGGGGGGAGTCTCAGAAAACCACCACTTTAATTCGCAATCTGCACTGATTTAAACATTGTGCTACATTTCCTGTCAAAATGGATGCGAAGAATGACAAGGATAGTGGTATGACCGCCGTTAATTTGAAATGTGTTTTCGCCTGTTTTTTAAAGGAAGGAAATGTTGCATCATTGTCGATAACTTACGCAGACGTTCCGGCGCCCATGGACGTTTCGCGCAGTCATTTGTTTCCTGAAGCAGCAGACAGCCAAATGACATGCATGCTCTGCATTGATATTTAAACATCCTGTACCAGGTTCACAGGCCAGACGATGACCTGGAAGTAGTAGGGGAACAAATCAAGGTCATTGGCCACTTGTAGCATGAGGGAAGATATTGATTTATCGACTATCTGAGGAGGATGTGCGAATTTTTTGTGTCACATGCCTGCTTGTCTGCAAGCGTGACATCTGGATTTTCGATCCAAGAATTTGGGGCAGGAATATTTCTCTGCTCAGTCGACTGTTACTTGGCTGGGTCTTCTGGCGCCAAATAGGGAACAGTGCCTGATAATTTTTATTTTCTGCATCGTCGGGATTAAGGCATGTGCACGGGTATGGTGCAGCTATTATCATTTTTTTAAATGTGAAGTTTAACTCCCTAGTTTCATCCTGCTGTACAAATCAATGAAATGCATGTGTGAACTACCTTCAATGGATATCGAAGCTGTTGAAAATACGTTTATGGTGTAGTTCCAAGATTCGTTGTACACCCAACGGCAAAATGAACTGTAGCCAAATTGTCCATCGCCATTTTCATTGATTGTGTTCCACACACTGATGGTAACGAATTGCAATAAAAACGTCCATAAGTAGAGGCTGCTATTTTTAGTTGTAATTTAGTTTAGTGTAATTCTCTTTTTACTCATAATCAACACCTGCTTCGAATAAACAAATTTCCACTAATTTAAACAACATGACGTATAATAATAATAATAAAAAAATAGCAACGTACAACTTGCCTACTATTATCTTTGCCGTTGGAATTTTTGTCATTTATTGTTGCTTTTCTTCCCATTTTGACCAATCACGACAATGAGCATGAGTGAGTGATTAGATGAAATTGACGGACACTCGCAAAGAACGCCCATGCCGACATTTACATTCAAACCCGGGAACTTCGGTCGGTGGCGAGATCAAAAGTCAACCACATAGTCGGCATAGGTCTATTGTGGACATGGCAATACAGTCTTGACTAATGAGCGAGTTGTCGTCCACGCCGCCGTTTGAGTTATTGTTTTTAAGTCCACTTTATGCACAGATAGGTTAATCGGGTCTTTACCTAGAGTTTAAAGTGGGATCCCCTTGGTTATAAGGGGTCCCGTTATCACTACGCCATCGGGGAGGCCACGCTGCCGTTTGGTGACTAGGATAATGCATTATCCATTCACCTGGGAATCGCTCTACTTCACAAATTAGATAATGGCAAATTAATGACCAAAATGA
This sequence comes from Lepisma saccharinum, assembly GCF_977018435.1. Classification (NCBI taxonomy): domain Eukaryota; kingdom Metazoa; phylum Arthropoda; class Insecta; order Zygentoma; family Lepismatidae; genus Lepisma; species Lepisma saccharinum. Next base: position 78,724,711 of record NC_139233.1, read on the forward strand.
TCACTCACTGTAGAGAATGAACAAAGGAAAGTGTAAATATACAGTGGTTTAAATGATTGCTGAGAGGGGTAGTTTGAATAATTTGCCAACGCCAGCCTAATTACCCGCGGACAAACGAGTTAATGTATAAATTACAGAGGCACCTTGGTACAACAGTTAAGAACAGGGTGCCAAATTCCGAAGGGAACAGGGGGAATTCCCCCCACCAACGATCTTGTCCTAAAATCCCCCCCACCAAATTTTTCCAGGGGGGAGATTTTTTTTGTTATAACAACAGAAGATAATTAGTTTTGAAGTCGAATACACTTCATGGGAATAATATCGAGAACACACAAGAAACTAACAGAGCCTCGTCTCTAAGGACACTCAACTCAGCAATCCCCAGAACACAGAAATTAGTCAGATTTGTTATTTCTTCTCAATTTCTCATCGCATTTCGTCAGCTACCGCAAAGTACATATGCAAGTATGTAAATAAAAAACTTCTTAGCTTTTAGATGTGATTTTTATGTTGGCAACTATTATGTTGTGTGTCTTCATTTTGGCCACTCCCCCTACTCACGCAAATCATTGTTCACAGCATTAAATTTGCAATCGAATTTTGAATGAAGGACAATCGATATAATATATTGTATTTTATAATATAATTGAATTATTTGATAATTGACATATATATATATATGTGATATCGTGTGTCTGTGAGTCTTCTCCTTCCCCCCAACAATCTGTAGTGATTTCGCACCCTGGTTAAGAATGTCATTTTAGTAACCTCCCAGAGTTTGAAGCGAGTTAAGTGTTAATCTTTTTCAATTTGACTTGGTCTTCCGAAGCTATATACGCTAAATTCCACTCTAAATATTCCTCTGAATTTTCCAATGTGATTGACATGGGACGATTGACTCTTCCCCCCCCCCACACACACACACACATTTAGGATTTTCATAAGTTCGCCAGTCGACAGCGTGAATGATTCCGGATATGAAAAGTTGAATTTGTTTTCTTATTTTATCACAAACGTTTATTCTAATACGTATTCCTTCATACATAAAGTTTTCCTGGTTGTGAATCATATATAGATGGAGTTTGTCACCCAGGTTTGCCATATTTCTTCTTTGCCACACACGTTGAATGGGATGGTAAAAACAGATTTTATTTATGCGCTAACATACAACAGTGATATATTTTATATGTTTAAATACACATACTATATTACATTAAAATGTATGTGTGTGTGTGTGTAGCGTATATATATATAAAGCTTTCCACAGGACATAAACACCTATTGTAGAATACAGGACATCCTGTAAAAACAGGACGTCTGGCCAGTGGTGCAACCACAGGGGACATTACCCCTCCCCCCAAGCTTGGACCGAAATGAGTTCTGGGGGGGGGGGCAAACATTGACGGCCAAATGTACCTGCAGAGGGCAATTACCTCCCACAACTTCAAATTTTATGGAAATAAAAATACTTGCTTGCTCTCTTCGCTCGCATTTTGTCATTGTTCTCTGTAATGCATTGTAAATTACCAGACAGAGAAATAAGACTTGTCTTAATTTATTTTGTTTTAAGTGCATGAACAATTGTTTTGAGGAAAGGGAGCGTGCACATTTGAGACAATTTATGTATTGATTTGGTTTATTTTACTTCGCGTTTTGTCCCACTTTCGGCCAATTTGCGAAGATTGGGATGAGTGATGATGTGATGAAATTGATGAATGGACACTCACAAACATCCAGGCCAGGATTCGACCCGGGACCCCTGGCATCGTAGCACGATGTACTAACCACTCCGCCACGGGGGACGGCTGACAATTTATGTAATTTTTGCTGTTGGTATTGTGAGATGAAATTGGTTGTGTAATGTATTTAAATAATATATGTTGTATATAATATTATTAAAGAAACTTTGAATACGTACACAATTTAGTGTCCACGTCGCTCCATGTTGAATATATGTGAAACATATCGTGCATGAAAGTTATAAATGTTAATGTAAAAAATAATTATATTTGGAATACATTTATCAAGCATTTCCTGTCTTTCAAAAATAGTTTGTGTGCTTGTTTTCCATTATTAATGTGAAATTGAACGTGTTTTAGAATAATACAAATAGTTTGTTCGAACACAAATGCTATAGCACCAACTTCTACCCATTTTTGCATAATTTACGAGGGTAATAACGTCTTTCATACTACTACTACTACTAATAATAATAATGTTGGTCTCGGGTTCGAATCCCAGCTTGAGCATGGATGTTTGGAAGTGTTCATCTATCAATTTCACCATATCATCACTCATCCCCATCTTCGCAAATTAATCAAAAGTGGCACAACAAGCAAAGTAAAATAAAGCAAATCAATAATAGCAATAACCAGAATAATAATAATGTTATAATAATAACACTATTATTATTAGCTTTATGATTATTAAAATAATAATAATAATAATTATTAGCTTTATGATTATCAAAATTATTATTATTGGTACATTTATCCTGGTACTTGCCCCCCCCCAGACAAAAATTAGTGGTTGCGCCTCTGCGTCTGACAACCCTGTTGTCACCACATCTAATGAAGGGTCAGATGGAACGTGAGATTATTGAAGCAGACAACAATTGGGGGATGCAAAGAAGTGAGTTAACAAGTACCCGCATAGTAGATTATATTTTAGAAAAAAAATATCACTACAGTAATCGTACAAGGGGAATGGCCGAATGGCACAGGAAATACCCACATGATATTATGTACAGATAGGCCTACGTTTCTATATTGTTTTCGTTGCCCTTGTGCATACGCATTCAAGTTAATCTTGGTGAAAAATCTGGAACGGGCGGACGAGGTTGAACAAAATAAATGAACTACAAGTTGAGCATTTTTGTACTTATTTCAGACATTATTGTAATAAAATGAACACGTAGTTGTAGAGCAGTACAAAACAATTTCACGATCTACGAGGATACGAGAAACATTTGCATGCTAACACTTTATATGTGCACATCTTTCTGGATGTAACGTATTTGTGAAAGATGGCCTATCTATCAAGCACAGTACTATTTCTCTTTAATTGTATATTCAAACATTTGACATTAACAACAGAATGCGCGTTAATAACGTGTTTAGTATAAAGGAAGACTAACCTGTAAGTTTATTTGAGTATTAACGCATATGTATGGGGGAAGTGGCAATCTTAACCTAGGTAGGTGTGGGCGACTAATAAAAAAAAATCAGAGTTCTGAAAAGAACCAATTTTTGTTCTTAGTCTGAAGTACATGTGTCCTATATAATTACGATATAAACAGTATTACAATTTATATACATATATATTTCGTATTATTATCTTAAGAATAATAAGCAGAATACGTTGAAGGTTAAAACCAAGAACTGGTTGATTGGTTGATTTGTTGTTTTAAGTCCACTTTATGCACAGTAAGGCTAATTGGGACTGGACCTACAGTTTAAAGTGGGATCCGAACCACTTGTGCCTCCACCGGGTATCGAACCCGGGACCCCTTGATTGCAAGGCGACGACGCTACCACTGCGCCATCGGGGAGGCCCAAAACCAAGAACTATATGGGAGGGTAATAAAAGTTTCTAAATTATTGTTTCTTTTCCTTTCCACTCTGCCACTGGTGCGATGTTCACTATATTTAATTACAAAACTGGGTTACAAACTAATATCTAATCATATCCAATAACATTCATTCTCATAATTATCCTTTGCTTGCTTTTCGTTGAGTTAGGTGCTGTAATGATTTTACATTTTTTTCATATAAAACAATATTTTCACAAGATTTCCTTATAGTTAAAATAATAGTGCCCATTAACTAATTGATTGAATATTCGAACAGTGTTATTATTTATTTAGAGTATAATGTCAGCAATCTTAAGTATGTCAAAACAATCCACGAAGTATGTAAAAAAAACATATTAGTTGCTTAGTTGGAAGCACTAACATCCTATAAACTGGTAATATACCGTACACAACAATTATTTTTGCTTGGGCGGGACCTCCTGAAGCGCAGGGCCTGGGACGAGTGCCCGGTTCTGATCTCGACTTGAACATGCCAACGTAGAAGTAATAAACACAAGTAAGAATTTAAAATATCCCTTTTCAGATGTCCGCCAAAGTTCCGTGCTGTAAACATAGGTTTATATGGGGTATTAAGTGAACCTTTTCTGTGGTCAGATCATGAGGTCAACACATTCAGAGATATACAAAGATGAAAAACTTGTAGACGTTGCCCTAATCTTGTGGGTGCCAACTTTTTCCTGCTGTGAATTACAAACTGTTGCATGATCTATGCGACTGGTTGCATCATGTTGCTTCGCTAGAAGCGGCTGCAGTCGCTGAGCAAGGTCGTATTTTCATTCAAGGAAGGGCAACAACATCATATACTATCCGATTTGACCTGTACGAAGCTTTCTTGCATGATCTGACCTAAATGTACAACGAGATGCACACTGCTCAGCAAATTATCCATGACTGTTTCCATCAAATTTTTCGCTTGCGTGTTTTTAAGGAATGAGTTTTTACGTGTGCTTGTGTAGAGGCTGTCTGCAGTTTCTTTTGAGTATTTAAATTCATCGGGGAAAAAGGTTCCCGGACCGTATTTATAAATTGATCCAGAAAAAAGGTTCCTGGACTGAACTGAAATACTTTACACATAATAAGGTTCTTTACGGTCCAGAACCAATTTAGGCTTGCGGATTTTCTCTCCTGGACCGGAATTGAGTTGATTTATATTCCTGGACCTTTAACAACCCTGCTTTTCAGTTATTTTATGTAACTTCTCTAAGTGATGAAAAGAAAAACACATTTGGTTAAGCCTTTACTGAATTTGGTGACTTTCTCCATTTTTATGGCAACTCTAAACATTCACTTGTATGATTATTTTAGACCACATAAATTGACATGACCTTAACATTGGGTAACATTAACCTTGCACGATTCATATTGCTGCAACAAAGATGCAAGCAAATTGTCCCTCACTGTCAATGAGGAACAAATTAAAAGATCTGTGGGTAATGGTAATTTCAACCTCCGCAAAAATTCTTCCGCGTTAAGCTCGCAAACCTTGTTCTTGTTTCATTGTTGAACTGAGGAAGACACCGAACTTTTTATGCTCAGACAATTGAATGGCGAAATCTCCCTGCGATTCGGCCTCCTGACGAGCCTACGACCGCTTCTGATTGTGATGCGAGCGATGTCTTCCCACATTCCTCAGGTACCTTCCCACATTCACCTCTGAGCAAGCAAGTGTCTTTCCTTGAAGAAGAGTCGAATCTGTGAAATGACATCATTTTCCGGTTTCTTATGTCACAACAGAGAAAACGCGGGACTCGCCCAGCACTACAGACTGGCCTGACTCATCAAGGATGGCATTTGAAGGGCTTTAAGAGACGTGCATTGGCCTCTAGGGAGGCTTTTCCCTCCATCCATATTCATTGTAATCTTCAACCGGCGAGTGAAGTTGAAGGTCGTGAACAGTGTGTGGAATTCTTGAGAAGAGTGAGATTACAATTTGTTTTATTCAGACTTCTCTGTTCACTACCTTCGTTGGCCTATCTGATGGTATAGTGGTAACGTACCTTGTAATCAAGAGATCCCGGCTTCGATCTCCGGTGATTCGGATCCTACTTTAAACTGCATACTTAAGGTCGAGTCCCGAATGACGTATGTGAGCTGTGAGATTAATTATAATTTAATGAAAATTAATTCTTTTGTGGTCATCTGAAGAAAGAACAGCTATTACAATCCGTGCATGAAACACAATAATTATAAGAGTTGTATCTTACCTAGAATCAAGTAAATATTAACCTAACTCGGTTCCCTTTTAAAGTAATAACTGTTACTTTCAAAAGTAACTTTCGCCTCTGATTGGCCGGCGCCTTGTAATCAAGGGGTTCAGGATTAGAGGTACATAGTGGTTCGGATCCACTTTAAACTGTAGGTCGTCCCAATTAGCCTATCTGTAGGGCTGTTGTCGAGGGGTATGTGGCGGTATACGCTGTGTATCCTCTGGTTAACCTTACTCAATAGCGTATATCTTCTCCTTTAATGCACAAGGCTTCTACTTTCCATTACCGTAGCTTTTATATTTAAAGGCAACCATTAAAATACTTTTCATACATTTTTTTACTTTAGAAATATCTTCGCTTTTATAATATGCTCGTATATCTTTTATGCCGATAATGATTATATCATCATCATTCTTTTACCATCAGTGACATTTTCTTCCAGAAGTTAAATTATTTCAGACACATATTTAACGGAAACTTAATGCATAGTTAATGGAACCATGGTCCTTACCTAAAGTTTCACGAACCTGTATGCCCTGCCCTATCTGTGGATAAAAGTGGACTCAACCATCACAGTGGAATCTTTTTTTTATTACTTTTTAAGCTAACTCTTTGCAAACATGACGTTCGGATGACAACAATCAAGAATAGTTTTCCTCCGCGGAGAATGTTCGTCCCTCGGTTATGTTTGGCCTCGATGATTAGTCTTTTTATAGCAGTCTGTTTTCACCTGGGAAGTGAACGTGTCTCTCCCCAAGGTGTACCTGTCCACTCTTGAACTACTTGCGGTTTCCGCTCGCCATTCCATTACTTTTCCTTCCATCCTGCTCCTTTCGTTTTCCCTTCTTTTGCGTAATCACGACAGTGATTTACTTTCTTTGCAAATCTCCTCTCCTCCCCTCCCTCTTAGTTTTCTTTGTAAGTCACGATTTTCTCCCTTGTTTTTATCTTTTGCTTCTTGCAATATATCTTTCTTGTCGAGATTTAATTTTCCTTCTGTTGGTTTTTATGCTTCGATTTTTGCACAGCTCTCGCTGTGACACGATTTCAGAATTAAAGGACATTAGACTTTGGATGAGGAAGAGATCATTCAGCTTGAATCGCTAATCATATTTCTTAAACATAACCTAGATAATCCCAACTGAAAAGATACTGGACACAGTGCATTTACGGCTGTTTAAACTAAACTCGATATTATAAGCTGCGTACTGCATTCTTCATTATAGATGCAGGTTGAAATACATATGCCTGATGCCATGATATGAGACCTGATGGGTTCGAGACGAGGCTTCGTAAAAATAGAGATAACGAGAAAACCCTTCTAGAATTGACAAGAACCCGAGCAGATCATTATAAAATCGAGACGAGACCGCTCTTGTAGAAAAACTGGGAGTGATATTGAAAATATGTACCTCAACCAACTTTACTGTGAGACCTTTAGACGTATCAAACGGGTATATCGCAGATTATTTTTATAGATAAATCATAGATGTTAAGTACAAAGTCAACTTATTATGTGGACCGCGTGGTTGCGTTGTATTCAGGTTAAAATTCCATTTTTCGAAGGTTCATCTCGTAGCATCGAAAGTTTGGCTGCGAATTGACAAACGTTGAGAAAAAGTTGTATGCCTTAATGACCTCAATGCACCACGAGTTTGTTCGGTGACAACTATTTATTGATCACGTCTCCCATGGAAAATAAACGTCTACGTAGAAGTATATACTGTATTTCACACAAATAATTTTATGTGCCATAATATTTTTTTTATTAAAAGAACGTTGGAGGAACATGAAAATTTCAACTTGACAGTATTTTTTCATGGGGCGACACTAATATGGGGTGAATGCTCCTTTTGCCCCCGTTGTAAAAAAATACCTTGCTTGCCCCTCCCTGGGGAAAAAATCTTGCCGGCGTTCATAAATAAGTAACGTTAAAACATTACCAGCATTTCCGTTCTAATTTCTTGAAACAAATTGGTAAAGTCATACCAACAGAACCATATCTCAAATACAACATTAAAGTAATATTTTACATATGCCTGTTACTTTATTCAACACTCGATCCTCTTGAACAGTAAGGAACAAATGTGTGTCAGATTTTCAAAGATGAAATGTCTGTTGCCGTGTAACAGGCAACAGACTAACTGACTAATTGATCTTTCCACTTCGCACGAAGTAATGGCGCATATTTAAAGTTACGAAAGTCTTCTGATGTGTGCTCAGTTTCCAAGACCTCCAAAATGGGAGGCACCTATTTCTAAAAGTCCCCAACTGATCGTTTCAGAGAAGCGACTGTTGGGTGATCAGTTTCAAGACACTTTTCTGAGCCATATATTCCGTCGTGTATATATACAAGTATGTTTAAAAACTATTAAAATGCGTAGTATATAAAGAAGTCATGAAATATATAAATATGTATATGTAGTTATGGAGTAAAATAGGTAAATATAGTGGACTCTTTTTAATTCGAACTACTCAGTAATTCGAATAGAAGTTTATTCCTCTTGAATTCGTCTTTAATGATACATATTTTTGTTAATTCGAACTGTCTTATTAGTTTCCCTCTGAGTTCGAATTAACGAGAGTCTATTGTAGCCTATATGTACGTACTTTAAAATCCATATTTTCAGGCTGTATTTCGTATGGAACGCCAACGTTTCACCGATTTAATCTGAAATAATTGTTAACTGAAAAAACAACAACAAGTGATTACATAATTATACGGGTCCTCGTTTCTCTCTCTGGTATTCTTAAACCCGAACGTATAATGCCACGGCGACACAAGGCTTCAACATAGCTCGTCCTGCCCCCTCAACCCTAGCTTCGGCTTTTGCTCAAAGTTCTAAGGGATGAGTCCCCGAGAAGTTCTTGTTCAGTGGAGTCGTCAGCTTCTGGTGTGCCTGGTCCACTGTAACTGTCAAAGCTTTAGGTGGGCCAGCCTGATTTTTGGATTATACACTCACCTCAATTAATACTTCCGTAGTTTGTTTCTTTATGCAGCATATTTGCTGATGATACAATTCAATCTACAGGTGTATCAATATACGCTGTATAAAACACACCTTATTACTAACTTAGTTGACCCTGTACGTGGCCCACCAAGTTCATTTTGCAGTGGTATTTTATGAGTAATGAGTATACAATGCTCAAAGGTGCCGGTCATGGTGTTTTAATGCCCTACTTTCCGTTCATGGCACGTTCGTTGGCGACGAGAAAGGAATTTGTCGTTCTGTAACTGTCCGAATGCTGAGCTGTTTTCTTCTTTTTCGATCGAGGACAGTGAAACGAGCGCGAGGGTGAACTGCAGGATTTTGATGTCACATTATTTGCCCATGCGCTGGGAAAGGCGTCGGTTTCTTTTTAACCTTGTCGGGTGCTCGACGCTCATTCCAATGGGTTAGGTGTGGTGAGGAAATGGAAACGCGTGGTCTTGTTGGGAGTGTCCACGGGAGTGTGGAGTGATTCACACGCGATGACATGTTTTTGTTTCACTCAGCCTGCGAGACCACATGCGATAGGAGGATCTAATGCTCAATTCTGTGCGCTGCGTTCATTCTTTTTGTTTGTCCATTGCCATCCAATCTCGGTCCAATTTCAATCTCGAGGTTAACATAGAATATCGACGTATACGAATATTTCTTTATTCAGCGGGAGAAGTTCAGTGTATTACATAAATAAAGACAAAAATCAAAAGCCAAAATAGACTGAAGAAGAACTGCAAAAATATAGTACACACACAAGTAAAAAATGCAAGCAGAGCTATCAATTCGATCTTTGAATTGAATAGTACACTATTTAATTCATCGATTCATTGTGGGTAAGGGAGGCCGGGGGGGTGGGGGGAGGCACTTGTCCCCTCCCGAGATATCTGGAAGGGTCTCATATAATTTAAATACTAAAAGTGTAGTGTGAAATCATGGACGAGGGATGACTTGAAAGACAGCAGATGAAAGACCTATGCAAATTAGGCATGTGCTGGGGATGATTTGTGAGAATTCTCTTAACTGGGGGACAGCATCACTCAAAGTTTCCCCCTTTTAAGCACTGCTACCCCCCTTGAGAAAACATCTTGCGGGCGGCTTTGGTTGTGGTTGTAATTTTAGTCGTGTGCCACTAGACTTGTACCGATTACGTAGAATGGAGCCTTTCGATTTGAAACCGTGTGATTGTTAGTTATTGTTAAGGGCAGTTTATCCAACCAAAATACACAGTTTTAATTTAGCATTGTTTAAGCAAATATCTGAAAGAATAAACATAATTTTGGACACACACATCCAGAGAAAGATATTGATATATTCACATCGCCTAACTCTTCCCCTTCAATTTTCTCACTTCTCAACTTTTGCACAGAAAGATAATGTGTGTTGCTCAATTCGCCTGTGCAAGATGGTTTACTGAAAGTCTAGAATGTATGAATGTCGATGCTCTAGTGTTTTGTTGGTTCTTTGCCCAAGACTTAGTTCTGTTTAAAAATTTATATCTAGACAAACATGCTCTTTTGATGAACCTCCATGAGCATGGATTATTATTACCGCATTTGGTATCATATTGAAGCAGCCCCCACTCCCATTGAAAACTCGGAATAAACTCTCAATTTGAGACAGAAATAGAGGAGTAATTTATTTGTAAAGAAAGTAGCAAACAGCAGTGAGATCTTTAGTGCATATTCGTTCATTACTATTTAGAATTTTCTTCAGCTAAGACGTGTATATTTTTATACATTGTATATTTTACAATGATATTTTATTGCTGAACTCTGATATTAGCATTTTGATAACTCTTCTCTTCTGACGTGTGAGATTTTAACCAAATATACTGTATTTCACTGCATAATGGTCGCCACTGCCGAATCGGGGCGCAGTGGTAGCGTCGTTGCCTTATAATCAAGGGGTCCCGGGTTCGATATCCGGTGGAGGAACATGGTGATTTAGATCGCACTTTAATCTGTAGGTTCAGTCCCAATTAGCCTTACTGTGCATAAAGTGGACTTAAAACACAAAATCAATCAAGCCACTGCCCAATCTGCGCACTTTGTTTTTTCAGATCGAAAACATTTCATCGCGTAACGGTTGCATCAGTTCGTGAGATAACGAAATCAATGATAGCGGGGCAGAATTTTCAGACATGGAAGTGCGTAGTTCGTGATACACTAGTAAATTTTCTTAGGTGAAATAGTTGGACTATAATGCACACATCAATAAAACCTAATGTGTTAACTTCTTTTTCACACCGGAAAAATGTTCGATAAACTGTCACGAAAAATATGTCTGCAACGTATATTTAAGAGTATTCCGCGCATCCTAATATTGCACCAAAGACAGTTTCCCTAGTAATGAACAATTTTTGAGTACAGGTGATACTGACACAATTTTTAAAAACAAAAACTTTTACATAATGGCCTCTCGCTGCCTTTTTGAAAAAAACAACAACAAAAAAACATGAAATCAACAACCATGATGCGGTGAAATACGGTATTGTAGCACTAAGATATCCATGCACTCGTAAAATATGGGAAATACAGGTTTCCTCCTGGCCAGTAGTGTAACTAACACGCTCTGCGCCCCCCCCCGGAAATTTAAGTTTTTTAAAAGAGCTTTCTTTTCTCAAATATTAATTCACGCCTACATTTATATTAGGTGTGTACAAATATGAAAATACATGTGATTTGAATCAGTATAAAAACTGGTAAGAAAGGTTAAGACAACAGACAAACTGTAAAAAAGTTATATGTAAAAATACTTGAGTTTTAAGAAATGGGACATACCTCGCTAACAAGTCTATGATGTCAATGTCCCCTGAGAGCCAAACTACAGGTGGATAATGTTATTACATCTAAAATTCTTTTCATGATTTCGCGCCACTTATCCAGACCTTGTTGCAACATTATTTGACTATCTTTATGATTTTCCAGGCACTCGTACATGCATACAAGTGAATTCACGACATTTCGTGTTTTGATTTTTTACTTAATTTTCCCTTTATACCATGCATCATTAAAGAGTTTATCGAACCTATCGGCAAACAACCATCACAGCTCACAATAAATAGCGTCTAAAATAGACGAGTAGCATAACCAAATTCTCTCCGGTTTTAGTCCTAGCTTAATAATGATCGAAGGTTGAACTACCGTGCGTCCATTTCGATCTGCAGCCGAGAGATCGGGAGAAGCGTGGCGGGCGGGCGGCATTGACGGAGATGCCGACATTTGCGGCCTGAAATGCCCGCTTATTTTTATGGACATATGCAGACATTTATATAAATATTGCAAAACGAGCACTAACCTGTGTTATAAGAGTATGGTTTTAATTTAAGTAGCTTAGTGACTGTATGTGCCGATGATTTTGACACGCCCACCTCTTGCGAAACACGGCGTAGAGGTTTGTTTGGAGAACGTTCTAACGCTGCACCAATATCATCGAGTTTTGCTTCGGTTAGAATCCGTCGTTTTTGCTTAGGTGTTTTAAAATTTAACGATACAGTTTCTCGTAATTTAAGGACAAGATATCTAACCGTATCTCTGTGTGGAGTTGAAACGCATGGGAATTTCTGTACACATTACCTACACACGTCTCTACACGAGTTTGTTTTCACGTAGGTACGTGTCATACATAAAAAATCTTTGTTCTAACGTGAATCTTGCGGCTGGCATTCCAATCGTCTCACTGACACGTCACACATACACACTACAATAACACAAACAAGTAACTGCAAGTAACCAAGAATAACACTCTTGCGCACAGTACGAAATTAACACGCTCTTGGTTTACATTGCTCGCCACTATATTTACAACTCTGTCTTCATCTAGTCGCGAAGGAACAAAAAACTCGAGCTCGGATATTTCGGATTGCGAGGAAGCTCACGAAAACCATTCACTTTTATCGGTTTCGTCTGCAGTGTAATCCTGATACAGTGTTGCACATTCGAAACCTCCAAACGATTCCCATGGCCACAAAACTCTTTCAAGGATATAAACTTAAGCAGGACGTTACTGATCAAAACCATGATTAAAATGCTTTTTTATCTGTGGCTCTTAACATCGTTTCTATAGCGTATTTATTTGTGTATATAAGAGCAGAACTTGGATGAATTACAGAAGAACTTTTGCGTGTTATAACACAGGTTAGTGATCGTTTTGCAATATTTATATAAATGTCTGCATATGTCTATAAAAATAAGCGGGCATTACAGGCCGCAAATGTCGGCATCTCCGTCAGCGCCGCCCGCCACGCTTCTCCCGATCTCTCGGCTGCAGATCGAAATGGACGCACGGTATTTAGTTAATGAAGGTTTCCTTCTAATCTGGTAATTCACTTTCTACTTTTCAAGTCATTAACATTTTCTGTTTGCAGTTGAAGAGGCACAAAAATATATGTTTGGTTGAAAATATATTTTAAGTGCGAAAAGAAAACTTTGTGAACTATCGGTCTTTCTTAATCTATCATTCTTGATGCACCCCCGAAGATCATGCGCCCCCGGTTGCGGGGGTGTTATTTACGCCACTGCTACCAGACCTCAGTATTTCGTGTTCTAACTGCCTGACCATGGATGTATGCTCGAATAGTGGACTATACTTCTCGGGTCAACGGCAATCGATGAGTTAACTTTTTGTAGAACGGAAACGCTGTTATCTTAGTTGTGTGATAATGTGACCGCTTTGTTAGCCCTTGCCGGCGTGAGAAATCTTGTAGGAAACACTGAATAAAAATCTCCCCAACAGGTTTTCTACCGGTTCGGTGACAACCAAGCAGTAGGCCACTTTGGACAACGGAAGCTGCCACCTTTGCGCTTCTATTGAGGGCGAATCAAATCAGTCTTCCCCATCCGAAGGCCTCAAATGTATCTCTAAACCCGATTTTCAACTTTTTTAGCGCCATGACCCTTGGAGTGTTAAATATAAGTTACGTACTGTCAAGTTCAGATATACGTGTACACCCTGTGGGTTCACATGGTGGATTTGTACTGGTGTCTGGTACAGTCTGAGAAAAAAATACCTGGGCCACGGGACGTAGAATTTCGTAACGTCTTAAAGCCTGTTGTTTATGCAACCCAAATAACAAAATATTCGCTTAAGTTTGCCTGGTGATTCTGACTTCTCGGGAAGGATTGAGCTTTGATAGCATGAGTCACATGACTCGTGCCCCAGCCACAACAAACAGCTGGGTGCTACGATGCCTCCAGAAGAAAATTTCAGGAACTGGTTTCTTGACAAGAGCTACTCGTAAGGAAATACTATTCTTTCAAGTGATATTAGAGTCATTGTCAAGAAGGTTCGCTGAAATGATGGTTCTCATCACAGACCACATGCCACACGTTAATTGTTTAAGTCTAGTTCATGTACTGGACCTACAGATTAAAATGGGATTCGAACCAAAGCCTCTCTACTTGGTATTGAATTCGGAAGCCTTTCATTACATGGCGAAGACGTTACTACTACGACATCAGAGAGGCAATGGAACCCCTTGAGAAAGAGATAAGCGAAAATTGCTACCTGACAAACCATATTTGCCCGTAAATTTTAAATATAAGACAATATTTTGTACTGACAGTTTCGAACCGTGGGAGAGGCATATATTTTTTTGTACCATCGTCCATTTCACGAGTTTATAATTCTTCCTCACCGACACGAGTAACGCGAGTGGTAGAAGAAAAGCGAAGTAAAATAACTGAAACAGAAATAAAAGGAAAAAGCGAAATAAATTTTATTCATAATATTCTGCAGTCACTTGAGTTGTATTCACGGGATGCTATCTTTAAAGAAAGCCGTGGTCTCTTCCTTGTCTCTTTCGCTTTCTTTGTGCTCTTGCTTCCCCCGTCACGATTGGTCTAAAACTAATTAATGCGACGTTAATTAAACAATCCAAACAACGAAACAATGCACAATCAACTGCACAAGACAACATTCCAAATGTTTTCGAATCGGAAAACAATTGAGATGCTGTAAAATGACTTAAGATGCAGTAATAAAGTGGGAATTCGGTACCGTATAGAATTAAATCGGTAGAGATGTTCGATTTGATTGGATGTTTGTTATTTAGATTTGCTATTCTTTCACTTTTGGCAAATAGCGACGATGAAGATGAGTGATGCTATGATGAAATTGATGAAGGGACACTTACCAAGGACACCCACGCCCAAGTCGAGATTCTAACCAGGGACCCATGGCATCCTAGCGCGCTGTGCTAACCACTCCTCCATGGAGTGGACATTATAGCATATTTTGTGTGCTCAATTGGGATCAATCAATGGAATGAATAGGCATATTATATGATTAATAAATTCATATCATAATACCACGTCATATTATTCGGCACGAAGTAACATCAGAGACATTCAATCTTGCATTTTTGCCTTTCAACTAATTCTTTGAATTCAGGTTAATCACAACAATAAGATAAATTATGAAGAAAATGATAGTGAATGTGGGATATTGACAGTTATTACGAATTTCCTGAGAGAAACAACATTAAGCAGGCTCGGTGGTCAAGCTCATTAAGTGATTGACATTCGATATCGTCGCCAAAGTTCCCGGTTTTGAGTACCGTCCTTGTCGGGGGTGTTTGACTATTTCGTCATCAATTTCGTGTAATGGTCACTCGTCCTTATCGTCGCGATCATCGAACAGGGAATAAAAATTATAAAAATAAATACGATGGAAGAGTACTTATTTCATCTCTCACGAAATCTCCTACAAAACCGGAATATATAAAATACATGTATATTCATTCACATACATTTTCGATTTCTATATTTAACTAGTCGAGACCGAGAACGGGAGAGCAATTTTCAATTCGACAAACCGAGAGGCGGAGAAACTGTCAAGTCTCGTTTCTTCTTGGCACCTCCGTAATCGAGTTGTTCTGTTTGTCATTGGCTTTGTATTGGCAATTATTGTCATTATTCTTCCCCTGCAGGTAAACCATAACGATGAATTATGATGAAATGAAGCAGATAAAAGGGCAAGAACAAGAAAGTCATGCCTGTTCGGGACTCCAACCCAGAACCTTATGTAACGAGATTTGAAATTCTGGAGAAGGCGTCCGTGTTTCGCTTGGTTTTCTCTTTCCTCTACTTATCTTATATTATCATACATGTATAATAAAAATGGATCTCATACGATATGTTGCGATTCATAATTGTGCTGGTTAGATGCTACAGATGTGTACTCCAACCTGCAATATATTATTCCCTTTTGTTTCGTATCTGGTTGAACATGAAATTTTCTTACACTGTGACAATTTCTTTCTTAGTTTTGGTTTGGTGCACAGATATGCTAATCTGGACTCGACCTTCAGTTTAAAGTGGGATACTAACCACTATGTGCATCCATCGTGTATCAAACCCGGGATCCACTGATTACAAGGCGACGACGTTATCACTACTCCATCGAGGAGGCCCCATGACAAAATGTTATTCACTCGATCTCTACCATAATTTATTTCAGCATTTACATTTTCGTTTTCTTCTTCTTTTTTCCTTTTGTTAACTACTCTTATACAACTCTTTTTGCGTCTTCGAATTTCTTCTTGTTTCAGGAAAAAATAATACATGCAGGCTCTATAAAAATCCCCCGTTCAAATAGATAAAACGTTCACTCTCGAGAACTAATTTACATGTTTATCACTAACGTAACCATTAGGAAACTATTGAAATGTTAACTGATATAACTGCAGATGAAACAATACTTACAGCCACTAACGAAATATCTATTCTTGTGTAGCCTCACAGACAACAAGTATCTGGTGAGTCATTCACTCTTGCTGACTACGGGCGAAGGTCACTGAACTAAAGGGTGGTGGCAAGCAAGCAGGCTTGTGCTCTACCAAAGACGAGGTCACGTGTTCCAGTTATCAATGGCGTACGAAATAAGGAGGAACACAGCTATCTGACGTATGTTTTGGTCCCGTCATTGCACGTAGACAGTGGCGTATGCTGGTTCTAACGAGTGGGTAATCTCCGACCTTTTGATCCTCAAACTCCAAAAGTTTCCGTGCAATTTATGTCACGCTCCATATTGGATTTAGGAATATTGTGTCGGAATGTTTGTCTTATTGCTACGATCACAATCAATTAATTCTCGTTATTGCAGTTTACTATACGCGTAGAATTTCAAATAATAAAACAAGACAGTATTATAAAGCTATAAAAAAACAGCCTGTGAAATATAAAAATGAAAGACGTGCACTAGTGAAATAAAAACCCGCAATATTAATTTAAGTGCAAAATTCAACTTACTCCAGGACCCGATTACTTGTGCTGTACTACATCCAAAGCACGCTGTTTGTCCAGTTGCACGTCAATACGTGTCTGGGCGAAAGATTGCAGCTTAACAAAGGAAGTTATGTGACTTTTGGATTTTTCATGTTTGGCACAAGTGTTGCAAAGATTACAGTCACGCGTCCATACATTCTTTTCAGCCCCGAAAAATAAGCACGGCGAACAAAAATGCAAAGCTTATTAACACTTATACTTCCTGTCAACCATGGTGTTTTGTCATAATTTGCTTGCGAAAATGCCTCACATATTCCCGATTTTGTCTTTGTGTGTAGAAATAAGTTCAAGCGATGACACTGGCCTACCTGTATTAACAATTTGCAACTTCTCCTGAAAAGATCTTGTTCCAAAAGGTTTCACCAGCAAATCTTGTATCACATCCATTACCCTTTAACACAGCACTATCACGACAAACACTAACACCTAAATAAATAATAAACACGAAGCACAGCACGAAACCAACGACTACACGCATTCAGTTTCACGCGCCAAACTTCTGTTGTTGTGTTCCTGGCTCAGAATGAAATTCCCTATGAATAATAAAAAAAATCCCTTTCCGAGCTCGAATTGACAGGTTTTTAAAAGTTCGAATCATTGCAGGTCAGAGTCAGAATTTTATTTCGGGATGGGGATCATCCCTTATTATCAGCCGCCACATAAATTTGAAACAGTGGGGTTAGAAGTCCTGAAGATGAATCTCAGATTATTAGAACGTATTAAGCAAAGTGTTTAATCCTGCTAATGAAGTAAAATGAATTACCACTATACACTTTTTAAATTAGATATTTGTAGGATTTGGGGGAGGGGGGTTTCCCTTTAAAAAAATATTCAGTTCCGTGAGATAAGTATTCTCGCTGCTTTTGAAGATTAGAGAGGAGAAACAATCACTATTTTTGTAAATACAAGGATGGGGGGAGTCAGCAAATAGGTGCTTTAATTGCTTAAGCCTTGAATTTTAATTCAGTTTGCTTCATCTTCAATATTTAAGCTTTTCCCTTTTGATAAATTTATGTTCAAGTAACAGAAATCAGCAAGACAGAAGCAAATGTAAAGTGAAAATTAGCGTAGAATTGGTTTGCCCATGTTATTCAGTTTTCCTGTTCTTCGCACTCTACCGGGTATGTTTTCCCTAGTTGAGCGGAGGGAACGGTAAAGGCTCTCAAGGTTGAGAGTGCGACCGGTGGACTCTCACAAGAAGGAGCTTACCCTGGGCACGGAATCACCGCGCCTGAAAAGCAGTGTTTCCTCCCCCTCTTTCCTTTCTCCTCCCTCCTCGCCAAGGGTTGTAAGGAAAGCGGGAGGAATGACGTCAGGGTGAGATTCCCTGAAGTCATTCCACCGGCTGGAGAAAGGTTCCCGGACATTCGGTGGCAAACGATTGGAAGTATTCGCGCGCTGGAAGCAAGGAAATGTATGCATCGAAATTGGTTTGGAAGAATATTGCGAGGAAATGTGTATATATATATATATATATATATATATATATATATATATATATATATATATTAAAAAAAAGAAATACAGCCGGGTCATCTGCGATTACCTAGATGACCCAGAGTATACGCCGCTGCACGTAGAACACTTTATCGTAGTGGCCTTGAAGTTCCCTCAGGGCACTCCTACGTAAAGGCTTCTGAGCTAGAAGGATATCTTCCCCATTGAGTGGAGGAAAAGTGGGTGCGTATAGAGGTCCCTCAACTTTCGTATTCTGTTTCATTTCAGAACCCGTGCTGTATCGTCGACTTAATCCAATCTATCCGATGTAGGTTTTAGGTTCTGTTTCTGTTCGGTTATTTCATGTTGTCTTCCTGCTTATGTTATTCGCGACGAAGGCTCTGGATTCGATAATCTGGACAATAACGGGATTGTGTTGGTTGCTTGATTTGGTGTCTTAAGTTCACTTTATGTCCTGTTAGGCTAATCGTGAATGGACCTACAGTTTAAAGGGGGATCCGAACCACTATGTTCCTCCACCGAGTATCGAACCCGGGATCCCTTAATTACAAGGCGCCCACGATCCCACTCCGCCATCGGGGATTGTGTTCGCAACGAATGAATCAAATTTGAGTGATATGATATGCAACCATTGGAAGACTATTGAAAGAAAAGCTACGGGAACCTGCCAGTTTTTCTACTGCAGACAGGAAACCATAAACATGCAAGAGAAGCTTATATTCTATGAAACCTGACGCTATGTGCTCGAATACTGGCTATATATAATCCATAGAGGCATAGCAACGTTAAACAACCTCTTATATGATACATATAGGTTTAAAAAGGTCGAAATACAAAGATTGTGTGCGCCTCACTGATCGCGTAGTGGTAAGGCCTTGTAATCAAGGGGTCTCGGGTACGATACCAGGTGATCGCACATAGTGGTTCGGATCCCACTTTAAACTGTATGCATTTCAGATTAGTCTATCTGTGCCGGTGACTCAGTCGGTAACGCGTCTGACTACCATGCTATAGGCCCCGGGTTCGATCCCCGGCCGGTTCAAGCCCGGGAACTTTTCTAACGTTGGAAGCGGCCCCGGCGCCCACCCAGCGTCGAATGACATGGATACCTGGGGGAAACCCTGGGGGTAAAGGCGGTCAGGGGCGTGATGCTGATCACATCACCCCCCACTCACGAACGAATCAAGAAAGTATGGGGCGGCGTGATGCTGATCACATCACCCCCACTCACGAACGAATCAAGAAAGTGTGGGGCGTTACCCCCACACCCCCTATACGCCTTCATGGCGTAGCGCTAAGCACAGGTGAGAACTTTACCTTTTTACCTTGTTAACTAATATTCTTAATTTCAGTTTCAAGATGAAATCGGCTACGAAATAAAAGGAGTGGGTTCATATTTCTGTTACGAAATTCCACTTTTGTAGTAGACCTGTGCCACACTAAGATGTGACATAATAAACAAATCTGAGACACTTTCAAAGTATTAAGTTGCTATCTACGTATTTGGGAACAATCTTTCAATATAATACTTTTTTTGGACGCGTCAAATCATAGTATTTAATTCCTGTTTTAGCAGCTTTAAGAAACCTGATTTTTTGGGGGGGTTACAAATGCCCTTTCTGCTCCCGTCAAGTTACGCCTATGAAAAAACAGGAATTCAAAGTAAAAGACTGTCCCGACTAAATCGGGAGACACGTCTGATAGATTTACAATTGGGAAAATCATAATTAAGCGTGTAGTTGAAAACAACCTATTTTCATATATTGCATGCAGCTCTACTTTTTCTGCAATGTGGATCAAGAACTGGGGACGTGGAGAAGCACAACACTCCACGTAACCAATAGTCACGTGACCCTCTTTGCTTTCCTGTCATGTTGACCTTCGCGTGGAACACATTTCTCGGTGTTAAGACAGGCAAAATCACCCGATCATCGAAGGGTGCAATATGTGTTGCCTACCCTCCTGCATTACTTGCTCCTATTAAAGCCTTATGGGGAAGAACTTTTTTCCATGACTGTACACCCTGCCTTCAAGGTTTGGTGAACCTCGCTTTGCACAAAACAAGTGGAGCCGTTTTCCGTGAGAGGAGTGGTTAGTACAGCACGCTACAACCAAGGACTTATTTAGGGGGGGGGGTCCAGATCCCCCGAAAGATTTATCACGTACTAAAATTAAATAATGAAAAATATATTATTTTAGCCTTTGTTGTAAAATTTTCTCAGAACTTATTGGAAGACAAGGATTATATTGGAATTTTAATCATACTTCTTTGAAGAACAGGAAGGACGTATTTAGAGGGTTCGGACCCCCCCCCCCTCCTCACCAGAATGACTTATTAAGTACGAAAATTAAATATAATGAAAATGTACTCGTATAGCATTTGTTGTATAATTTCCTTTGAACTTTTTAGAAGACAAGGATTATATTGAGATCATACTGCTTTGAATGACATTGCAAAGAAGATTTATGGACACTACTACTCAATGTGCACAAAATATTAATCAGAAACTTACTTTTCTCCAACTACATGTAACATAAAAGGTAAAAAAAAGGTAAAGTGTTCCCCTGTGCATAGCACCACGCCATGAAGGCGTATAGGGGGTGTGGGGGTAACGCCCCACACTTTCTTGATCCGGTCGTGAGTGGGGGTGATGTGATCAGCATCACGCCCCTGACCGCCTTTACCCCCCCAGGGTTTCCCCCAGGTACCCATGTTATTCGACGCTGGGTAGGCGCCGGGGCCGCTTCCACCGTTAGAAAAGTAACATCATTTTTGTTATTCGATAAATATTCAATTATTCATCTACTTGACATTAATTTCATTGCCAGGGCACTTGTTTTTATGTAAATTATTCCGATCTTAACTACAGGTAAGCTACGTAATAAATATGCACTGTTATATAACTATTGTTATACAGTCTATTTACCTATTCGTGTAATAATAATTAATATTAATTTATGTATTGTAATTAGTATTAATTTTATTTAATATATTTTTTTAATGTAAACATTATTATTAGTGTGGCCGCGGTGGCTCAGTCGGTAACGCGTCTGACTACCATACTAAAGGTCCCAGGTTCGATCCCCGGCCGGTTCAAATCCGGGAACTTTTCTAACGATGGAAGCGGCCTAGGCGCCCACCCAGCGTCGAATAACATGGGTACCTGGGGGAAACCCTGGGGGGTAAAGGCGGTCAGGGGCGTGATGCTGATCACATCACCCCCACTCACGACCGGATCAAGAAGTATGGGGCGTTACCCCCACACCCCTATACGCTTTGTAAGTGTGATTTGGTGTTTTAAGTCCACTTTATGCACAGAAAGGCTAATCGGGACTGGACCTACAGTTTAAAGTGGGATCCGAACCACTTGTGCCTCCACCGGGTATCGAACCCGGGACCCCTTGATTACAAGGTAATTACGCTACCACTGCGCCATGGGGGAGGCCCCACACCCCTATACGCCTTCATGGCGTGGTGCTAAGCACAGGGGAGCACTTTACCTTTTTTTACATTATTATTATTTTTATTATTCCTGAGGCACTTGGTTCGGACTCCCCCCCCCCGAAACATACTTCTAGATACGTGCCTGGCTACGACGACGGGTATGTGTGTTCTTTGTGAGTGTTCTTTCTTCAATATCATCACTCATCCTCATCGTTCCGATTAGCCAAAAGTTACAGGAAAGCGACGCAAGAAAACAAAATGGATGAGTATAGTTAAGGATTGTATTCAGACGACACGAGACTTGGTCTCGAAGGGCGAAACTCCGTCTCTTCTACAGTTTCGAAATATATATACGTAGTATCAACGGCATGCCCAACCTGTCACCGCAACCTTGCGTAGCGTACACGGGTCATTGAGATTAAAACTACTTTTCTTAATAAATTGTTTGATGCGTCGATTGGACGCTACGGACGCTCGAAAAACGTCACGTTAATCCCGAAACACAACTGTCACTAATGGATTACAAATAATTAGGCAGATATCCGCTTAGTACACGTGAAGAAGTCTCCAAGTAAATTTGGTTTAGGTTGAACTTTCAATATCATAAAGTCTCAAACAAGATCGAGAGTCTCTGACATTAACTCTCGTGATCATCCCCATATACAGGGTGATTCAGTAAAGGCGTGCAAGAATGAAACTGGAATTAAGTGAAGCACCACTGAACAATTTGAGTTCGGAGAAGCCACCGTAACGGGATATTGGACATAAATGACATAAATGACATAGGAATGACAAATAAGTGACATGTATGGGCATTGCTGACGTACAATGAGTAGCAACATTTATTGACATTGACGTGTATGAGTTAAATGTTTGTACATTTGGAAACTAATGTCATAGCTTTGACAAACAAGTGCTAACAACGTACAATTATGTACTTGACAACAGTTGTTCAAAATGACGACCAGCCAGAATGCAAGCATGACAGCAGTGTATAAAATTTTGCCACACCCTTTAAAATATCCCTAGGTTATTACGAATCCCATCATAAGTGGCGACAACCCTAACTAATTCCATGTATGTGTCCACTGGGCCCTCATAAACAAGTGCTTTGAGATATCCCAAGACGAAAAATATAAATTCAGGTCGGGTGACCTCGGAGGCCAAGGAATAGAACCTCCCCATCCAATCCAGCGAACAGGAAAGGTAGCATCCAGATAGTTGCGGACATCCACACTGAAGGAAGGCGGTGCTCCGTATCTCGGTACGCTAGCTTTTCCGAACCTATTCCAAATTGTTCAGTGGCGCATCACCTATTTCCTTTTCCATTTTTGCACACTTTTACTGAATTATCCTGTATATGTATGTATGTATGTATGTGTGTATATATATATATATATATATATATAATAGTCAATGAAGATTAAGTCCACTTAATGCTCAGATAGGTTGATGGAGACTCAATCTATAGATTATAATGGATCTGAAACACTGAAATGAGCCTCCATCGGAGATCAAGACCGCGACCCCTTGGTTACAAGACGGCAGCGATATCATAGTCGAAACTTCTGGATGAATAGTGATGGAGAATTTGTATACTTGGCTGTACGTACGTCTTTAGAAATTATCAATGTATCCCCTCTGTAGAGATTTTAGGAACTTTTATTTTTTAAAAAAAAATATATCAGTTTATACATGGCAACACTGCATTAAGTAACTTAGTAAATCTTGATTATGAAGATATGTTCAACTTGTTCCATTACGCAGTGCCTTATATACATATCGGATAGTTTTGCTCTCAAATTTGTAAAGGGATTTTTTCAATATTTTCTTGAGGGGAAATTTCCCTTGAGCTGGCAACCCTGCTTGTAACGTCAACCTCCGGTGATCATAATGACTCATTACGCCTCAAAGTATATATAAAAGTCTCGCGGCACAGTCGGTTAACCTTCGGTTTACAACTCGGTGGAGATCTTAGAGCGCCTTGCACGTTCGGTACATAAGGAACTGGTGACCCTGGCATAATTTTTGTCAGCCCGGGCTGCGGAAAGTGAGCTTTTTATCACATGCTGCTGTGTTCCCAGAAGCGAAGGGGCGTGCATAGGTGGGGGCAGAGTTATTTTAAGATGTTTTCACTATCCTGTCACTGGAATTATCGTTGTGGGTGGTCAAGAGAATGGATGGAGGTGAGAGACGAGATGAGTATTTCTGACGTAGGTCCAATGGTGACTGTTCTCAAATTATATCTCTAATTTTACATTGAAATTATTTTAGTGTTAAATTTATTAGCGTAAAGGTTCCTATGCGAATCTAAACTACAAGGGTCTTTGAGGTCTGTCGTATGCTTGCATTTTATCAGATACGGTGTTGCCCACGAGACGACATATTACATTTCTCGTCTTGTCTTGAAAACGAGACGATACACGAGATGGAACAAGCTCTTCAAAATTCGAGCTTGCAAAGAAAACTGCGGGTTTGTTTGCTTCACCACCTTAATAAAAATTTATTATTTGTTTATCCTTAAAACAGTTCAAATGTTTTAAGGCCTTTGAAGTAAAAACTACTGATATCACGCGCGAGGCAGCGAGACATAACAATAGTTGGCATCATCGCCAACACGATATATTCCCATGTAAAGAACAAGGGAAATTCCACATAATATCGTGCTATCCAAGGAACTGACGAAAACAAGTTTTGTTGTAGCCATCAGGGAGGCTTAACATGTTTTTGTTTGACGCCTAGTTTCAATGTTATGACCCTAATAAAAATGAAAATATACCGAATATATGTGCAACCTCGCAGTACAGATTCACACTTATTACTAATGCTATTACTATAAACAAAATACATATTTTTTGTGTAAAAATCAGATATATAACATTTTGGTTTGTCCGAAGAAGAAACGTAGTTGGGCCTCCCAGATGGCGCAGTGGTAGCGTCCTCGCCTTGTAATCAAGGGGTCCCGGGTTCGATACCCGGTGGAGGCACAAGTGGTTCGGATTCCACTTTAAACTGTAGGTCCAGTCCCGATTAGCCTTACTGTGCATAAAGTGGACTTAAAAAACACAAACTCAAGAAACGTAGTTAATTAAATTTGGTTTATGTAAAAAAGAGCGTGGTCATTGCCGTCCCTCAGAGCCGTCTCTACGTCTGCAAATATCTCTCCTGCTAATCGATTTGAGTTCTGTACATTATTAAACTTTGAAGTGTGGCATATCGACCGATTTTCGAAACGTTATGGTGCCAACGGAGTTCCGCCGTACGATGCACGTTTCAATGCTTTAATACGAGGGTCACTATTTATATTTTGAGCCTTGGCAACATTGATTGAAGTTAGGCGCGATTTGACGTTTGCACGGAATCGTCTGGCATTATTGACCATAACGTACTTCAAATGTTTTGTCAATAGCTTCATTTGTGTTGTTTATGTTGCCTTGGAGATTGCGCGACAACAATAAAATGGAATTAACTCGTGAGCATTTTCGTGCGATGATTTTTTACGATTTTCGACGTGGATCATCAAGACAAGAGTGCATCGATCAACTTACTTCCACATTTGGCGATGAAGCCCCATCCTTTGCCACTGTGAAACGCTAGTAGAACGAATTTAATCGTGGCCGCCATTCGCTCACCGACGAGATTCGCGAAGGTCGTCCAAAATCAATTGTTGTTCAAGAAAACATTGATGCTGTGCAAACCCTAATACTGCAAGATCGTCATGTGACATACTGTGAGATTGAGGCAACCATTGGCATTAGTTCCACCAGCATATATAAAATATTACATGATCATTTAGCTGTGAGAAAGGTATGTTCTCGTTGGATCCCACACAATTTGACAAAAACTCCAAAAGACGCTCGCGTCAATTGGTGCAAACAAATGCTCAATAAATGCAATCGTGGTGCTTCAAAAGACGTATATAAGATTGTAACAGGTGACGAATCATGGATAGATGCATATGAGCCGGAACGTAAACAGCAGTCGACTGTATGGGTGTTTCAAGATGAACCCAATCCAACAAAAGTTGTTCGCGCTCGAAGCACGTCGAAACAAATGGTCGCCTGTTTTTTCGGGAAAACTGGTCATGTGGCAACTGTGCCTTTAAAGGAACGTAGAACGGTCAACTCTGAATGGTACACAACAATTTGTTTGCCAGAGGTTTTCGGTCAAATACGGAAAACAAACAAACGCCGTCGGATCATTCTTCATCAAGACAATGCCAGCTGTCACACATCTCGTCTAACAACCGACTTTATGAACAGTCAAAAAATCGAATTGATGGGTCATCCGCCGTACAGTCCTGATTTGGCACACAATGACTTCTTCTTGTTCCCGAATGTCAAGAATAAATTGCGTGGACAACGATTTTCGTCGGCGGAAGACGCCGTTGATGCGTTCAAAAACCATATTATGGAGATGTCTCAAGAAGATTGGAAAAACTGCTTTGACAAATGGTTCGAACGAATGCAAAAGTGTATTGACCATAAAGAAGAATACTTCGAAAAACAATAAATCAGTTTTCAATGCCAAATTCCTGTTTTTTCATTGTTAGGCTCAAAATATATTTAGTGACCCTCGTAATGCATATAAATTAATATTGCAGTGTTTTTACTCATTGTGGTGTGGTTTTGAAATAGTCAGACAGCAGTTCCTCGTTTGCACCAGCATCTGATATTTTAACTATTGAATATAACATTTGTCGACGGATGTTGAACGCTACTCTAGCTGGCAGTCTCGGTCTCGTCTTCAGTTGTGAATGTCTGTCTCGGTCTTTTGTCTCGAGTTTTGAAATACCAGCCTAGTTCTCGAAGGGCAAGAGCCTGTCTCAAGTCTGGAAATACGTACTATAAAAAGAATTTTAAAAAATCAGATAGCCACTGCACAAAATTTAATTGCGTATAGAGGATATTAAGGCAAACATTTCTCATATTTTTTTTTGTTTGACTCCTCGTTTCAAAGCTACAAATTCTCGAAAACCTTCATTTATCGTCATAATGCCACTAATCAGTTTCACAATTACCACTGATGGATTGAATTTGAAAATACCGTAAACCGAATGTGACTTATCCATCAACATCAAATGTCCGATTCGTTTGTCTGAAGAAGTGGCATAGTAAATTTGGTTACGTAAATCTTTAAAATGTCGCACCAAAGGCTCTGAAACTAAGTCTCGGTCTCCCTTCCATACCAACCTTAACGTTAGCTGCCAAAATGGCGCCTACATATGTTGTTCGCTAGCCGCAAAAATAGCACGTGTGTGCACAACTGCAACTATTTAGGTGTTGTAGGTTGTCCGCCAAAATGGCGCCCAAAGATGGAACTTTTGTTTCGGACACTGTTTTATTTGGCGTTCTAAAATCCTTAATGAACACCCTATGGAAGCAAATGCCGTCTGAGAATTGTTTTCCAAGGGAAAAACTTTCTCCATTGATTACATAAAGATTGAAAAGCCTCCAAAACACTTCACGCCTTGAAATAAACGTGCATTACAAAGGAGAAAATATGTTTCGTGGGTATGCGGATTGGTAAATACATACTTATTTATTATTCATTATCTCATACAAGAGCCAGTAACCTTGGTCGGCGAGCTTCTATAAACTTGGAAAGTTACCACTAACACCTAAAGTAAACTATCGAACGAGGAAATCGCTGCTTCACGCAACACACGGAGAAGATTTGGTCCTTGGTGCTATATATTTTCGAAGCTGCAGCACATAAAACGTAGTTCTAATTTTTATAATAATACACCAAAGTTCCCGCGTTCGAATCCTGTCCTGGGCATAGGTGTTACCTGTGAGTGTTCCTTAATGAGTTTCATCCATTCTTCACTCATCTTCATCGCCACAATTAGCCAAAGAAATGAGCCGTCACATGACAAAAATACGTGGAGTAGAATAGAATAATAGCTCTTACTGGGCTGGTGCGTTTTGGCCTTTGACCTCTAGCCCAAACAGTCATACTCTTGGTGCTCTATTACATTGACAGCAGATATGCATCATGCAACATACAGTGTTATTGTATTAGATATACTAACTTATTAACAATTCCTCGTATGTTGTAAAATTTGTACTCGTACTGCACAGTAAAAGCAGTGTAAATCACCTAAGAGAAGAAGGAAATAAATAATGCGAAATTTTCATTGACAATTTTTTGTCCAGGACAATTTGTGTAAGTGAACTTACGTACAGTTAAATGACAGTTTTGTTGGATAGGTGTGAGCGCTGTTTGCGCGCGAATTTTAATTGAGGTTAATTAGGAGAACACATTTGTTTCAAACAAGGGGGAGAGTCCCGGCCCTGGCACTTGTATTAGCGGTAGGAAAAGTGTTTTCTTCTCATACTGTCTGTCCTCGTTAGTCACGAGTATTGACGCAAGTGCGCATGTGCTAACTGGAAGAGCCTATTGACAAAATAGGGGTGTCGACTGCAAATGGAACGGCGACGAGGAAGCAGGTTGTTTGGAAACGATATTTCTTACACTGCGAAGGGGTTTTGTTAAGAGCTGTAACAGTCATCACAAACAAAAAATGCGAATGATGATAAACTAAATTAGCGAAACACAGATCTATTATTACTTTACTACCCACTTTCCCTTTCGTTTTTGAACTCTCCCACAAGCCAGGCGCATCCTCAGCCGTCACACCGTATCTGGGCGCTTCCTTCACGTAGGCTACTTACTATATTTTTACTTCATTATTCTTCATTTTAATTTATCAGCGATTTGAACCGATCTGATAAGTGCAATACTTTTAATCTATTCTGACTGCAACTATTTATTGTAATTTATTCAATCATGTTGTTTATTATTATAATAGTACTAAATGCATAACACGATGAAAACTAAATCATAATATTTTCTCTTTTCAGGTATGTAATGACATTTCATTCACACCTTACATGGCGTTGGTAAGTTACATAACAGTAATTCTCTCAAGTCTAGAACAGTTTATGTATCATATAAATACTAAATTTGTTGTTATGGGTTTTTTAAAGTGTAGTTGTAGTATGAAACTTTAAAGTTCATGGATGATGTAGGAATATGTCAGGAATGGCATTAAAGAATAAGATTTCGGAAATGGGAAATATGTATTGAAACGAAAGCTGTAGAAATTGAAGGATGATTGTGATAAGTAGAATTTTGTGACCCCATCTTTCGACATTCTTCCTCCGTTACTATACTATACTATGTCATATATACCATCATCATGCAGATATATGAAGAGCTGAAGTTTAAATATACGAGGTGTGTTCGGAAAGTAGAAGCATTTTCAAAGTATGTATTATTTTATCATATTTACCGTACATTAATTTATTTTTATGCTACGTTGCTCGCAATTTTGAGTCATTATCTTTACCACCATCAGTTTCTTCAAACACCTCGTAGAGCTCCCAGCCTTTGAATACATCCACTTCTGTACGGTTCTCTTGAAGAGTTAGCGTGCAAGGAAGCGAGATGAATGGACAGCGCTTAGAACTCGATAGACATGCAAGAAGGGTAACATTAATTTTGAACAAATTTGTATTTTATTTGGACAGTATTGACTAATAAGTACAACCACTCCTTCACCAAAGTTCCCATCAAGTCCTTCCAATACTGTTGTCGAAATGTTGTTTGATGCATGAATGCGTTAACCGCTTCGGTTGATAGAAACGGACTGCTAATTTTAAACGAGAAGCTTCATTAAATGGATTTCCGACGAATTCATCGCGAACGACGTGGTTAATACAAACCTGCCCGCTTTGTTAGCATTGCAACAGTGGACATGTTTTTCCACTTCGGAATCCAGTGAAATTGGATCATTGTTGATACCATTAAGTTCATTAGTGGAGCACGGATTGCATTGTTACTCAATTTTAGTTTGTAATTGGTCTATTTGTGCGTTTCATAGTTTGATTGTTTTTGTATTGTGATAGTAGGCCCGGATTTCCTAATAGGACAAATCAGCTACGGGGAGGGTGGGGGAGTCAGCTCCAGAATGTTTTCCTTTCCAAATTATCAACTCTAATGCATACCTTCACTTCATTGTTAGAAGATTTTTCGAGGTGGGGCATTTCATTTTCACGGGTGGAGCACGCGGACTATATTTTTTATATTAAAGTAACTATTTTACTGATGGTTAAGCAACATTTTTCTTAACAGTTTCTGTGTAATGAATTATGAAACTTAGCACTGTTGACTAAACATAACTACCCTTAAAATACTTTCCCAGATTTATAGCTATAAGTGAACAATTTTGTGTCACGGGTGGGACAGACGAAACACTGCCTCCTCAATTAATATGGAATTTATTTTAATATCTGTCACTTGTAAAATGATGAACAATTAATTATTTAAGACAGAGACAGAAGGTAATTGACCTTTGAATATTCTAGTGGAGTTTAAGGGGAAATGTAACATTTAAAGGAGATATTGTTTTTTGTTGTCACGGGTGGAACACAGTAAAAAGTTTAAAAAAACTAATAATATGCAAAATACCTTCTAGATTCTAACTTAATGAGTTTTTATCCAAAAGACAATTTTAGATTGTTCACTCACAAGATAGGATAAAGTTCCAGCATTGCATTAAATTTTAAAAATTGAGGTTCAGGGACACTTTCACATGGAATGAGGGCCTCGGGTGGATAATTTTGTATTCACTGGTACGAAAAGAAAACAAATTAATGAGACCTCTATCAGCATAAGTGGTTTTTCTATCAAGGGTGGATGATAGAGGATGATGATTGTTCCCTTGGTACACTAAAAGTTTATTATTTTGCAAAGTCTCTAAGGGTTCGGGGGAGGGCGCATTTTAAAAGTCAGAAGGGCGCTTAGACTACTTGAAGAGGTAATCGTATTTCCTTTTGAAGTGAAAGGAGCCGATCGCGTATGCTCTTATATAAACTATTTGTTGCTAGTTTCAGACTCTGAATGATTAATTGTAGGCATCAAGGAGGTATCGATCACCATTCTTGACTCAAGAAGGCTGAGCAGCGGAGGAGGAGATTTTCCCCTCAAATCTTTTCTTAATAAACCAACATTGTATTTCTGGAAAAGTCTAAAGCTACAGGCTATCTATGAAGATTGCATGTTAACCGCTAGATGCCTAGACCACATTTCACTATTTTATTAGCCGAGGCTATTTTAACATATATATTAATGTGTACGATATTGATGCACATGGTTTTTTTATGTAAATTTTTGTTCGAACTTTGTGAGGACATGTGTATCAAAATTATACCCATTGATTAATATTAGAATTACTTAATTTTCTTCCAAAATTTCCTTTTGGTTAAATACTCTTCCTGATGTCAACAGAATCGGTAAACGCTTTATCAGAAGAGCCGCTGTTACTGCATGGTACTGTCAATAAAGACTGCTGGAGATTTTTTCAGTCTTCATCCATCGTTGTCTCCCTCATGATTTGTAATTTTAGTTCAAGAACGAAACTTAAAAAAAAAAATACCCATTACACAATGTAATTCAGTACTAAACAATGAAAGTAACGCTGCATTTCTAAGCTTGCACTACCGCCATTTACCTACTGCAAGAGCCCAAAAAACCAATTCTGCAATTGCCGTATTTACAACCTTACTAATTTTATCACTTTATCCTTTACTTGATCCTCTATCCATGTTGTTTGTGCGTACAAATGATGCATAGGTTCTGAAAAACTTACACCGTGTACCATTTTGATACACGCGACCTGCTGGTAAACTTAATTTCTTTGTCACATTTTTGCACA
Source organism: Lepisma saccharinum (assembly GCF_977018435.1). Classification (NCBI taxonomy): domain Eukaryota; kingdom Metazoa; phylum Arthropoda; class Insecta; order Zygentoma; family Lepismatidae; genus Lepisma; species Lepisma saccharinum. Next base: position 78,756,403 of record NC_139233.1, read on the forward strand.
GGGTCCTTAACGTGTGAACAACATGACTCTCAAAATGACACAAATGTATAATATGGACTGTGCAGTAGCGGCGATTGTGTTCCAAAATCGAGAGGGGGGGGGGAAGCAAGGACAGTTTATTTCCCTTTGTTGATAAGGTTTAGCATAGTGCTGGGACAAAAGTGGCAAAAAGTGGGGAGCAACTGCCCCCTCTCCCTAATCGCCGCCACTGGGACTGTGATATGACAATTCAGTTTCCTTTTGTTTGTGTTCAGTCCTCTTCGGCATGTGCATCTTTGGTGGCACATCTTTAGTATTACAACGTACATTACCGCATAAACTTATAAATACTTTTTCATTGGATTATCTTCAACTTTTTATCACAATTAATATTAATTTTGCAATGAGGTGCTCCTAATAGTAACACAATACTATATGTTAATACATTCTTATGCATATATTTCTATTTATCAATACAATGTTGTAAATAAAATTACAGAAAAATAGAGCATAGTAGTTTGTAGGCTCCATTCTCTTTTTGAATCAACCTCTGCACCTTGAACCAATGAGTGTCATCATTGTGTTCTTCATTTGCAAATTGCCAAAAGCGGAGTAACAAAAAAATACAGGAAAACAATGAAAGTAGTAAGTGGTGACAACAATGATACTTATCAAGACACAGGCAAAAATAATGACATCTAGATCCTGAAATTCCCTGCAAGGGTATTAGAAATTTCCATTGAAAATTTACTATTAAAAGCCACTTGTCGCCTTGCAGGGAAGCTAGTATTTCAGATCTAAGTATCCCATTTTTTTTACCGGCGACTGTACATCATTTCAGTATTCCAAGTTTCCTCACCCGGTGTAACGTGTCTCCGTCAGCTGTGGCAATGGCACTGATTAGTCTGCTATTTGAATCATCGACATAAATCATGAGTTTGGTACTCTTTTTTTCTTATGTAATCCCACCAAAGTGTAATCTCAAAGGACCTAGGAGACATGTTTTGGTTTTGGCTAATTGCGAGGGTGGGGATGAGTGATGGCATGACGAAATTGAAGGGACACTGACAAAGAACACCCATGCTCAGGTCGGTATTCGAACGTGGGACCTGCGGGGGTCGTAGTACGATGTGTTAACTGCTCCCCAACGGACGTCGGCTAGGGGATCTCTACCTCATCTCTACCAATCCAATTCCAATAGTACCATATCTGAAAGAAAGTTAAGGGATGGTACGTTGCATACGCAAGTGCAGTCTCGTACTTGAAGCATAGATTTGAGTTCAGGATTTGTACAAAAGGAGTCTTTATTCTCGCGGCTAATGCCAAGGACTTACTTATCTTCGGTGAGTCAGCTCGAGTCGGGAAAATGTGCGGTTTCGAAGCTGTAGGCTGAAACACGTGTTCACATGACGTGTGGAGAGGTTTTTCAAAGTTGATTAACGAAACCGCCCAAATCATGGGGAATTTCGACTTGTAAATTGGCGCTTTGCCACGTGTTCCAAACAACACCATTCAAGAGAGAGAGGAGAACGTGTGCGTGCGTTCTTGAAACGTGAAGCTCAGAATCAAGGGCGCTCGCAGAAATTTCTTGACTAAGGGCCAAGAATCGCTTTTCATCAGAGAAGGTAGAATGTTCCTTTTTGGACCAGGAATTTATGGTGAGGGATCTTGCTGATGAAGTAGTAGTGGTCAGAATATAATCAATATTACTATTGGTATAAATTGATAATAAGAAAACATTATTGTGTGCTTTTCGTTACTGGTATTTTTGCCGATCTCATTGGTGGAGAGGTTAGTCAGTATATTGCAGTTTGTATTGCATTTTGATATCTTCTTAACTTCATTTTATTCCTTCTCGGTTGTTGGGAGAAATTAACCGTTATTTGCTTCTTTCAAAATTGTGCGGCGGATATGTTTTCCTTCAATCAAATTTTAAAGAGGGAGATAGACAGACTGACAGAGCGAGCGAGCGAGCGCAAAAAAAAAACCAACTTGAAGTTGTGTTGTAACCATGATGTTAAAAATACAATAGCAATTGATGTTTTTATATTGGATAGGGTTAAAAATTCATACTTTGATAAGTAAAATGATAGTTTGATATTGAGCACACCCAATTGTCATTCAATAGTAAACGTCGCACCAGTGGCACTGAAAAGAAGCAATGATTTAGAAACCTTTATTAGCCTTCCATAATTCTTGGTTTTAACCTTAAAGATGTTCTCCTAATTGCTTTTACATAATAATATGAAATATATAAATTGTTTATTACCATATTTGCCTACGTATAAGATGCACCGACGTGTACACATTTTTGAGGAAAAAGTTTTATCACTTATTATAATTAATTTACAGTATTTCAAATATGAAGTAATATTAATATGTATGTCTATTTTCAACAAATAACTTACCTAATCTAACTAGGAAAGAATACATTTTAATCTTAATTAATATCCAGAGCTAAATATGAGACCTCTTCTAAATGTGAATCTGAGTCCTCATACAAGAAATTGTCCTCTGTACCATCCAGTGCATTACTGATGTCAAACTTCAACCCCTGTCTTAGTTTTCACAGCAGTCGATGAAGCTTTGACCAAATTCACAAACTTGTGAAATGCTAGACCTCTCCTTCGGCGTATAAGGATCTATTATAAAGGTGAAAAAATACGTCTTACAGTCCGGCAAATACGGTAATTGTAATTATGTTTACATTGAGATTATATAGGACACCTTTACTTCAGACCAGGGTAGATAAAAGTCATGATTTTTATTGAAAAAAATCATTTTTGAAGATTTTTTAAATTTAAATCTGATTTTCTTGATTGAAATAGATTTTTTTTTATTTTTTAAAAAAACACACTTAAAATTGCTTGTATGTTTTTTGCACCATACATTCTAAGTTTTTGTTATAGAGACTGTTCAGCAAAATATTTAAACAGTTTGATTAAAGCAAATAAAAATATATATGTAAACATATATGTAAACATACATTTTTCCGTTTCTGATATTCTATATAGCCTATATACGTATATTCAGTGTGCGAATTAACGGGGGGATAACAGAGATTTCCCCCCTACAAAACATTTTATGCCCAGCAAGAGAAAAAAAATATCACCTGCCAGGGATGTTTTTATCCCCCTCAAAAATCATTCGTGTCCATTAATTCTCAAGTGATCCAAGATTTACATGCTGAAAAGTATGCAGCCTTATGGATTATAGGAAGACCATTCTTCAACTGACTAATCTCGCCGAATATATATTCAAGTGTTCAGAATAAACTTGTAGGTGTTTAAATGGACATTACGTTTGCACCTGCGAATGGAAATTTAGATAAGTTTTCGGTGCTACTAGTTCGATAACTCTTTTTGTGTAGGAGTTTGAGTTTTCTTAGAATATAAATATGCCGTTTCTAAATTACGTCATAATTGTATTAATTAAGATTTTATGACTTTTTTGCTCAAGGTTATAACCGCAAGTCAATAGTTTAGTTTACTGTCTGGTAATATATATATATATATATATATAATATACAAATTTGCACACCCAAAAATCCTACTTCCCAAAATGAATTTAAAAAATACGCCACTGAGTAGGCCAACGGCAACAATGTGGTATTAGGGGCACTTGCCCTCTCGAGGTATTTAGAAAAATTTCATGTAATTCGAAACTTGAACTTGTAGCGATATTTTATTACAAAGAATATTGTTCTCTGCGATTTACAGGCTGTCAGTTACAGCAATTAACTGCTACTAACTACTCCAACAAAACTTGTCCAACAAAATAACGAGACAACGTTTTCACAAGAGACATTAGAATCATGTTGACTGCAGAAAGGGAAAGAAATGCCCGGGATGGGATCGGGAAGGAAATGTTGATAATTCTCACTTTGGTGCCCTTGGCAGTCAACGTTTGCCCCCCTTTGCCTTCCCAAGATTCCATCAAAGGTTGCGGGGCGGGACAATAAACCCTTCACCCCCTGTGGTTGCGCCACTGGTAGGCTACCCTTCGGCATGTATAAAAACGTGAATCAGAGGTAGAGTGCCACACACGTAAATTTGCCGTTGCGTAGAAACGAATTTTCGTTTCGTCTCCCTCTCTCTTAGCATCACGTGTTCTACCCTGCTCGAAAACCTTCGCTATTGTTGCCATATTGTCATTCCATTCCTGGACACACTCGCGCAAACTTCATTGAAAACAATTGAACAGCGCTCCAGCTCGCGGTTCCCACCGGTCAGCAGGGACGGCAATGTGGCAATATAGCACGGCGTAGTCGTTGCTTCTTTTATGCAGTGCATGTTCATTGGCTAGCTAGTAACTAGTGTTGCCAACTGTAATAATGAAGCACTATTTCTGTCACGGAAGGGGAAAGCAGGTAAAGTGGCGGTGAGTTTTGTTGGATTGGAAGCACCATATTTTTATTTTATACTAAGTATTTGACCGGTTTGACGTTGTGTGCGTGTATTGCGTGTGTGTATGTAAAAGTGTGTGTTTGCTAATGAACGTTAAATTCCATAATGCCTCCAGTTCTGTCGAAGTTGAAATCAAAAACCTTGCATAGCCAAGCTCGGGAAATTCTAAACAATTCAACTCTGGCTCCGGCAGGTGTTCTTGTAGAAATTGCATAGAGGAGGCTGTCATTTTTGCTGCTTAATGCGATACATATTGTTTTCTGTGTTAAAATTGCCATGCTTTGATGGGTGACCAAGTTCATAGCAGGGCCGGCGGAAGGGGAGGGCGAACCGAGCGGCAAAATTTGAAGAGAAGAAAAAAATAAGCCTATTGAAAACTGTGATCGAGCGAGATATTCTTTTGCGCTGAATAGTATTGAAATAGCATAAGAAGTCTCATTATTTATTTTATATTTGATGTTTTAGTTAGGAATATATTGATTTTCAATTTTCCGTTGCTGCGTAATGACCGGGGGGGGGGGGGGTCGAAATAGAGCGGCATCTACTGCCACCTCCCAGGGAGGCAAAATGACTAGCGCCGGCCCTGGTTCATAACAAAAGAAAAAGCCGCGCAGCTTATCATCTAGTGGCAGTATATGTACTTGTTATTGTTGTCGAAGCCGGCATCCTTTGTAAATGTACAACAAAGGCAACCGACTGTCACAGATCTCAGAGAGGAAATAATAATACTATTTGAGGAGGAGTGTTATGGTGCAATTGTAGCGGTTTAACACGTTGGCATGTTATTATCAGCCGTTGCAGTTCCATACCAGTGTATACGGGTTTTGGGAGTGAAAAGTTAGAACGCCACCAGTGCATTAATGCAATGAAAAATAATATATACGTATATATATTTTTTATTTTGTTTGAAATCACTCAAATAAGGAATCGTATGAAGAAGTCTTCTTTGCAGCATTTTTGGTAATTGTACTTATGTGTTAGTTCATATTTTGCGAATTTTTAGTCCATATGTATGTAGCTACATACAAAGCCACTTGTTAGTACATATTAATCCTAGTCCTGGTATAATGCATGACGTTTAAAACTCAACGTTAGATAGACCTGAATTCTCTAATTTTATTGTTGTACGTTAACAGCTGTGCATCGGCGCACCGCAGCGATTTTTCTATCTGCTCCATTAGCAACACTGCTTCTTTAGTTCTGTCGCGCATTGCACGGCAGAATTATCTGCGCTGGACTCTACCATGAAGAACAGTAGATTAAGTGATCTCTGTTTGATACCTGTGCTTTGTGAAATAGTACAAAAAGACAAAAAAGTATTCATCCACAAAGTGATAGATGTTTATTGAAAGGAAGAAAGGCGAATCCTGTTTCTATCTACGATAGATAGGAGAGTGGAGTCTGAACTTGTTTACAGCGCCAAAGTATTTCAAATTCAATTTGAATTTTATGATTTGTAAAATAATAATAATATAGCAATAATAACAAACAACAACCATACAAGTTCCTATGACTGAATGGAAAGATACGAAATCTTATAATGCCCCCCGTGAACAAATCCTGCAGGAGACCTTGGAGTGGAGTGGGCATCCCCCCGAAAGCAAAAAGTTTAATATGGAAATGTTTGTTGAGGGTGTTAATGAAACTATATTAATTTCAGTAACTTTTCTTCCAGTGAAAATAAAACATTCTATAATTGTAACTTAAAATATTTTTTATAGTTTTCGTAGCTGAATTGTGACATTTTTTAAATTATAGTTTGCGAAACATCAGCTGCCATGTTTATGTACACTTTATGGATAATTGCACTATTTACGGGTTTACATGATTAGTATTTTGTATATTATTCTACACCAAATGTTTGCTATTTTTGCCTATAAAAATTATTGAATTTTAAGTCGAGAAATTTAAGTGTTTACTATTTACGTATTACACTTTCTTTCGTATGAGCTTCACCCCATCAGAACATATATTTTGTTTCCTTTCTTAGAGCCTAATAAACACCGTTCAATGATTGAGATTAATGAACTTCCACCAAAAGTTATTCTGATATCTACAAAATCCTTACGTACATTATTCTATAAATTATTTACTTAAAGTGATTTAAGTCGCGATTTAAATAAATCCACCTTGCTTCAGACTAAAAGACAAAAATCTGATATTTTCGGTCCTCTGGAAAATATTTATTATAGACCCCACGTCCTATGGTCGGCAGTGTTATGAAGCCATCCACGAGGCGAGAGGCCACGTTTTCAACAGAATGGTTGTGTTGTGGAATTGAAGCTCGGCAGGTGGGATCTCCCAGCAGGGTGAGGCTCAAGGTGCTGATCCTTTGGGAACACAAGTCATCATGAAGTTATCTATAATGCACGTGACACCTACGTAGAAGCACAACTCCAAACTAGTTTTGGGATATTTTGCGCAAGGGTGGGGGCGGGGGAAGCTTATCTCGGGTCTGTGTCTTCATGTAAAGACTCAAGGGTATCATGTGACTTTTCACGTCCTGATGGGTTATCATATATTTACAACGGATTCTCCGAACTTGAAGCGTTGGTAATATGGCACCGTCGCAAGGAACTGAAGTTTGCACATGCGAGGTTAATTCTGCTGAACACCGCAGGGGACACAATTATTGAACATTTCGACAAGTTCCTTGCAAGTTTGTGCTCGGCCCGTAATATCGCCCCGAACGTTTATTGGTTCGATCCCCGGACACCCGGAACATGAATGTGCAAGTTTGCTCTCTGAGGCTTCTCCCATGAACTGACGGCTAATGCCAAAATATTCTCTCAAAATATTCGTCAAAGTTTGTGTCCACTTTGTGTAGGTAGACTAATTTGGACTGGACCTACAGACTAAGTGAGATTAGAGCCATTATGTGCGTCCACCGTGAATCGAACCCGGCTCCATTTAAGCAAGACGACAGCATTACCACTATACCATCGGGAAGACCCTGGTAACGCCGTCGGCTCGTAATATAGGGGTCCTAGGTTCGATCCCCAATGGGGGAATTTGCCCAGTGGTTTGAATCCATCTTTACACTGCGAGTCCAGTCCTGATTAGTCTATCTATCCATAAACTAGAATTAGATAGAAATGTTAATTTTTTTCCTTTGTTGCTTTCTTGAGATCCATCCTCATTGTCTCGATAAACCTAACGGTGTGGAAGAAAAACAAGAAATAACAAAAAAAAAAATATCTTGCATGGGAGTGTGCACTCCTCTGCCCCTATTTCCAAAGAGAAGGACGCCAATCCGCCACTGCTTCGTTGTCTATATTTACGTTAATGTGAGCGCTAGATATAAACATAATTAGAATACCAAAGCTATATTCGTAGCCGACACGAGAGGCATGCTCCACAGTAGAGTACATTGCCATTACACACGGTATTTTGCGTGATTTGTACCTTTCCATGTCGAAGAAGGCATGTTGCATTATCGCTCAAGCGAGTTTTCGTGAGAATATAGCTTTCTCCAAGCGTTTAGACAGCTCTTCTGTATGTTCACATCTCACGTCAACACGCATGCGCATTTCGATAAGTGAATGTGCACATTTCGCTTTGGTTTTTTTTTGCACAGGTTGTGTTTGTTGTAGCCCATATCCATAGCAGATTCTCATCGACCGACCATTCCAGGTCACCTGGGCAAGGAATTTTTAGATCAGTTGTGGCCGATTCGAAATAACCCTTTATGATATAAGCAACTTCTACTTCTCCAAGTTTCAGGCCCTTTTACCAAATGCACACACAAAACTCGAAATGAAATTTCGGTGCCTTAATTGACGCGTAATTTGTGCGGAAAAGTAGCTGATAAGGTAACCCTTGGATGAATTTGCCTACGTATTTTGGCCCTTCAAAAATGCATCATTACCAGTTTATGCACTTCAATGCGTTTGTGGAGTCAAAAAATTATGCATATTTGTCAATTCACATATTTCGGGCTCTGTGTGCAATAACGACCCTCCTGATGACAGGGTTGGCTCGGGTGGGCCCAGCCCAGTTTTTCCCACACGGTTTTTTTTTCAGAAAAACCAACTTGAAAAGAAAACACCAAAAAACCCACTCAAAATGTGGGTTCTTTCATAAAATGTTGTACATTATTGCTTTATATAATTGTGAGGTTCTAGAATTGTCAACAGTTTGAGAAAACTTGTATAGCTTAGCCAATACTCAAAATTACTCATGCGTTGCAGGTCACAGTGGTTTTTTTTAGGATATTTTTCTCAAATCATGCTATAAATGGACTTCTAACAGAAATAATACGAACATATATCCTATAAACAAAAATCTGAAATATTTAGATAAAACATTGAAATTTTGAAATATGGTAGCACTTTAGATATCAGTCACTTCCGTATTTGGGCAAGCCACATAGTTTCACCTGTGACGATCAACTTTTACAATAAATGTTTCCATGTATAAAACATTACAAAGGAGAATTGAGTTAATTTTATTGAAATGTCGTGAAAGTAGAATAAAGTTAACTGTGGTATAATTAAACCAAACACTTTTCTGCACTTTTCACTTTTCATTTCTCAAAATTTAGTATATGTGCAAATGTTCTGTTTTCATTCCAATGCCTGAGACAGTGACCCCTCCCTCCCTCCAGTTCAGTGCATTGATTGAACGTTATGAGTGGACTTCGGATTTTTAGGTTCTAAAAAGTGTGCTTTTAGGTTCCTAAAATAGGTTCCATAAATCCTTAAATAGGTTCTAAAGATCCTAAAATAGGACCTAAAAATCTAGTTTGGCTCCAAAAATACTGAAGTAGGTTAAAAAAAACTGAAAATAGTTCAAAATTCCTTAAAAATGCTGATTAGGTATAGTCACCGGCAATGAAAATGGGACACCTATATCCTGAAATACGCAATATCTTGCATAGCGTTGTGTGTGTTGCCTAACCCTAGGCCATGGCAGAACTTACCATTGGAAATTTGCTATTAAAATCCACTCTTCGCCATATAGTTAGGCAACAATATAGCCTCCCCGATGACACAGTGGTATCGTCGTCGCCTTGCAATCAAGGGGTCCCGGGTTCGAGACACATGCTGGTTCGGATCTCATTTTAAACTGTAGGTCCAGTCCCGATTATCCTTACTGTGCATAAAGTGAACTTAAAACACCAACTCAATCAATCAATAGTTAGGCAACAATCTTTTTTCAGGTTATCCACAGTCAAAATCCACAATTTTGTCTGTAAGGATTATCTTATAATAACAAGAACATAGTCATTGGTGCAAACTTCAATGCTGAAATGTTAGTTTGCAAGGCGAGAATGCCACAAAGCACCAATGTGACGCGAAAGTGAGTAAGACCACACAGATCAGACCACTTTGGATTGTACAGGTAACAGTGGCACCAGATATTTTGCTTTGTTTAGAGCTTTGAAAAATCACCATCCACTTGGAGGAAAGGAAATCGACAGACAGGTCGTTTCAAACACGTTCGTCATTGAATTTTTTCGTGACCAAATAATGCAAATGCCTGTGTGTGACATAAAAATGCTGTAAAAACCTTTTAAAAAACATAAAAAAAGGCTTGATTTAGGCGCATAAACCTAAAATAGGTTCTAACAAGCAAAATAGTTTTTTTAGGCAGTATAAAACTTCCTCAGTTGTTGCGTTTCTTAACGAAACACTGACCCAACTTTTTATTTCTTACATACCTGTAAAGGTAAAAAATAGGTTAAAAACCTAAAATCCGACGTCTAGTTACGAGTTCCTTACCCATGTAGGATAAATGGTTTTTGTGGTTAGGAGCTCTATACCCAAGAAATCGAGCACTCATAATCTACCACAATTTCATTTTTTCCTTAAAAATAGGGGGTGTGGGTTACTGAAGTAAATACAATGCATACGTATACTTTCATATTTTGACCATTTTTGACAATTTGAAACCTTTTCAGAGACTACAATTTGGATCTTTGTGCATAAACGTTCAGGAGCCTTGTGGCATTACTTGCACTGTAAATTCACAATAAAAGTATCGAAACAAAATGCACGATTTAGGAGGAGCATGGATGGGGTGGATGGGTAAAGAAAGACAAGTCATCTATTTAGTGACCATAATAACATGTTTCTCCAGCTAGAAAACCTGACAGACTGCAATGGTATTACATGTGAGTGAAATTGAACAATATGTTTCACGATGGTGAGACAAAAACTGATTTTCCTCATGTTGCACGCACACTCTATACCATGCTCTTTTTTTTCCAAAACTGTCTACATCGCATTTTCGGAGTACTCTTATAAGGAACTAAGCCCAGTCATTGTATTATACGTAATTTGTCGGTCCGCAATTTTGCAGTAAAACTTTTAAAATTATATTTCATAGTTTAGGAGAGGAGTGGTGGTAAAATCGCAGACATACATTTTGCCATAAATGTAAAGCTTTTGATTTGCTATTTTTAGAGTTACGCGTACAAGATAACTTAAAGGATTGGTGTCGTATTGTATTTGAGAAAAAAATGTCACTATGTTTAAAGATGGTGGACGGCAGACTGATTTAACATGCCTTGGGAGAGCTTTAAGTTTTGCAAATATTTGAGGTTAGATTTTCGTAGATTAAGAAAACAAAGTCTCGGCTACGTTAGGATATTACTTGAGCTTGAGGTTTTTAATAAAAACTCTGTAATATAGTGTGTGGTTTAGGAAGGGTGGGGGAAAGTCACCAATTTTGAGACCATCATATCTGTAGCAAATTTAGAGTTCTTAAGCTGAAATTCATGTCGCCACTAGATACACCTACGGGATGATTTTATTTTGCATTTCTTGAAAGCATTTCAAGATGATGGATAAAAAAATTGATTTTTCATATTCTGAGTTATCTCCAAATTCTGATGCCACTTTCAGATATCTGCCTAAACTACATTTTTTAACATTTAGAAAAAAAGATAAATATTTTAGGGCATTTCGTAAGCTATACTATGGTTTGACAAATATATATTTTTTAAATATAGTGCATATGTATGTTGGAATCCAAATTGGGGTCACTAATGTTTTGTTCATGGAAACTGTTAGTTTCATAGCAACCAGATATTTTGGGGGATGGATATGGTATTCGATTTGGATGAAATCGTCAAGACAATTAAATATGTCAGCCTTATAATTTTGGCATGGTTAATTCACGGAGGAGATATTTAAACTTGAAACATTCAAAAATATGATGAGAAAGCACAACTGTGAACAAACTGTATTCAAGGAGATTTAAAAGTGTGTGTGCGTGTGTGCAGCTTCCATATGTTGTATAGTAGTTAAGGTAAAGTTCCCTGTGTATTATAGCACCATGCCATGAAGGCACATTCAGGGGATATGGGGGTAGGGCCCGACATATTCTTGAGCTCTGCCATTTTGGAGGTGATGTGATCACAACCAAACTCCGGTTGACTTTACCCCTCCCCCCCAGGACCCATTGATTTGAGGCTGGGTGAGTTCCAGAGCTGCTTTATGCAGGGACAAGACCAGAAAAATTCTGACCTTAGATCACCCACCCCAAGATTCGAATCCGGGTCTTCTGCATGAGCAGTCACACAGTCAGTCAATTTTTTTCACATTTGTAATAAAAGTAATACCCCTAAGCAGTACTATCCCCCTTCTTCTCTCTATTTTCTCAATTTTCTCTATTTTCTTCGTATTTTTATTGGGACAAACAAACATCCACGTCCGAACCAGGATTCTAACCAGGGACCCCTGGCTTTGCAGTGTGCTGTGCTAAGCACTCTGCTACGGAGGTTTACTAAACCACCACAGCTATCAAGGATTAGTAAAGTATTGCATTGCGCAACCCTGGGAACTGATCAGATTTATTAACTGTTACGCCATCCAGGAAGAGTAGAATCAAACTGTTGGATACATTTCTCAGAACATAGTATTTTAGATAATTCAATACTTTGTCCCGCACTGTGGCTATGCGGTCATGCTTTGGGCTCCAGCTATGGGATGTGTGCCGGTTTGAGTCTCCTTGGGGAAATGTAACAGCTTTTCTCACGAGATTTCGGCCTGCGTATGGGACTGGTGAACACTCACCATCACGATTAATTTGGGGAGCAACGAATGAGTAGCATAACCCGATCATGAAGACCTACAACGATGACTGGGGGTTCGTGGTGCTGACCACATGCCACCCCGTAAGTGGTTGCATAATCTTCCACCTCAGAGTAGGATCAGGTGGGAGTGCGGCCGGCTGTCAGTCGGTAGGTTGGCCTGCGCCCTCAATGGTCTGTTGCGGGACGGGTTTTGTATGTTTTGAGTTTAATAATTTCAAGGTGTGAGACTTGACTGTCAATTCTTAACTATGTTAACAGAAAATATTAAATAGTTTTCGATTCAGTGAACTAAAACAATACAAATTGAATGTTCCAATATATTACTATGAGAGAAAAAGTATTTCATTTTAAAAAAATATATATTTATAAACATAACCTGAAAAAAAAAACCGGGTTTTATCTAAAAAAAAAAAAAAAACTAGCAAAATGCCAACCCTGACTGATGAGCACAATATCCTAATTATTACACATTGTATATATCATAAACTTGGGCAAGATAAAGACAGAAACCTCATACTTGAAAAGCATTAAATTATTCTCATTGCACAAAAGCAGAATGCAATCAACATAACTACTTTTATTCTAACTTTGTATTTGCTCAGGATTACTTTTCCAATCTTGAGCTTTATTTTTTAACAGTGCAATGGAATAAGCAAGTTCATTAAAAATACAAGTAACTGCACTCTAACGCATAAATCTTTGTCACACGCTAGTTCAATAAATGTTTGGATTTACACTTTTCCGATACAACAGCAAGAGCCAAAGTAAAAAGCAAGCAGGTTTGAAATTAATATTGTATTGGAAACAAATAAGAAAATAGACTAAACTGAAACCTTGCTCTGTGTTTTAAGCAGCGTTGTTGGAGGTCTTTATTTGTTAATAGTAGACAGTAACAGTGTATGAAAAATTATTCTGTGTTCTCAGATATAATTTGTTTTTGTTAAGTACTATCAGATTAAAAATTATGGAGATTAGAGTTTGGACTTCAATTAAAAATTAACCAGTAAACCTACATAAAAACGAGTTGCATCAAAATTTAGCTTATTCAATTCTGCTTATATTTTTTCGAGTTGACCTTCCATTTTTATCGCCGTGAGAACAAATAAAGTGCCCCTTCCTTATGTTCTCCAAACGACCGCTCTCTTTGAAATTCTATAAATAAATTTTAAAAAACTTGTGGTTCGATCCCGATGAAATTAAAATACAGTGCAGGTAGAAAGGTTTTAAATTTATTTCATAATTTTCAGATTTTTTTATTCGGCCAAAAAAACTTCATGAATTTTGTGAAACAACTTTTTCTTAGTATTTGATCGTCGTACAAATACGATCTTGGTCTTGTTTTTGAAACCCATTATCATTCACAATTAACATTGTAAAACAGATTTTATACTGATTTTTATTCAATGGAGTAAACATGTATGCCCGACACCGCACGCAGTTTCCAGGATTCAACGGACATCGCTGCACTTTTATTTTGTTCCCACGAAGATAAGAAATCGAAGGCTTACTCGAAAAAATATTTGGTTACCATAGCTTAACGCAGGATTGAAAAAGCTAAATCTTAATGAGATTTGTTTTTATGTAGGTTAACTGCATAATTTTTAATTGAAGTCCAAACTCTAGTTAGTCTCCATAGATTTTAATCCGAGAGTAGGTCTGGATTTATGTAAGTAATTTATATAGAGGCCTGAGACCAACATCATCGTGTGGTTCTGTAATGTCAGTTAAATCTTTAGGCAAAGTTATATCAGATGGTTGGTATATATATTTATATTTTTAACGCATTTCAATATTTAATTTTTAATTTTCTGGTCCTTTTCGAAGCATTTTTACACCCCTGTAACGCCGTCTATGCTCCTACAATTATTATATTATCTTTCCTCCCGTCTGCAAATTTTCTGCCTGCCTTGCTCTTTCTTACTGCACACCAGAGCAAACCCTGAGAAGTGTCTTCCAAGACGCACATGACAGGCGAGGAGTGTGATTGCGGTGTGTCTCCATTGTATTCAGAGGGCCATTTAATCTCAGCTTGTACACGTATTCTTTTGATTCTTCTTTTTGTCTTGTCCATCACGTCGGCCGTTGTCGGTGGGTCGGCAGTTGCATAAGGATTCTGTTCGCCCATATCCGTTCAAGGGTGGAGACACAGGGGCCATCACGTCGGAAACCTTTTGTCTCTCGAGGGAAGAAGCAAGCTCGTTTTCGCAATGAATTTCCCACCGAATGTGCCCAACTTCGGAGCTGATGTTTTGCAATGTTAAATTTAGGTTCGAAAGTCCGTGCTGCGGACGTGCAAATAAATGAGTCTCTTGTTGTGATCTCGGGAGCTATCAGGCCGAAGCGTCAGGGAATAAGCTACAAGTGGAGAGCGACACGGTGCACGCTATTGAGGAAACTAGCCAGTCCGAGTAACACGCAAGCGACACGTGCAGTTTGTCGTGTAATTTCGGTAAGAAAGGTTGCATTTATTTCTGTAGATTAGTTTCCAGGTGACACGATCCGAAATACGAAAACAACAATAGTTGTTTTTTTCCTAACTTAAAAAGTTTATTTTTTAAATTTTATTTAGCTACTTTTTATTTAAAGGGGGAACATAAATTAAGAGTATTTGAAAATGAACTTCTTAGAAAAAATATTTGGACTTCAATGGGATGAGGAGACACGTGAGTAGAGTAGAAGTCCACAATTTGTATTCATGTCCAGATATTATTAGAATAATTTAATCAAGAAGACTTAGGTGGGCAGGCAATGTAGCACGAATGGGAGAGGAAAGAAGCGTTTACAGGATTCTTGTTGGGAATACTGATTGTAAGAGCCCTGCAGGAAGGTCAAGACGAAGATGAAGGTATAACGTTGAGCAGAGGCGAAGATCTAGTACAAGCAATGCAAGCACTGCTTGCATTATTCGAATATCATTTAATGTACTTAATGTTTTAGCTTTATTTAGTTTCCATCGCAATCGATTTCGCGAAAAATTATGGCCGCAAACTCCCTCAGCAGCTCTTTAGCAAGCACCAGCCTCAATGCTTGCGGCTGCTTTGCGAGAAAATAACACACCCGAAGGAGTCGCATGGCAAAGCATGAAATTCGAGTGGAAGATTCGACGGACCTTGGTCTTGCACCCTGTGTCCAGCTCGGTCCAGATCAAATTACGTCAAAAGTGTTGACCGCTACCAGTGTTTGCAACTGCCAAATTATTTACACTATTATTATGCAAATCATAAATTATTTATTGTACTTTTCCTGGTAAACTAAACTGATTTCTTGCTATTTATTCTTGTTTTCAATCGACTCTTAATGGATTGAGAAGTTGTTTGAATTTATTTTTCGATCTATTGTTTGGTTTCTGTTAGGTTTCACAATATCTGTCGTATTATAACCAAGCATAAAACAAAACAGGATCTCCAACTCCTTTCTTAGAATGTGTAATCTGTGCGTATATAGGATATTGAATAGTGCGATTCAAGAAAACTAGTATTATCGATGAAGATATTTAGCGTAAAGATAGTAACAATACATTGCTAGAAACTAATTTTATCAATTCCATTTAGAAGTATTTAGTTAATCGTGTGTGTGTTTTAACGATGAATCTGCCATTTGAGTTGCTGTAAGTGTGATCAATTAATTCAAGTGAATGGTTGTCCGGAAAATGTACAAGTCAATACGCCTTCACTTTCAACTCTGTAGGCCAACTCGTCAATAACATGCACGAGACATGAGCATGCAATACATATTCAACATCTTCGAATTGTACACTGGAACCCACGGACTCTTAGAATAGCTTTTGTATTCTGATTGAGAAATTAGAAAGCGTCGTGTTTGTTTTTTATGTATCGTATGCATTGTCGATGACGACCTTCTCCTCTGCACAGTGTGGCCGATACTCATCTTGGAATGCATAAAGAATAACAGGGACCTTCACCGTTCCGCATTGGTCCACTCAAGGACGGCGAGCTTTGATGGGAATCGGGGCACTGAAAAACCAGCGTGCGTAATGGGATGCATGTCGAAGCACCTTTAGCAAAATTACTAGAACAAGGTTCCCACGTGAAATCCTCTTGCACACACTTACGCATGCAATCTACGCATGAAATCTTAATATGTTACTGTTAAACTTCGACCTGTTGTAACGTTTCGGATGTTTTACTTTCTCAGGCATGCAAATACTAGTAGAACCGGTTGTACAGTCATGGAAAATAGTTCTTGGGCCACGTGACCTACGATATCGTAACATCTTAAAGCCTGTTGTCTATGCAACCCAAATAACAAAATTGTCGCTTGGGTTTGCCTGGCGGACCTGGATTCTCGGGAATGATTGAGTATTGACAGCAGCGTGAGTCATACCTCCAGGCCCAGCCATAACAAACAACAGCTAGGTGCCGTGAGACCACCAGAAAAAGTTTAAGGAATTGGTTTCTTAACAACAGCTATTCGTAAGAAAATGTTCTCTTTACTGATATTAGAGTCATTGTCAAGAAAGTTTACTGAAATGGTGGTTTTCGTCGAATCATCATCGCGCAACACACATGCTGTCAACCCAGAAGTCCTTGAAAAAGATTGGAGTTAAAAACAACTACTTGACAAATGATAAGACAAATCGATATTCATTAGTCCCAAATTAGAATTTTGTGTAAGACATGGATCATCATGTCCTATCATCCATTTCATAACTTCATTAATCATCCTCATCGCCTTTGTTGATGCCAAGTGCTAGGAAAGTAATATAAAATAAGCAAAATTAAGAAATTAATAAATTACATTCTCAGCGATTTCCCGCAGCGACTCAGTTGCATGTAGACAAAGTTTCATTAATCGGGAACCAAGGGCCCCCTCGTTGTGCTTCATTGTCATTTTCCCTTCACGTTGCCTGCCGCGATTAACCTGATGTTGATTAATGCACAATCCACAAAGTGCACCAACGCGGCGTATATTATGAATAGGTAAACTATGTGATATTATGCTAATTTAGAATTTAATAATAAAATGTGAATTTTGGGGGCTTCAGTTAAGTGGCTGCACATCCATTACGTAATCGCGATATCATGAAATTGTACGAAGCGTGTCTACACCTACGTAAAGTGTCAGTCCCCGTCATAGGCGTGCGCAGACAATCCGATTAGAGGGGGATAGCCTTGATTATATTTCAGTCCGGAAAAGAATAACGTAATTTCATCTCACTCGTTTAAATTTTATTGCATTGATGGGTGTGTTTATATATACACCCCTCCCCCCGCCCCACACACACATATAAATACATATATATATATATATATATATATATATATATATACACAACACACACACTCACACATACCGGTATATATATACCAACAGTAAAAATCATATAAATTGTCTCTCAAATCTGCGCGTTTCTTTTCCTCCAAACAATTGTTCATGCACTTAAGAGAAAACCTTTTAGCATCAGTACTTCTCTCCTCGGTAATTTAAAATGCATTACAGAAAACAAATTGCGAGCGAAGCGACCAATAAATTTTCAGATCCAAATTTTTGCAAAATGAAAACAATGTCGATTTAATGGGGAAAAAAATTCATGGAGCGCCATATTATTCTCTTTTATAATTTTTTTCGATCGTTTGGCGTCCAGGGTTAACACCCGTCGACCCCTAGCTACGGCTCTGAACTTGACTAGACTGCAAGAAAAGCAGACATTGCGAGCGTAGCGAGCAAGAACATTTTACAAAAGGTATTTATATTTGTATAAAATTTGAAATCAAGGGGGCAATTGCAGCTCTGTCCCTCACCCCCCCCCCCAGCAGGTGCTCTCGGCAGTCTGGAAGAAATAATGCAAGAAAGACGTGAAAACAAAATCCATCTTGAGTATCCTTTTGTCCTGCTACTCTTGGATTCTGCTACTCTTGCTTTCCTTTACTTGCATGTTTGCCCCTAAAATTGATTTCCGTTCAAGGTTGTGGGGGGCTGTGGTTTCGCCACTGCACCCCCTTCCCATATAGTTGCCTTTAGTGTTGCCCACGAGACGAGACTTTGGCCTGTCTCGTCTCGTGGAAATGCTGTGAAATGCTGTCTCGTCTCGAAAATATTCGTTTGTCTCAGGACACACGATCAATCTTGTCTCGTCTCGAATTTTTAAAAGCCTGTCCCGTCTCGTCCCGTGGGCAACACTAGTTGCCTTGAACTTTCATCGGCTTGAAAATACTTACTTTTCTTTAAGAGTATAATATAGTTTAATAACGGCGATAGGATTCATCTATCCTAAATTTCTAGGTGAAAATATAATAATATAGGGGCATAGATGTCTGAAAGGGAGGCAAGGATTGCCACATCTTCCCCTTAGAAAACGAATGTCAACCAAAAAGTACGTTTTCACATGTATAATTTGATTTCGGTCATAATAATTTACATTTATTATTATAATGAGGATGCAGGAATGCGATAATGCAACACTATTATCGGGGTAATATGCCCCATGGAAAAATACCTTGCTTGTCTTTTCGTGGAAAAAAATCTGCAGACGTCCATGATTAGGGGTGCATTTGCCCTCCCCCTGGCCCCATGGGCGCACGCCTATGATCTCCGTGATGGAATATGTAGCGCAAAGCCAGGGCTTTAAGATCAAATTTGTTTTGTTATTGTTTTTATTAGTAATTACCTCAGTTTTCTTCCTCTGAAGTTAAATTATTCATGACGACGATTTATGATTACATTAAAGACATGAATGAACATACACAATGAATCCATTTTGGTCGGAACTCGAACTCGGAACCTTGTTCGGCAAGAAATAAAAATATCCATAAGGCATGAGTGTTTCATTGGAGATGTTCCTCTACTTCCGTCATTTTATCACTAATATATTTCTTTAATATACAATAATAAGTCACAACTACCTAAAAATAAATATTATTTTGCATTTTCACATGCATATGTTTTTGTACGGTTAGAGCGTGAACTGGCAACTGTTTATTTAGATTGTTCATTATGTTTCGTGCGTAGTTAAAGATAGGAAATATGCTTGAGGAAATATGCTTGAGGAACGATTAGGGCTATAAGAATTCCGTCCGTGACGGAGTGGTTAGCACAGTGAACTACGATGTCTGATGTCCTGGGTTCGAATCCCGTCGTGCGTATGGGTGTTCTTTGTGAGTGCCCCTTCATCAATTTCATCATATCACTCATCCTCGTCGTCGCGATTAGCAAGAGGTGAAAGAAAAACGACGCTAAATAAGAAAATAAAAAGACTTATAAGAATCAATCTTATTTCCGGACGTGTCCTAGATTTTATAGTTGTGTCTGGCCTCCGGAAGGAATTTGAAAGAAATCTCAAATGTCTTATACGTATTTTGAGCATCACGTAACTTCAAATTAGATGAAGAAACAGAAAAACTGAGGGAAGTCTAAGATAACGTGGTTCCTTGGAGAAGTATGCTTAAATCAAAGTGTGTGCATGGTTGCTACTGGATGTTCGGAAAAACAATTACAATCCCAGCTCAGAAATTACTTCACGATTTTCTAGATCCGAAAAAGTCTGGATATATGTATAAAAATGCTTACTTTGTGAAGTTTTATCGATATAAGTGTTGGTAATTTGTTCGAAGTAACAAGTAATTTTTCTCGTTATTGGAGAAATAAGGCACACAATTCTGTTTTTTCCCAGTGTATAGTAGTTTTTACATATTAATAAACAAGAACTTCCAGACTTTGTTTACGAAATTGTGATTTTTTCCTTCCCGAATTCATGGATTGTTTTCTCTTCCTGGCCCCACATCGACGAAAAACGTTCTGTCTTACATACACAAGTTGAAATCACATACAGCCGTGCTATTAATTAGCAGTTGAGGAATTTTGGACTCAACCGTTCACTTCAACATTAATTTTTCAGCTGAAGATGCGTCATATTCTCGTTATATGCTAAGATGTCCTACTAACCTATTATAGTTACTGCAAATACGATCGTGTTCAACATTTTGAGACAATTTGTCCTTATTTTCCGCTGACGAGTGATCTGATAGCCCTATGTGTGATGAGAACTGTATTTACTCAATTTCTGATATAATTTATTCCAGCATTTCCTTCAACTTCTATTACCTTGTTATTACCTCCAATGTTTACACAACTTTTCCTTCGTGCTCGACCTTTGGGTTCAGAAATGTTTACAACACTCCCATCTCCCGCGTGTAAATGGCAGGCAACAACACTCTGGAAGACCATAATGTATACAACTTGTTTACTACATATTTTACGAAAATATTAGAATGTTAGCTTGATATAACTGTGGATTGGAACGAACGAAATAAAATACCTGTTTTATACGCACACTGGAACGAGCGCAGGCCTGCTGTGAGTCACTCTGGCAGTGAAGGTCACTGATCGAAGCAGTTGGTGCTTGCTTACCAGGGACTGCAGTTGAAACCTACTTTCAGTTTGTTTCAGTTTCAGTTCGGCTCGGAATAAAACATTGCGGTTCACTTTCAGTTCTCGAACTGAAACTGGAATGAAACCGGAGTACATATGTCCGAACCAGAACTGGAATGATCTGACGTTTTACGTCCAGTTCGGCACGGAATGAAATCATTCGGTTCATTTTCAGTTCTCGAACTGAAACTGGAATGGAACCGGAATATATATGTCCGAACCGTAACTGGAATGATCTGAGGTTATAGTTTCAGTTCGGCCCGGAATAAAACCTTTCGGTTCACTTTCAGTTCTTGAACTGAAACTGGAATGAAACCAGAATATATCTATCCGAACCGTAACTGAAATGATCTGGGGTTTTAGTTTCAGTTCGGCCCAGAATGAAACCTTTCGGTTCACTTTCAGTTCTCGAACTGAAACTGGAATGAAACCGGAGCATATCTATCCGAACCGTAACTAGAATGATCTGAGGTTGTACTTCTAGTTCCGCCCGGAATGAAACCCTTCTGTTCATTTTTAGTTCTTGAACTAAAATTGGAACGAAACCGGAGTATATCTACCCGAACTGTAATTGGATGGTCTGAACTTTCACTTCCAGTTTGGCCCGGAATGAAAATTTTCAGTTACGTTTCAGTTCTCGAACTTACACCGTTCCCAGACCCAAATGTTAAGGATCTGGGCGCCTTTTGCTATGTTTGAGATCGAGAAAAATACTGAGTAAATTTTACATTTTTACATTTAAGAACTGTATCTCACATTGTACTGACAATTGTAATTTTTTGTAATTATCTGTGAAATGAAAACGAAAAGTTTATATGAATCCGCCGCGTCACTTTTACCTAAGTTGATTCAGTTCAAAATGGCATCAAACAATGGGATGAAAATTAACTGTGAAAAAGTTACGTATCTTCATTACAGTAACCAAATTGTAGTTAATCAAACATACATTTCTGAAAGTAGCGTATAACATCACAGTACAGTAACCAAATTGTAGTTAAACAAATACATTTTGAAAGTACCGTATGTCATCACAGTACAGCAACCAAATTGTAGTTAATAAAACAGATACAATTCTATGTGAGCTGTGGCTAGCTTCATAAGTGTGTCCATTTTCGCGCAAAACTACATCAATAAGATTAATACACATTAGATTTTCCTATGGCAGCAAATTTTCCAATTCATGGAAAATGGCATTTACTCTTTTGTATGTAATTACATAATTTTGTTTGGTTTTCTGAATTCCTGAAAATAGAAAATTAAAATAAAATAGTGTATGAACTGTTAATTTATGAAAAAAGCAATAAGTATCTATCCTCGATGGATATTTTCACACCTACAAATAACCATGGATTAAAGAAAAAGCACTTAAAAATATGCTTCACAAACTTTGGTTGATTGTAAATGATACATGTCATAATTTTGTAGTACGAGTTCCTCCTCCTCGTATGTAACATAGTATTTGCACTTTAACAGCTATTATTTAAATTTTGAATAAAAAAGGAAATTAGGTCATACATAAATCTTACAATGTTAATCTTTTAAATGTCTTTCGAAACGAGAATTATGAAAAACGACAGCAAACATGTGAGCATGAAAGACAATGACTATTCACCTTCCTCCTCGACGAACTCGTAAACACTACTGGAGCTAATGGAGGAACTGAAAGAATTTTCATCTTGGTTTAAGGCTGGCAAGTGCTGATCAGAACGCTTTTGGAATAAAGCATTCGTCCGCAAGACCATGAGATCATCAAGTGTTGGAGAGGAAAGGTTGTACCTCAAATCTGACATTACAAACTTCACACTTGAGAACAACCGCTCCACGCTTACCTGGGTGGTTGGTGCAGCCAAAACCACCGGTGTCGGGAAAAATGCGCCCGGGAAAAGTGCGCTCTCGCAATAAAAGTGGGAAAAAAGCGCCCTCCCAAGAGTAACCACAATGAAAAGTGGAAAAAATGCGCCTTGCACTTGCCTTCCCCAGTTACCCATTGAAAGAAAATGTATTGTGGTTTAAGCCGACAGTGTGTCGATCAAACTTCTTTCGTGACCGCAGAACCAATGACCACCACTCTTGGACAATACCGAAATGACAAATTTTTGTTTCTTGAATTGCGCTGCAGCTGTGGTGAAAAACACGATTCCAATGTGGATTTGATTAATATCTTGTATGAACAGGGTTATTTATAGTACCTGGATTTAAACAGTTTGATGGCATGGCAGTCGGGTAGGAGGCCACGTGATTGGTTGGGAACGGGAATGCAATGCGATGTAAGGCACTGTTGGAAAATACATACTTCCTGTTCCCTTCCTACAGGTGGTGACGCAACAGAAACTGGACCGGACGGACGTAGTGACTAGTGAGTCACCTACTGACTACTTGAATCAACAATGTTATTTTTTTATGTTGTAACAATATTACATTTATTTTGTTATAATTGAAATCTGGGCTATAAAATATGAAAAATGACACCAAACACGACCAAGATATACGAATTACAAACACATTGCCACTCAGAAGTAATAACTACGTATCCATATTATTATGTAGCGTATTGGAAGCAATGAGTTCGTGTTTGGTGTCATTTTTCACACTTATTTCATACAATTTTTAGGTATATAAAATATTGAGAATTCAGGGGGTACACAGAAATATTCAATTATGTCAAGGGGGACTCTCAGGCAAAAAAAATTGAGAAACACTGCCTTAATGGCATTTCGGATCTTATCTATTTCCAAATATTCGAACCTGGCAGCCCCCAAAATACCAAATTGTTCACTACGAAGTTTATTCCGAAACAAAACTTAAACTGAAAGTACACGGAGGGTTATGGTGCACCAGAATGTAGCGAAACATTTCAGTTCAGGTTCGGGTGCGAACCAAAAGTGTTCACAATGAAGTTTCATTCCGGAACTGAACTGAAACTGAAAGTACACGGAGGGTTATGGTGCACCGGAATATAGCGAAACATTTCAGTTCAGGTTCGGGTGCGAACCGAAAGTGTTCACAATGAGGTTTCATTCCGGAACTGAACTGAAACTGAAAGTACACGGAGGGTTATGGTGCACCGGAATGTAGCGAAACATTTCAGTTCAGTTTCGAGTGCGAACTATAAGTCGAACTGGAGCATGTTTCAGTTCGAGTTCAAATTCGGTTCGCAGTCCCTGTTGCTTACTACAAGCAGGCGACTTATCTTTCCTCAAGGAAACACGGAAATCTTAGTTTCTTTCTTTCGCCAGACTAATGGTGAACATTTACAGGAACGTAAGGAGTAGTATCGTATTCTATTGGAATTAGATTTCGTGGTGTTTAAAAGATATCATAACAATATGTAAATCTCTTTTGTGACCTACACTGAACTTATGTTAAAGTTTCATTGACATGTGAAAGCGGAAATTTAGAGATCCTTCTTCCTTACGATTTCTAAACAACCGAAGAGTGTGGTGAACGTGAAACTACTTATTGTTCGCATCAACGATATGCATTATACATATGGTCCTTAATCAAAAACCCTATTACATCACAGGAAGTGATATTTAAAAGAATTCTACCACGTATCCAACGTAACCAATATTCAGATTGATTCCAAGCTTCTGTTTGGGTTATTTGTGTCGCTTTTTTACCTCTTGCGATAATCGCTACGACGAAGATGATGGGTAATGATACGAATGCAATGCTACATCTAAGCCTCAACAGATTTCAAAAATGGATCCTCTGGCTTTGTAGAGAGTTACGGTGATTTTTATTTTTATTTTCATTTGGTATTTTAAGTCCACTTTATGCACACAAAGGCTAATCGAGACTGCATCTACAGTTTAAAGTGGGATCCTAACCACCGTGTCTCCACCGGGTATCGAACAGGGGACTCCTTGATTACAATGCGACTCCTCTACTACAGCGCCATCGGGAAGGATGAGAGAGAGAGAGAGTTACGGTGACTACGATAATGAAGAATTGAAAGTAGCAGAACGCCTAAGCTATTCTTTTGTCAATATTGGAATCGTTAATGAATGTTATGAATGTCAGTTCAAATTGAAAAAAATAAACTACTTGTAAAAGATTTCCAGAGTGCCGTTACAAATCGTTAATTTTTCTCTTTCCACACATTACTTTGCTACTATGTAGATATTTGCATGCTAAGATGTAGAAAGTGCTGCATTTTCAGTGTTTGGAATTGCGATTTATTTCTGAGAATGGAGTGAGTAGTGGGAAAAGGATCACCTCACATGTTTGGATTATACCTCCCCGCCAAAAAAAAAAAAAAAAGACACAAAATATATATCGGCTGTTGTTCTTATAAGGAAATATAGCATGTATGCATTGTCTCAAGAAATATTGGAGCCTATTCTCATCCCTACGGAATTTGGAAGAAAGCCCACGTAGAGATTGGGAAGTTTTGTTACGACAAAATTGGGATGTATAGTAAATTAAAATGCAAAGTCCTACCTTGTGCTTTGCACCAAGCCGTGAAGGCGTATAGGGGGTGTGGAGTTAGTGGAGTTAGGGCCCCACGCTTTCTTCATCAGGCGGAAGGTGGGAATGATGTGATCAGCACCACGCCCCTGGCCGCCATCCCCCCCCCCCTTCCCCAGAGTTTCCTCCAGGTACCGACTTTATACGACGCTGGGTGGGCACCGACGCAGCTTGAACAGGTGGACAAAATTCCGATTATCGCAAGTCGAGGATCGAACCCAGATCTCTCGCATGGTAATAAAACGCCCTAACGACTGTGCTACTGCGGCACATACAGTAATTAAGACAAGGATTGTTTTAGCGTTTCGTTCAACGTTTTTAGGGGAATCATTTTCGGAGATATAACCGGTAGCTCTTGTCGGTTCTGCGACCTGGGTTGAGAAAAGGCGATTTTCTGACGAACAACATTCCACCTGACAAGTCACGTGACTTTCCTACATTTCCTGTGCCTCTTTGCTTTTGCATGAAAGACGAGTTGCTCTTGAGACAGACAGAATCACCCGATCACCTAATGGTGCAATGTGTGTTGCCTATCCTTCCGGCATTATTTACTGCCATTAAAGTCTTATGGGGAAGAACTTTTTTCCACCACTGTACATGAGATGTGCAAGGACTGAATGAACTCCCACTGTATTGATTCATTTCCCTCTCATTATTGATGTGCTTTCGTGTAAGCTACATAATTTATACTCTGGTTAGAAATTTGAAACCATTGAATAGCAAGGTATTATTGAAGGAAATAATTTTCATTAGTGTTGGGGATCGTAGTTGCGAGTGGGTCTCCTTTATTGCGCTACGCTAGAGCAACTTCGTGTTCCGACGTCAGACAAGTAATTTGTACATTGTTAGGTTAGGGCTGTTAGGTTTGGTTCCCTTAGCATAAATACACATATATTATTTATGCTAAGCGAACTAAACCTAACAAGCATAATCCAACAACTTCATTTAGCGTAACAATGAAAGCATTCTGCGTCGACGTCAGAACGCAAGGTTGCTGTAGCGTTGTGCCCTTTTTAAAGTGGCTGTTGGCTGACATCTTGAAAACTTAATTGGAAAACGAAATGAAGTAAAAATAGGTTTGAAAGAAAAATATTTAAAGCGTGTTAAAATAAACTCTTTGCGCAGTCAACGAATTTGCTAGTACTGTATAATTTATACAGCCCTATTTTGGTGCATTCACTTTAACGTTTTTCCAAATTAATTAAAGGTTTTTATTCTCGCTTAATAGAATTAAGGGATAATTACTAGGGCTCAGCCGATAGCACTTTGAGCAGATGCCGACACTCTTACCGATTCTCACCGATACCGATGGTATCGGCTTAGCTCTAATAGAATTTTATTTAAAAAACAATCTTAACAATTTCGGTCCAACTGTAGCTTGGACAAAAATGCTGTATAAAGAAGTTAATTGCAGCACTACTCAGCGAGTGTACATTCATATGTTACACAGGGAATAATACAGTTTTCACCATACTAGGTACAGTAAAACCTCGTTAATCCGGACCCTTATCAGTCGGACTTCGCTTAATCCGGATAGACAAAAGGCAAAAAATAATAATGAAATCAGAATGCAAGGTTTTAAATGTGGCTAGAGGTCAACAAGAGAACTTCCCAAATAAATGGCAGTCAACCACTGATGAAATTCTGTTTCCCGCAGACTTTGTACTGTACTGTATAGTGTATTTAGGCTTATGCCCTTTAAATACACCACAATAAACGTGTTTTGTTGCTATAAACGAAGTTCTAATGCACTTTCTACTGTTCTTTTAGGTTATTTCAGTTAATCCGGACTTTCGTTAAACCGGTCCACTTATCAGCCCCATTAGTCCGGATTAACGAGGTTTTACTGTAGTTTCAAGCCCCTTATTTTTTTCTTTCTCTTCACTATTCTTCTCCCTCAACTTTCCCCATATTTATTGTACACTTCCTACTCCTTTTAAGATATGCTCGCTCTATCTTCTATGTGTTCTTCCACTTTCTCTTCCCTTCCATTTCAACTTTACACGTCTTCCTTGGCAACTTTGTCCTTCATACTTATTTATTCCTACCACTGCATTCCTCTCACTGTCTTGTTTTTCTGCTCCCACAATTTCCCTGATGTCCTCACGTATCTTGTGTACCCTGGGAAAATGTGGAATGCAAGGAAACGTGAAATTTTAGTGTCGCAGGAAACTAAACTGGAAATGCCTGAGGAAGTGCGCTTTATATAGCTACGAGCTCACAGGTTATCAGGGGATGGCTAATTTTTTCACTAAATTAAAGTTTACGTTCATTTTTTATCATTATCGGGCAATCGCCACCGAAGTTCCCTGGTTAGAATCCAGACATTAGAATTAGAAATTCTTTATTCATGGGCGAAATTCAGCCTGTGACTGTTCTACCATTTAACCCATGGGCATGGATGTTGTGATCTGTTCTGTTTGTCTTTATCCAGTTATTTATTCCGAATTTTCTATCGAAAAGGGAGAGAGGGGTTAATGCGTATTTTGTCGGTGTGAGGATAACTTCAGAACCAAAATCACCATAAATCGGGCCTTTGTGAAAAATCTTTAGGGGAGGTGTTGAAGTAATTGGAGGGATGTAGGGTGTGTGGGAATAATTCACGGCCTTCATCAAGTGCATCTAATCATCACTCATTCTAATATTCGCGATTAGCAAAACGTGAAGAAAAGTGACGATATATAAAAAAATACGAGATACGGAAACACACACACATGAATTTTTTAAGTCGTAAATATTGCTTTCAATATCGACATTTTCAATCCCCCAAAATATGTTATTCAAGTTTGTTTAATTCCATTTTTGGTTTTGTATCACAAAATTAATAAGTAGGGAAATGATTTTCAGCTGCAAAATTATGGTCGGGAAAGGGGAAAAGGTTCTGAAAATGTTTTCAAAAAGGTGCAAAAAGTAATGCGCGCGGACCGCATTGAGAACTGCGGTTCTGCCGAATAGGTTTTGTTGAAGTTTGTGTTTTCTCTCGCGGGTTTTGCTACATTATCTTGGGAACTATTGGGGCTACAATACCATCTTGTAGCTCTCGTTGTGCTCTGCAAAATGAGACTATAAGATTTTATGTAGCTGCTCAAGAAGAGTGAAAATAATTTATTTTTCTGTCCAATTTTTTAACAAAACGTGAAAGAAAAGGAGGGAAAAGGGTGCTGAAGCATCAAAGAGGGGGTAAAATGGGAATAAGTGCGCCAATCTCACGAGAAGGTGCAACCAAGTGAGTTTATTTTACTTGATTTCAGGTCCTAAAATACTTCTCAAATGATCGGTATGAAAAGAGCTATATTTTTGAAAAGGTACTGAACCTTAAAATCCGATCCCTATTAATAAGTGCTGGGGGAAGGTGAGAATGGGGCTCCACCTTACCCTGGCCCCTACCTGGCTACGGACCTACTATAGATGAATCATATGACAATACAAATCGATTGGTTTCAAGAACTTTTGTTTTGTGCAATGGATTAAACGAACCCTTCGGGTGCAAAACCAACCAAGAGATCTCTGCGCAGATGGTTGCGTCAACTGAGAGCCTTGGCGGAGGAAGATAACCCATCTTTTGTTGACCATATAACGACAGGGTTTGGGGAGAAATCGTTCCCCTGATCCTGAAAGACGTGGCTTTATTTCTAACCAGCGGACATCACTTCCGGTTGATCGTGAACCATGTGTTTCCAGTCGACCATATTCCTAGCAGATGATGGGGGAGGAAGAGTAACCTTCCCCTTGACATTCTACCCAAGAAACTGCTACCGACCTACGGGAATAATCTTGATGTCTACTAAACGAGTGACTTGTCTTCAGGGACGTATCCAGGATTGTTTTCCAGAAGGCGCCTTCTATAAAAAATATTGGGAAAAAATACCAAAATTTGGACCTTGGAGAGGAATTTTAGGTGCGGTGTTAAGGAAATTTTGTGTGTGTGTTTGTGTGTGTGTGTGTGTGTGTGTGGATAAATCACTGTACAGTCAGTACCTGTCACTTTGTACCAATTGTGACTACTGAATACACAAAATACATTTTTTTCCAGAATATTACCGAAAACCTTAAACTCTCATAGCAGTAGATTTAGGATTTTTGCTGTGCTCTTTACACAATACGTGTTAAATCTGTTGAAATTTGCGAGAAACTTTTTAAAAAATCATCAAACTGCATTTGCAAGAATTGGCGACTTAATATGCATGAAAATGCGCATGTTTAGAATGTAATGTTATCCACTTATGAGCAATTCAGAGCAAGATTAGCGTTTTTGGAGGTATTGCGAGTGTGCATATAGTATACACGATACGTTTGTGTGTGGTTTTTTGTTGTGCGATACAAACACATGCATTAACAAGATAAACTGTATTTATTAAGAAAACTCGCAAACAACGTAACACTTTACATTTTAACGAAATTACGTTCCACATTCCATCTTGTTTGCACAGACTATTCAATAGCAACAGTAGGTTGCTTCTTCCTCTAGGAGGCAGCACTACAGTTTTCAGGTATTTTCCATACATGACATGAAAATATGAACTAATGAATAACAGTTAATGTCATTTAGTAATTCAGCACCCGCATATCAATAAAGAACAGTTTATTTATTATTATTTTTTTGTAATTATTTCGTTGAGGAGCATTGTAATTTGGCCTTTTTTTGTTCGGTAAAGGGCCCGAGCCCAGCGGGACCAGGTTTGACTTCGCCAATGATTGCCTACGGCGCACAAAGAACCATATATCACAATAATTGCTCAAGATTGTCCAAATTAACCAAAATATAAATGTTAACACGTCTCAACCCTATTGATTATAATCTGTTACGAATCGTAAAATGAGAACTTTTATCTAGCAAGGCAACAGAGCAGCATCTAATCGCTTATAAGTTTTTAGTTTTAGAACTATAACATCTAGTTGAAATAATATATTTTATATTTTTGTTTTGATAAATTTATATTGTTAATATTCTTCTGAAACATTAAATTACAAATGTACTGATATCGCCTTAATAAACATTAGAAATTCATATCCATTAACCTTACCTGTACCTATTTTGTAGTTACGTCTTTCTATTTTGCATTGCATTGCATTAGTGTTATCACAGACAAATATTATTTTATTATAAGATTGGTTCTCGAGGCGATACATGTGCCCCAGAGAGAGAAGAGATTTATTGCTGTTATAATAATAATAATAATTATTATTATTATTATTATTTTTCTGTAATGAGCCTAGATGAGTGATAGTATGAAAGAGTGAATTTTGAAGGGGCAATAAACCATAATTTTAGAACAATTTAATAATGAAGATATATAAAGTCATTAAATAACAGGGATAGTATTATTGTTTTACAAGAGTACTTACAGAATGTGTTTGATATTTTTTTCGACATAATCGGCCTACTTCGCAACATACGTACTTGGGAGCGACCACCTGTCCTCAAGGTTACTAATGCCCTGTAGAAAGAAAATCATCTTGATGTGGCCTTTAACCAACTTTGCACCACCTCCATTACCTCGTTGTCATCTTCTAACTTCTGACCCCGCAAATGTTATTTAAAATATGCAAACACGTGAAAGTCCGATGGCACCAAGTCCGGACTGTACGGTCGATGTTTCAACACCTCAAATTTTAGAACACGTGGTGTGTGTGTGTGTGTGTACTGTATGCGCAACCGTATGTGAGCAGGCGTTGTCGTGAAGCAACGATACTTCTTTTGTAAAAAGTTACCAGCGTTTCGAACCTACCGCGGGCTTCGACTTGGTCATTAGCATGTCATGAGTACTAGTCGCAGTTTGGCCCCTTTTTCTGGAAGTGCACCAACATAGGACCACTCTTACTCTCTGGTTCATAATGGTGCACACAGGACTCGTCTCCCGTCACAATTAGATTCCTTTACGAACATAACTGTCCAAATGCTACTGACAACTCTTCTCTAGATGCGATCATCGAACAGCTGTCTTGGGACACATCTTTTACACTCTTTTTGTATATCAGATTTCATAGACAACATTGTATATAGAGCCGTGATTCGTGTTAAATTCTACGACAATTTCTTCGCCTGCAGTCACGGATTCGTTGTCCATTGCTCGATCCATTGTTTCACTGCCTCAGTCAGTTGCCATACTAATTGGTTTCTCACTTTCGTGTTGTTCATTGACATTTTGTCTTTTCAGATATTTAAGACTCTCCCCGGACTCAAACAACTGTATCGTATAATGAACCTTCATTCTTCTGTACATTTCAGAACGTTTCACACCCTCTGACCTCGCATAGTACTATATCGTCACGAGCCCCATAAAAGGATTTTGCTAATTGACGATTTTATGTTTCGAAATCAGATTTTCTGTTGTGCTTACTTTTCCATTCACTTTAGAATAAAATTACTGTTAGTTATTGACTTTCCCCTCGTACTAACGAAAAATTAAATGAAAATTATATTTTAAAAGTGACAATTTGGTGGGTAAAATCGTAGTCTGTTGCAATTTCTTTATTTAACGTAGTTTTTCTACCTACATAGATAATCGCAGTAATATTCCCTCAACACTGGCGGCGATTGGGTTCCAAATCTCGGGGGGGGGGGGGGGGCAAGGACAGTTTACTTTCCCTTCACATATAAGGTTTAGCATAGTGCGGGGGCAAAATAGCAAAAAGTGTGGGGGGGAGGGGCAACTGCCCCCTCCCTAATCGCTGCCACTGTCCTTCAATAATTTAAAGCTAACAACCTTTGTGGTAGCTAATACAAGTGTCGCATGTGGCGCTGCAGTCGTTCAGGAATGTAAATTGACCGTGGAGGACTGTAGCAATGGACAGAGAGATTGTATTGTTAGGTCCAAAATAGAAGAACGAATAAATAGAGATTATAACAAAATTAGTGGCATACTAGGTCGAAGAATAAATAGTTTAACATTATGTGGTAGCCTACTTTTGATTTTGAAGTGCTGCATGAACAAGTAATGTGCTTTAATGGCAAAATTCAGCTTTGTTTATAAAACAAAATTGTTTGCTTTTTGTTGAATGCATGCCCTATCTTACTACTTAAAAGTAAATATCACCTGTAGCTCCGAGATGTTGATGCTCATCTATCATCCATGTTGTGCATGGCTGCGTGACAGAAGCCCGTTAGATGCTTTCATTGGTCGTGCTGCGTCATGTGAAATGAGATGAGGAAACGGCTGAGGAATTTTACACGATAATTCCACCATCGGGCTAAAAAAATTTGATGTAAACTTTTATTTTTAAAGCACTGTAATCACACGTTCCTTACTGTTGAGCTTATTTTTAACGTAATATCCGTATAGGTTAGAATAAAGTAACTGTATTTTGGTGAATAAACTTCGTATGACATTTATTTGTGGTCTAGAATACACAGTGCAATAAAATATTCTTTACCTTACCCAGTGTGGAGGGAGGGAATTCGCTCACAACAGGCATGTATGTATGTATGTGGGTGCATATTATATAATATCTTGGGGCCTCCCCGATGGTGCAGTGGTAGCGCCGCCTCCTTGTAATCAAGGGGTCCCGGTTCGGTACCCGGTGGAGGCACCTAGTGGTTCGGATCCCACTTTAAACTGTAGGTCCAGTCCCGATTAGCCTTAATGTGCATAAAGTGGACTTAACACCAAATTAATCAATCAAGCAT
Source organism: Lepisma saccharinum (assembly GCF_977018435.1). NCBI lineage: Eukaryota > Metazoa > Arthropoda > Insecta > Zygentoma > Lepismatidae > Lepisma > Lepisma saccharinum. The sequence goes on from NC_139233.1 coordinate 78,789,314, forward strand.
ATAATATCTCATCACAGAAATCACTTTTCTTTAGTCATTTTACGGTCAACTAATTATTACCGTATTACGTAATTACCGTAAATTGCCAAGGTGCTAGTCATTTCATCCAGGTGGTTAAGGTTTAAGGCGGATTTCACACTGAAGCGACACATGTCGCTTGGAAAAAGCCAATCAACAGCAACGTTTCCCATCGTAGCGGCACACAGACCGCACAAACACGCGTTCGATTGGTGGAATCCTCACGATGGTGGGTTGCACAGGTATACACAGGCCGAAAATTCCCGGAGACTGAACCCGGGATTGAACCTATGCCGTCCCGCATCCACCGCCCAAAGCCGGAGGTGGACTGATGTTCAAAATACTAGAACAAAATATACATTTATGGCCAAAATATGTTAAATGTGCATCTATGTATTTATATTTGTCAAGAGATATGAAAAACAATTATTTTTAAAATGTGCCTTTTCAATAAAAACTTCTATTTGCATAGAAATACTAAGTCAACTTAGTTCTATTAAATATTACATAATATGGACAAAATTCATACAGTCTCTTATTAGTCCCCAACTTCAACCCTTCCTAAAATAAAAACTGGGTACGCTTCTGTGTACCTGTAGACTGTGTGAGACTCGAGCTATCCTCCAAAACTTTTTCGACTAAGCATGAATTTACATATTTTATTTCTTGGTTGGGTTAATATGTTGCTTCTTACTGTATCTTTAATATTTATAAACTAAAAGCTTAAAGAGTACATCGCCACTAGCGCACGCAGAATTGTTTCGATTTAATTGTAAAGGTGGGTATTACATAGCTGCGTTCTAGGTGGGACGTACATATTAAAATAAGTTATTTCGTAAAAATGATAATCGGGGTTTACTTTCTTTTTCTGAAGTTGTTTGTTGCTTTCAATAAAAATATGATTTTCTCAATTTCGGAAGGGGCTGTAGCCCCATAATCTCGACCAGTTACACCAGTGTCCCTCAGTAATCGACTACCTTCCAACCCCCTCCTCCACCTGGATGAAAACCATGACAGACGTTCAAATTATTCTCAGACTCCTCTGGTGTGATTGTGAACTTTCACAAGAGATTCTAACAAAACAAGATTTAATATATGTAAAAAAAACCTCGACGTGACAGTGTAATGTACCGTTAACAAATCCCTTTCTGTCGGGATTCCAAACGTGAGTAGTAAAAAGAAACGTCCTTGGCACTCGAATGGAAAATATCAACGCAGTCATTAGCGTCCTCCACTAGATGGTGCTGATGTATTCCTAACAAAGACTAGTAAATAGACAGTGAAACCTGTTGTATGTTTGGAAGTTTATATTTTTTCTTGATGAAGTTAGTTCGTGGATACTGACTAAATAAGAAACCTTGCATTGGTGTGTTTTGCCATATCCAGTGCACTACGTTAATTAATGTATTACTGTTCTTTAGCCAAAGTAACTAAATCCTTAAACAGTGTGCACTATTTCTTGATTAAAGGCTGATGAAACTGTGTCAGTTTTGAAGTACTCAGCGATTGTACAAATGTTATGATCAAGTTTACTTGAGAAATGTAATAGGAAATAGTTGTTTGAAATGTGATTATTATTTTGTGTGTATCCACGACATCCCTCCAATTGGTTTCCACTCTGAATATAAGTTACATTAGTTGTGCAGCTCCTAGCAATATACTACATGAGGTTCAAGTTAAATACTTTCTTTCGACGAGGCATAATACTTATTTGCAATTATCCGTTCCTTATCATACAGGGTGGCCATAAATTCTGGAAGCAATGGAGGTATTGTTTTCTGATTTAAGGTAAGCTAAAGCATTGTTGAAAGACTACAGTGTGTAGATGCTGCTTCTTTTTGGTTTGGTTCAAGTGCGGTTCCAAACGGTGCGAAATCCTGGGAGGGGGGATTTCCCCCACCAACAATCTTTGCCTCAAAAATCCCCCCACCAAAAATTTCCGGGGGGAGAGTTTGTTACAACAAACAAAAGGTAAGCAATTACTTTTAATTTCAAATATACTGTACTATGAATAATATCTAATACATATACACATTAGTGTAGTTGTGAGTGTTCAACGCTTTTTCTCTCTCAAGAGATCATTGACAAATCTACATCAATACGCACAATAAAAGTAAAACAATAATAACTATGAAATCTAATTGATTTATATTAACATAAAGCAAAAACTAAATAACAACTTACACATAATAAAACAACTTCAACTATTTCATAATTTATAAACATCTTTAACCAGTTAGTAAAGGAAGTAGTTTGCTACATTATAATATCTGATATACGTACATAAAAGTAACAAATTTATTTATTTGTGTGTAATTAATACTATTTTAATTACTAATTTAATTTAGTAATTTATTTTTACTTTTAATAACTTTATAAATATGTATATCGTATAATTTATATGTATGTTGTGGGTAGGTGGTGTGTAGATTAAGATCTTTCTCCCCCCCCCCCACTAGTCTTAAATGTTTTCGCTCCCTGGTTCCAAAGTAGCATTACAACGATTACTCTGAACACACATATTTTTAAGAGAGTTTAAAGGAACCTGTTGAATTGTTTGAGGAGGTATGTTCAGACTGGCAGCAGTCATGTGGAGCACATTTTGCATTGAGGAAATGTGCTGTTAATCATTTCCTCCATCGTGCTACGACGCCAGGGGTCCCGAGTTCGAATCCCGGTCTATGCATGGATGTTTGCGAGTGTCCATTCATCAATTTCATCATATCATCACTCATCCCTATCTTCGCAAATTAGCCAAAAGTGGCAGAGAAAGCGAAGTAAAATAAAGCAAATCAATCAATCATTTCCTCCATCGGTTCCAAACTTTATGGTCATCCTGTAGTTACTGTGATTGAAATTATATTACTCGCGTGTGAAATATGTTATTCAACTGGTATTTTTCAGAAGGGGACATGTCCGAACATCCAGTCCGAATGCTGAATGGTTGATTTTTTTAATGTGCGTGCATCAAAACAAATTAAACCATGAAGTAGAGCATCGATGCACGCGCTGGTAAAATCTGGAACACTTTATGAAATGTACTTGAAACGCTATACTGTGTTTGTGGGACAGGGCGATGTGTATCACACATTTTGTTCCCGTCGTCGCCTTGTAATCAAGGGGTCACGGGTTCGATACCCGGTGAAGGCATATTGAACAGTAGTTCGGATACCACTTTGAAACTGTGTAGGTCCAGTCCCGATTAGCCTATCTGTGCACAAAGTGTGGACTTAATAAAACTCAAAACAAATTTTGTTCCGTTATTTTGTACGTTTTAGGTACATAGCGATCTGCATACATAGATTATTTAAATGTACGGATATCAGGAATAACTGTATTGTCTGATATCCTGAATATCCGTATTATATGGATATTAGTTGTATCCGAAACGGATATCGGATAATTTGAAATTCGGATTTGTTTTCATTCCTAGAATTGTCTCTTGTTTTACCTTTTTGTATGTCAAAAAAATTACAAATGTCAGCGAATTGCGATGGTAGGAGCAATATACACGGATTTCATGTAACCCATTTGTTACACATTTTGAGATCCTGTATATTACATGCTTTTACAATAAATGCGTTTTGAGTTTTAAGGCGGAGGGATCCGAATCAACATATGTCCCCACCGGGTATCGAACCCGTGATCCCTTTGTTACAAGCGACGACGTTGCCACAACGCCATCGGGAGGTCCATAATATGTTGTGGAATACACAAATAATATTATTAACAGAAATGGATGATAGAAGTCATTTCGGAACTAATTTATATAGGAGAACAATCTGAAGAACCTCGCAGATGACGTAATGGTTACGATGACGTCTTGTAATCAAGAGGTCCCGGATTCGAACCTCAATGCACACTTTAGTTCCACTCCCGATTAATCTGCTGGAGCATAAAGTGAACCTCAACATCAGACAGCAAACTAAAACAGAAGGAAAGAATTCGTTCGCCCCCCATCTCCCCTTCCCCCTTCCCCGCTGGCGTCGCTTATGCACACTGAGAAAAATTGATGTAATTAGGTGCGAAATCCCTCTTAAGTGCACACGTGCATGTGAGAAAATTCCGCCATATCGCATGATCCGTCTAGAGAACTGTTACTTAGGTGCAAGGTTATTAGTGTGGAATGTTGCGTGCTTTATTTCTGGCATTCGCAGTTTTTTTCTTCTTTCTAGCATCAAAATATTGGCGTGAGTTTACACACGCTTAATTATTGTTGTTGCTTGCATAAGTCCGTCCTTCTTGCATCGCACTGTTTCATTGAAAAATAGGGCAAGCTCATCTTCATCTCGCCATGCTGTGATAAAGAATAGCACTAAATTATTTTTGGTAATATTCGTGTTCGCCCCGTTACGCCCTTCCATCTAGCTGAATAATTTGTTTCGAGTTTATTAATTTTTTGACGCATAATTTGAAATGCATCAAATCGCGATTGATGGTCTTTTGGTACACTCCTGTTCACATAAAGTAACATATTTTATGATGTTGGTCAGTTGAAGTATGTGCCAGTTTATCTGAACAGGAGTGTACATAAATTGACAGTCAAACCTGTAATAATATTGCTCTTAAAATAAGTGGATTTATATTTTTAATGTTTATTAATATTGACTTTTATGAGAATAAACCTTTTTTTCTTAAATTTAGTTTCTTTGTTTAATATGTTGATATGTTTAATATGCTACGGTGCTTCATGATTAGGACCTCCTTAATGATAGTTTCTTATCTCAATTCGTGCATTTTTAGTGCATCACATAGAACAGGAGTACTTTGAATATCATTTTGAACAAAACATTTGCAACCACAAGAGGGAATTCCTCCCTCATCCAGGCGGTTCTAAGGTAAGGGGTGCACGCCCTTTTCAACCGAAAATACTATTAAACTCTTGGAGTTTGTCATCTTACATCATGACTTATTAAAACCACGTCATATTGAGCGTATAATGTTAGGTACTGAAGTTGGGTGTATCTTTTTTATACAACAGACAAGCCATTGATCCTATCTGAACGAGAGGTTGCATTTACCTTCCTGTACATGTGCTTGTTGTCATAGCAAGCAAAAATGAACCAAGTTTCTTTGGCAAATTTTCAAAGAAGCCTCGAAAGTTGATTGGTATTTGAAGTATTGACTAAGCATGTTTCAAGTTTTCTCCATTTTCAACATCAGACCCCTTAAATTTCATTCTGCACCCCATCAGCGATTAATCCTGGCGGGCTGGCGGCGCCACTGTCCTCATCTCCCCCACAAATAACACTCTGACTTTACTCGACGAGCTAATTTCTAAACCATTTCTCAGAAAGAATTTTTACTCAACAGTTCTCGCTCTGAAGCGCATGTACAAGCTAAATCATAACAAAATGAAAGGTGAATCTACTGAAATTAGCAACTTGGAATGAATGAACAACTGATTCTGCTGTCAACATCAACTGGAAGCGCAGACATAATCAGCCATGGAAGACAATTCATGGAATGCTTGCAATTCGAGTTAAAAATTGTTGGAAAATGCACAGCCTGTGAAGCGTTTTTCATTGTGCGTGTGCACAGCAGAAAGATATGCTTCATTACCTAATGTCCCTTTACTACCTTAAAGAAAGGCTTCATATTAGAGCAAAAACGTTTCGAGATCTTTATCATAACTTGGCATCTCCACTCTCACTTACAAGGGGTAATTATGTCTTTCGGATTCATAGTTCCGAACAATGATTTCTTTACGGATACTGAATTTAATCTTTAATGTGTTTTCATTTTTTATTTGCTTGTCTACAGCAAGTTCCTTGCCATTACAAAGTGATAGTCAGGTGGATGGATTCGAAAGGAAGATTGTTAATAATGGAGTATTTATCAAACGAAGCAGTTCTCCATTGTTCAAGTCGCCTCATACCTTGTCCAGCAGACAATTTATTACCGTGGTCGCCAAAGGGAAGGCTTCTCGCATAGCCGTTTCGCTTTATGCGATTCCTTGAGATTCTTGGGTCTTGATTTATTGAGGTCAAACCGGATTTACGTGCAATGTGATTTGTTAAATCATCGAGAATAACTATAAAAGCACATATTGTATAGAAGTACCCTAAGTTATGAGGGGCATTCAAATGAAACCCGGTCACTAGTGTAATCAGTGTATTAAGTAAAAAATGTAGTTATACACATTACACGTACTCAAAAATGTAGATACACACAGTACACATACTCAAAAATAATCGCCAAAACTGTTTGCACATTTATCCCATTGCGACACAAGCCGGTCGATACCATCCTTGAAGAAGCTAGTAGGCTGCTCTCGGATCCATTCACACACTTCGTCGTCCGATGCGAATCGATGTCCGCGAATAGCTTGTTTGAGAGGTCCAAAAACATGGAAATCACACGGGGAAAGGTCTGGACTGTACGGTGGATGTTCCAGCGTTTCCCACCGAAACTGCTGCACTGTCGTCTTCACCGCATTGGCCGTGTGTGGGCGGGCATTATCATGCATAAGGATAACGCCTTTGGACAACATGCCTGGGCGTTTCGACTTGATGGCTGGTCGAATGTTCTGTAACGTGGCTTGATAACGCTGGGCATTGATGGTGGTTCCCCGTTCCAGGAACTCGACAAGCAGTGGGCCCTTGTGGTAAAAAAAAAAAGACATCATGACCTTACCAGAACTGGTGTGCACGGCCTTTGCTTTCTTTGGAGGTGGTGAATTCGAATGTTTCCACTGCTTGCTCTGACGCTTGCTTTCCGGTTCAAAATGGTGACACCATGTTTCGTCACCTGTGACAATACGCGACAGAAAGCCGTATTCCTCCTCATGATAACGTTGCAGATGACTCCAAGACAGGCCCATTCGATTTTTCCGCTGTTCGGCGGTCAGGTGGTGGGGAACCCACTGCGCACAAATTTTGTTAAAGTTCAGGTGTTGATGCATGATGCTGTGGGCGGTGCCCACGCTAATACCCAGTAACCGATGGATGTCGTCTACGGTGATTCTGCGGTTGTCCAAGACTAAAGCATTCACTTCCGCAATCATTTCCGGTGTGATGACACGATGAGCCTGTCCAGGACGAGCATCGTCTTCCAGTGACTCGCAACCCTCAAGGTATCGTTTGCGCCATTCCACAACACTTGAACGACTCAGACTGTACTCACCGTACACAGCCTTCATCCGTCGATACATTTCACGGCCTCCAACTCCTTCCGCCGCCAAAAAACGAATCACTCCTCGTTGTTCCTGCTTACTCGCCTGCATGTTCTGTACTGGACGATAACTTGTGTGACCATTTTCTCTTCGACATGATACCACACTAGCGCTATGCAACGTCAAATGGTGCGCACGCCTCAGTCTCTCGACCAATAGCTGGCGCTACCATACCCGCAGTTACGTGGTGCCACCGTACATGTACTCCACATTTAGACGCACTGACCGGGTTTCATTTGAATGTCCCTCATATATGCATAATCTTCAAAGCATTGTTAAATCACTAGTTAATTATGTTTTTATTTATTATTTTTGCAGGTAAGCCTCCACCACTGTAGAGGGTAAAGCTTGAGTAAGTCCCAGAAAGGGTAAGTGGTTTCTAAAGAACTTTAAATTTCATAAACTTATCGAGTGAATCTGTTGGTTTTGTTAGATTAGGGTCAAATCATTAAGCTTTAAAACTCTGTTTATTATTCACAAATATTGATTATTTATACAGTTTTCTCATGGTGAATTACAATTTGCATCCCAATGGAGTATTTTATTATATTTACGAAGGAGACAGATTGAGACAATTTTCCGGCTTCACCACCGGAAGCATGACATCAACATGAACATTTGAGGTCAACATCCGTGCACAAGGGGAAGCGCCAACTCGTAGAAGAAACTATATTTTTTGTGGACTTGGTAGGTAGCCTTTCAGTGATTTACCAATCATCGGATCATCATTGTATGATGCCCTTTCTCTTGCTTCTGAGCCACGGTGGTAAGGCGTTTGACTTGCCTGTAATGGGTTCCAGTCCCTGCATGTGCTGTGGATCTGCCCTTCGATTGTCAACTGAAAGTAATTTCTCTCAGTCGAGAGGTAGTTCACAGAAAATTTCATTGGACGTGAAGTAGTTTAAAATCCCGATGTATCATTGACATTTTCGACATACATAACCCAACTTACATAAAAGTACTCGCGCGAATCATGATACGAACGAATCTCATCATCCGTACAGTATCGCTCTTATTGGCGCATTTTTCGCGTTTCCTTATTTAAGAGATTCCCGAAAATTAGTACCTGATAGATATTCTGACGAATTGGTAGTTTTACAGACACTTTAGTCGTTTTTAGAAACACAGGATTTCGTACACGTTGTTTACCGGAGTTAGCTATCGATAAGACTTGATAACTTGTCTCGCGCAATGACTTCACGATAATTCTTCGTAAGTGAAAAAGAATGCTCAATTTTTTTTTTCCAAGGTACAATTTACATTAATTGCTTATATGTTCTTATTCAAAACTGTGTTGGGAACAATGGTATCGCAGCACGTAAGTAATTCAAGAAGCATATGCCATTATTGTCTTTCTGAAAACATCTTTCTAAAATTTAAATGTAGACACCACTTACGACTTAACTATATTGTCAACCGTGTATTTGACTTCCATTGTAGGATTTTTTGTTTTTTAGGATTTGCAGGTGAAAGGATTTGGCACACTAAAAGAAAGAGTGTGAGTAAAATACTGCTACAGTTAAGGATATAATCGGATATGTTTCTCTTGGGTTTTGCGTAGTTATAATAACTACAAATACGACCATGCTATTGCCATAGAACTGTTCTGCGTTTCATGTAAGACATCTGTAAAACTCAGTTCTATGCTCAAATTAATCCCGAGTGCTTCAAAAAGTTGAGGACATACTTTGTACAAGGTCATTGATAAACTCCTTGCTAACACGTAGCACGTATATATGGAGGTTCAAACCTTTTAAGTCAATTTAATTTCGTGTGTAGCCAAAATTACCTTCACAAAGACTATATCTAACTGAGACTCTACTAGAGAACCTTGTTTGACAAGTATGTACTAACTGTTGAATACGAAAAGTAAACTTTGGAGTTCAATATTCCACTGTGCTTAGCGAGCGTTCAAGAATTCAGAATTGAAACTCACCAGTGCCATCTATTTTTGCTCTTTATCGACATTGGAGTGTTGGCGAGAATATCGAGCACGTAAGCAAATATTAACTTGGGGCAACCATATGGCGTGCTCGGATTGGAATAAATTAACATCGAGAATCTGATTAAATCTCTGCCGCACAGACTGTTTTTAATAAGAGAGTCTACAGTTTGTAATTACAATATCGTATCTCGTGTCCAGCATATAATCAGCCATTTTTAAAGCTTAGATTGCAGCTTTCTCAGCGCAAAGTATGCCGGCTTTTATAATTTAGGGAATTTATGCATGAGTGTGCACTAATATGATAAAAAAATTCTTTTCAAGTTCACCTGCTATAATGATAGCGAAAGTTTCTCAGAAGAACAGTTAGCTGTTCTTAATGTTGCATGCGATGTAGTCGTTAATACCAATTCTGAGTAATTGTGGTAGATAACAGTGAAAAATCTTATCAGGTAAATCGGTCTTTGAGTTGTTGAATCCATCGGCTCGATGCACATTCTTGATGTGACGTGCAAGGACAATGCATTTTCCAGATGAAAATAAATATTTCCACACAGGAAATTAAAGTGAACGTGAGTTGCAAAGCACAAACTGAACATCTGAGTACACCAATGATGCAGACTAACGAGGTTCTGGCAATTGAAATTGTACCTATATGGCGTTTATATTCAACTGCCTCTTTTTGTCTCTCCTCTGTTCAATTTGTATTTAAAATCATTATAACACTTGAGAAAGAGGAAACTTTTTGCTGCGTTGACTTAATTCCTATCAGTACTTTTCGTAAAGGATTTGTGGTACTGCATGTAAGAGCTACACATCAAATGAGTGTTCGCATAAATAAAAGTAGTTTATCTCCACTCAAGATTACCGTCATACCCTTTAAATTTTTCACAAAACACAATTTATTGCTATTTTTGGGGCTAAATTTACACTTACACCTTCCTTAATGCGAACTTATTCCTCCACTCCGATTGGAAAATTTTGGATAAATCTCGGTTCGCTTGGAATCATGTCGCAGGAAATGTTCTAATCAAGAAGTTCAGAGTTTGATTTCCGGTGGGAGCTCATTGCAAAGTGGTTCGGATCGCACTTTAAACTATGGGTCCAGTCCCAATTAGGCTTATCTCAGAATAAAGTAAACTTAAAACGAAGTTCAACACAAACGTTTTGGCGAGTATTAAATTTATAGCCGGCAATACATACATATGCCAGCAGGAGAATAAACAAGTGATTTCTCACAGATTTTCAATTCGTTTTATGCAGTTCTAGAGCTGTAGCCATTATTGTGGCTTACATGGACAGTAACTAAATTTTACAGTTCCTGTGTTTGTCACGAGAACATACAAGGAGTCCCAGCTTCCATTCCCGAGGCAGTGTGCAGGGTTGGTGTCACATATCACGTTACTTATAATACTTGCGTTCTTAACACGTTACAGAGTTTTCATGAGTAATTATAATGGAACTTCGTTATTTTCAGTTATCTTGATAAATTCAGAAATGTATGATTTATTTGCCAGAATGAAACATGCTTTAATATTCCTTGGAATTTCTTGACTAATGCCTTGGTTAACCCAGGTTTTTTTCGGTTCTTGCGGCTTAACACATTGGGACTGCCGCGCAGTCATCGCTTCAGATGTTACACCAAAGTCTTGAGTTTTCCTGCTATTCCCGGCGAATGTCTCACTCGCAGTAATTTCCGCTGAGCCACTACGCAAACGGAACGAACCGCCAGTATCTTGTCTCCTCCATTCTTTGCCATATATGTCTTGCAATCGCTTGGTTGCGACATATTCGTGCAATCCGAAAGAGACCAACAATGTTCCTCAGGCTTGTTTCTGCTTTATCTTGCCCCTAACACTTATAAAATGGAGTGGCACATGGATCCTATAGTAACCAGTTCACTAAACATGCAAAGCAGTCTTATAAAAAAGTAATTATTTCTTAATTATGCATATATCTTTTTCAGTCAAGGTTTCAGAAAATTGCTAAATATGGAAACAGTCTACTTTCGCTTATTTATTGTCAGACACCTAAAAATTTGTTTTTTTAAACTTTTAAGTGAAATTTTTCATTTTTAATAATTATACTTTTAATTAATGAATTTTTAATTCTTTTGAAATTAGCAATTTTTTCAGATTAATATTTTTCGTTAATTATGCAGATATTATTGCTACACATTTTGATGCCCTTTACAGATCGGTGCCCGGACGGTTACCCGGTCCGCCGCACCTGGAAATAAATTTACAAAGAGTCATATTCCAATTGAGAATCGCGGTAGTGTAGTCGTTATGCCGTCTGACTCCAATGGAAGACCCAGGTTCGATTCCGGGATCACGTGGTAAGTTTTCCGGCAATGTCCGTGGATGAAGCGGCTCTTGGGTTCAGGTTTACCTAGTCTGTAATTTAGGAGTACCTGGAGGTGGCTAAAGGCGGCCGGAGCGAGGTTCTGATCAGTGATCACACGCCTCTATATGCCTTCATAGCATATTGCAATGTACAGGGATTATTTAAGGTATACCGTGTTTCATTTTATTGGTATGTATCGGTATCGGTTGGATGTTTCTTTTTTTACCGATACCAATCTATACTTTTCCGACGTTTTGATCGTTCGCAGGAGGCGGAGTCTAATTATCCTGGAAGTAGTATCTTGGAAATTGTATTGTGTGGTTACATAACCTGTATATTCTTAGCCTATATTCTGATGTAATTTTTGAATATTTTAAAGCAAAACTCTGCCAATTTGATGCTTTAAATTGGAATGAAATGCTTACTCATTAATATTAATCAATATTCTGAACAAGTTGAAATTGTTAACAATTTCCAAGCACAGTAAAACCTCGTTAATCCGGACCCCGATAAGTCTGACTTCGCTTAATCCGAACAGGCAAACGGCCAAAAAAAGAGCAGAATGAAAGGTTTTAAATGTGGCTAGAAGTTCAACAAGAGAACTTCCGAAAGGAAAGGCAGTCAACCACTGATGAAATTCTGTTTCCCGCAGTCTTTGTACTGTACTGTATAGTGTATTTAGGCCTATGCACTTTAAATCCACCATAATAAACTGAATTTTAATGCACTTTCTACTGTTCTTTTAGATTATTTCAGTTAATCCGGACTTTCGTTAAACAGGTCAACTTCTCCCCCATTAGTCCGGATTAACGAGGTTTTACTGTATCGGTATCGTTGGAAGTCTGTCTGGGTATCTGTTCAAAGTGGTATCGGTTCAGCCATAGACACGACCTATTCAAAGAAAACAAATTTACGTTTAACTGTTACAGTTCATGCACAAAAAGTGCATCAGCTTTGATTTGATACAGTTCGAGATCTGTGTCTTAAATTTCTTTCGTGATTATTTATAATGTTAATTTGTATTTGCATGTTTGCAGTTTCACGACATATTTTGCTAGTTTTTAATGTATGCAAATCGTCCAAGCAATTTCATTGCGCAAAAAACACTGAAACCACATTTCTTGTTATCAGGTTTGAAACTTTCGGGCAGTGCCAAACAAGCATAGTATTGCCATTGTAAGAATTCACTCGGGTGTCGTGGAATGAAAATCCAACAAGTCTGGTGGAATTCTGTTATCTTGGACCGAGTTACTATTTAAACAAAGAAGATTGGAAAGAACAACTCCTCGGGGACTGTGTAAGTTTCCAAGGATTGTGATGTTTTCGTTGGAAGACTGCAGGATGAATGTGTTTGTTTTGACTGAGGAACGTTGGATATAAGGTGATGTGTCTCAGAGGTTGTGGAGAGTGACGAGGGTGAACAATAGAGGAAGGGAACTCGCGAGATTATTGTTGTTTTGAGAGAACAAGTGAGGCAGATTGTGTTCTGAGACAAGGAAGGAAGGAAGGTGTATCTGCAAGATATCTTCCTCTCTCGATTGATTGATGGATTCATGTGGTTTATTTTACTTATCTTTTCTGCCACTTTTGGCTAATCGCGAAGATGACGATGAGTAATGAATATGATGAAAATGAAAGGACACTCACAAGGAATGCCCAGCCTGGGGATATGTCTCTCGAACAGGGTTATATTTCGTAAATATTTCCTTAGGGGCATTGGCAGATGTAGAAATTTTCTGGTGGAGCACAGGATGCTCTGTAAGTTCGAGCTTGTTTTCAAGTCTACTTAATGCACAGAAAGACGAATGAGCACTGGACCTATAGTTTAAAATGGGATCCGATCCACCGTGCCTCTATGGGGTGTCGGAACCCAGAACCCGTTGATTGAATGTTCTCTCTCTCTCTCTCTCTCTCTCTGTGTGTGTGTGTGTGTGTGTACAGGGTGTCTGATAAGTCAATACCTATTTTAAGTTGCTAATACATAATGTAGAAACTATTGTATAATGGTAACTATCACAGGGAATCAAAACTAATTCTGCACCATTTATGTTGCAGGTAACTGAACATGCCACCAATGCTTAACACAGAAGACTACGTTCTTAAAACGGACAGAGAATAGCAAATAATATTCGGGGCACTAGTTTCCGTGAGGGATTGCGAAATACATCATGTGGTTCGTATTGTATAAGGCATATTTACGGAAGGGCTATGGGACTTGCGCATCTCAAATACCTTTGAACTAACACCCTCCCCAATATTCTTATCATGCGTTAGGATTGCCCCAATTTACAACTGCATTCGTGTAGTGTGGCAACTGTAGATTCAAATTATGTAATCACAAGATACAGTTTTTTCACAAAATATTGGTACAAAATCTAGAGAAACTTCGAAATTTGCGATTTCCAAGATAATTAGATTCCGCACACTCCTTGCTAATGATCAAAACGCCGAAAAATTATTGGCTGGTATCGGTAAACACAAATTTCCTCCGCTAAGAAAATCCTAACGGGCCCCCGAAATGTAGCCATAAATACGCCACTGGGTATGACTCCGGTACGGATGAGGTTAAGTGCATGTAAGAGTTTCGTCACAATTTTTACTCGTATGGAGGAAGAAGGAGCTTTCCATTTCTTAACGAGCTTGAGGGGACGTCCGGATCAAGAGTGACATTTCCGTTGAAGGTGACATAAAGCTTGAAATTTCACCGAAACTGCTAAGCTGCCGGGAAATTCCTGATAACTGATATGTCACGATTTAACGTTTCCTGAAGATAAACTTTGGCGACAGAGCGTCTGGTTAGATGAATGCAACCTGAGTGCTGTTAACTAAGTTGACTACATTGAATGGACATAACTAAAGTGTAAAAAAGGTCTAAGATTTACACTTTTCAGACGTTCTCAAAATAAACATTGCATTTATCCTATTTTTTCTATTTCCTATCTGTGTAGGTAATTTTTTTTATCAAAATAAGCGTGAGATACTGAAGAAATTTGCTGAAAAAAAAAATCCCCGCCCCCCAAAGGGCTCACGGGGGTGATTGGCGTCCGACCTAAGTCAACCGGCAACCACACCAAAAGGCGCAGGCCTCGCCTTTGACACTAATGTACTCCCCAAGTACATTATAGCCCCATGTCTGGTCTTTTGCCTAGGTGTAATCTTCCCCTCAGAATAGATCCAGTCAAGCCGGATATCTCCCTTGGGGAAGCCTCCATTTTTCATGCAGGCATGCACTAGTATGCAACTCTACCTACGTGGGACATCGGGTTTTAATCTACTTGGTTTCAATCTTATGGAAAGAAGATTTTTACCAAGGGTCGAAAAATTAGATAGACGGAAAAAAAATACAGAAAACAAGAAAGAGAAAGGAAGGTAAGCTCCCGAGGATAAAATTCTGCGAGCAGACAAAACCTCGGCTGTGTATTGAATACATTAGCTTCAGCTAGATTCTGGTGTGCGAAAAAAACCACGTTGAAGGGGATGGGGGGAGGTAAAAAACACCCTATTTGTGCCTATCCTTACGGGGGAGGATGGAATCGAGATTTTGAGACAGGTAGGTAAAGCCCGAAGGCTATCTTCAAATCTAAACTTGCGTGCATATTTATCAATTCAAGAGAAATTGCTATAATATGTGAAGGTTCATCTAGTATTGGAATCGATGGAATTATATGAACTTGATGTTTACATGTTGATACATTCTTATTGTGCTGTTAAAACTGAAGGAAACTTGATAAGTAAACATCCGTTCTTGTGTATACTCTGTTCCATGAGTCAAGTCTTCTGCGCAAGTAGTGACTCGAGAGGACTCGACCAATGAACGCGTGGGAGGGAAAGAGATTGTATAGAGGAGACAACATGACTTCAGCCATGAATAGTTTGCAGCAAAGCACACTGCTTTGCTCCTTCCACTCGCTTGCTCCCCTTTCTACCGTTAGGCGAGGCGTTACTCCAGATTTCTGGTACGTGGTATAGTATAATCGTTTTAGAAGCAATGCCTGAAATCTACGTACCCAGATCTGATTGGTCATGGTGCTTGCTAGCTTCCGCTAGGAGATGGGAATAAGCTATGGGCTGAAGATGCTTGCCAAAGTGTCTACTCGTTAATTCTTAGAATTTCGCGGTCGGCTGGCAGAAATGGCTAAAGTACAGTGCCGTGCCCAAGGAGAATTGATGGGAGTTATACCCCCTCCCACTTTGGCCCAGAGTTTCTTAAAAAGTCAAATACAGGAGGGCTAAGTACAAAAAAAATACACACACACACACTCATCTTTCTTAAATCCTCAGCGCACCACTGCTAAAGTAGAACAGACTTCTTACATTTATTTTACACAAAGAAATGGATGTGACGACTGTAGAAACAGTGATGCATCCACCTTGTGGACCAGATGTGACACAATCCGTGATTAGCTTGTTTTCGCAGTGAATAAAATCCAAGAGGTAAGGGGGGCTACCCGATGGCGCAATGGTAGCGTCATCGCCTTGTGATCAAGGGGTCCCGGGTTCGATACCCGGTGGAGGTACATATAGTGGTTCGGATCCACTTTAAACTGTAGATCCAGTCCCGATTAGTGTTGACTTTTTTAGCGCGCGGCCCTGCGTTCGATCACCGATGGAAACATACTTGATAGAAATAGTATTAGACTCTGTGTGGGAAGCGAGATAACACAGGCGTCAATCCCTAACATAATAACAACGAGAAACCACTTGGTAAGTCTTGGCTCTCAAAGGAATGTTACGCCCGTGATCTTTCCTCGCATGGTTGCCAATATTATAAATAATATCGACTCAGGAATTCCTGGACTGGATATTTTTTTAACTTTCGTTTAAGATATTAAGTTTTTATTATGATTGCCATTGTTTGTTGAAATGTGATAACTTGATGGTAATCACAGTAGATTAGAGCAAGATTGTCAATCAATCTGGAAGCGATTGCGAGTTAAGATTTACGCACCACCACCATGTGAAAAGCTCCACACTCGCCTAGAATTTATTAATTAATCGAAATTCAGGGGATACTACGAGGATATTCTTTAACTAAGTCTTCCGTTAGAAAGTTCAGTTCCTGCTGATATAGGCCTATGTATAGGTATACGGTTCAAGGGACTCTTACTCTGGAGAGCTTTCATTTTTATCGCTTAAATGTGTGTGTACTCGTGAACAGAATTGATTCATTGATTGATTTACTTTATTTTACTTCGCTTTTCTGCCACTTTTGGCTAATAGTGAAGATTGGGATTATAGGTGATTTGATGAAATTGATGAATCGGGCCGGGATTCGAACCCGGGACCCCTGACGTCGTAGGTCGATGTTATAACCACTCTGCCACGGTGGCTGGCCCTAGAGTTAATGTAATAGTTACCATCTGGCTACACACAATTGATATGTAGTTATAGAAGCAAACATAAACACACACATATGCCTATATACGTGTGTGTGTGTGTGTGTGCGTGCATGCAAGCATGATTGCATAAAGGTAGAAC
This sequence comes from Lepisma saccharinum, assembly GCF_977018435.1. Taxonomy (NCBI): domain Eukaryota; kingdom Metazoa; phylum Arthropoda; class Insecta; order Zygentoma; family Lepismatidae; genus Lepisma; species Lepisma saccharinum. The sequence continues at coordinate 78,806,272 of NC_139233.1, forward strand.
AACCCCTTGCATATTGCCACATTGGTGCATTTGCAGTCTTGTCCAGTCCTGTGTCTCGGTCTCGTTTCGGTATCTAACAGTTTCGGTCTTGTTCCCGTCTCTGTATTCAAACGCGCAACGACGAATTTTTGTCGGAAGTGCCAGGATAAACATGCCCGTAATAATAATAATAATAATGACATTTTTACTATTAGTAGTAGTATCAAAGCAGTATTTATGAAATGTATTTTTACTTGCATAAAATATGAAACCGAGGGGAACAGTTGCCCCTCTTTGCCCCCTTCCCCTTGCAAGTGCTCTTGGCCGTCTGAAAGAAAAATGCAAGAAATACATGAGAAACTAATTACACCTTGAGTATCCTTTTGTCGTGCTACTCTTAGATTCTTCTAGCCTACTTTTTCTTTTACTTCAAAGCTTGCCCCCCCCCCCCTCCCCCAGAATTGATTTCCTCTAAGGTTGGGGTCAATACCCCCACTGCCCCCCCCCCCCCCAGTGTTTGCGCCACTGTCAGTAACAGAAAGTGTCTCTTTTCGAAATTTCTCACAACGACCAGCTGCGACTAAATTTCAATTTAAACAAGTGTATGCCCTGCCGTGTAAGCCTAACACGCTCCTCAACTACCATATCAAATACAAACACGTGGGTTAATTGTTACATCGATACCAGTACTGGTTGACTTCTTTGCCCTACACCAGCAAAGTTGTTTTCAAAAATTCCTCTTTCGAAAAAAATCGCTATGATACTTCAGATTTGAAAAATTAAATCTGTTTAAAATTTCTTTCAGAACATTCAAGTGTGGCTTGTTGATGTTGTTGTAGAGATAATTTTATGGCATCGCAAGTCTATTTTCTTTTTTTGATACCGTCAGCTCCGTTTATAATAAACCAGTAAGGATTCAATAATTGTTACACTAATCAAAGTGTGCTTAGACGGGAACATCTTCTTTCCTTAACCTGAATTCACATTTCTACTGACAGTTTTCAAAATTTTAAACTTATAAGAATGTTTGTTTTGAAGTACTGCACTGTACTTATGATGCTAACAATGATAACTTTTTAACGAACATTTCATTGTTTGATTCACCAAAACAGAAGTTGAGGATTCACTACAAACGAAATGTCTGATGTATTTGGGTCTGGACTTGTAATTAAGTTCACCATAACCGAATGTTCACTGCAGCAGAGTTCACTACATCCAGAGTGGATTGAATTATCTAGGTAACAGCGCAAGTAAACTACACGAAGATTCACTTCTAAAATAAAAATTCTAAACAGATGTAACTGTTCAGAATTTGGAATATCGAATTTTTGGAAAACTTCTTGCCAAAGCCCCAGCGAGACTTTTTTCCATGTGAAGAGATTACGTGGACAGGTAAAATGTATGCATATCAGAACAGGTATACTTGCAACATGACATTTGTAATAAATATTATCTTCCTTGTGCGATATGACGTAACAAGCTTGGTCGTACGGAGAAAGCTGTGGCCCATGTCAGAACTCTGCGATAGTATATTTAGGACTCTTGATAATACGTGCAACTTTTCTTGAACGACATGTCACAGACTCTTCTCTCTGATGAACATGTCTGTCAAAAAGATACGAGTAAACATGAGGGATGTAAGGGTTGGCTTTTTCTTGACATTTTCCAGCCTAACTAGAGACTGGCATGTGGATCTGCAAACAGTATAAACCTCCGTGTTGTATCCTGCTAGTGTTTTTTTGTGATTTCATCAGTTTCATCTTAGCATTTTATTCTCATCTTCTAAAATGCTAAATCAAGTACTCATAGCAGGCCAATATCTAGAAATGTATTTCGAGAGAGGGGGTCCGAACCAAGTGTCTCAGGAATAATAATAATATCTAAATTAAAATAATTACATTATAATCACGATAAATTAAATTAATACTAATTTAATTATATACATTGATTAATATTGTTATTATTACATGATAAGGCAAGAAGACCGTATAAGAATCTAACTTAAGTGTAGTTAAGATCCGCAAAATTTGTATAAAAAGAAGTGCCCTGGGAAATAAATTAATGTCATATAGATGAAAAATTTAATATATATTGAATAACAAAAAAGATGTTAAGTCCTAATTAATATTTTATACATATTATCATAAATAGTAGTGTTTATGCATAAGTCTTTGGTATTGTCCTTCAAAGCCGTATGATCCCAATATAATCCTTGCTTCCAATTAAGTCCAGAGGAAATTATAACCATTGATCATACAATAAATGCTAAAGAAGTATATTTTCATTACTTAATTTTAGTACTTGTCTTTCAGGGGGGGGGGGTCCAGAACCCCTGGACCCCCTTCCCAAATAATACATCCGTGACTCCTTGGTAGGACAACTATGTCTTCGTCAGGTATTTCATACCACAGACCATGGTATGCAACAAAGTAACATGCAAAAGATTATTTACAATTAGATAATTGCAAAGTTGTTAAGGATATTTTTATTCTCTTCATTCCTTTGATCACCTTATAAGTCTTTCTCTGGATTGCTCTTGCACGAACTTTGGTTTCTTGCTTGCTTTCATTACTCATTGAATGGAATTCAAGATTGTGTCGTCACCGGTCTGTCACACAAATCTCGTTCCCCCAGACTGGTAATAGCCAGCTTACGAAACTGGAATTTAGGTGTTAAAACGTAAAAAAAGTGAAGTAAGACAGACATTATTATTGCTGCATCAGCGTTAAGTTGTAAGCATCCTTTCAATTCTTGCGCTTTCAATGTTCACAATGCACATTGCTTCTGGTTCAAGAATTTAACCAAGTAACGGTCTCGGAGCAACATTCACATTTTTTTGTGCAGTGCTTTCAACACGCCAGCCATTAATCTCAGATTAGCCAGAACGAGTATCCTACAACATAAGAGATTCATTCATTTTATTACGTAATGTCCTGTCACACGACATTTTAAACAAAATATGTAGGGTGTAGAATGAATGTTGCTTTATCAATATGCAGAATTCTCTTGATAGGTTAGGCGTACCTATTTCGTGCTTCTGCTATTCTATTAATGTTCCATGTCCACTAGACTATGAAGGTCTTATTTTCAGACCATTCGGCCCTATTCAAGGTGAACAACATCCTAATTCAGAATTTTGAGATCAAATCAGATGCTTTGGAAGCTCAATGGATAGCCGAGTGATTGATAAATTTGTTACGGATTATTTAGCTATAACTAACTCTCTAGCCTTCTTAAACCCGAAGGTTCATGGCTGCAGCAACACAAACCTTCCATCTGTCCCTTTCCTGGGCAAGATCAATCCAATATTTTCCATCTTTACCGATTTCCTTTAGGTCCATCTCAACGTTATCCTTCCATCTTCGTCTTGGCCTCCCTACTGGTCTCTTAACCATCATGTTTCCCAACAAGAATCCTGTAAACTCTTCTTTCCTCTCTCATTCCTGCCACATTGCCTGCCCACCTGAGTCTCCTTGATTTAACTATTCTAATATATCTGGACACGAATACAAATTATGCAGTTCTAAATTATTTTACTTTCTCCATTCGACTGCCTCCTCATCCCTTTTAGGTCCGAAATATTTTTCTAAGGATTTATTTTCAAATTCTCTTAATTTATGTTCTTCTTTTAATGTAAGGGACAAAGTTATTTTTTTTAGCTAAACGCGGAAACATCATGTGTAATTTCCTGAAATTAAATCTAATACAACTACTGTAAAACAAAATGCAGAAATTTGTTGGTACAATTTTGTAAGTCAGTATCTGAACGTTGGAAGCGTGTGCATGTATGAATGCACTTGCGTAAACTCAACCCTGCATGTTATTTGTCTGAATTTTAATTTCCTTTGGACCCTTTTTCTTTCGTAAATGTTTTATTATAGCCTTGTTTGTGAAATGTCTGAGCCGTTGTAACACTGGGGTTACGTCATTAGAATACTAATTGACCCAACCTCTCGCTCTAATAATATTGGCGTCTACTGTACCTCCTAGGAAAGAATAAACGCTTTGTATCGTAGGAAAAGTGCCATTGGAGCAGAAGTTTGTTACTCCAAAACGTTCGTAGTTTTCTGACAGCAATTAGACCGTTCTGCTGCATTCTTCGCTGCTGGTTCTTTAGAAACTTCTAACTAAATATGGCGCAGCCTTGTCAAGTCGCATGCAGTAATTGAAACAGTAAAGGAAAGGAAAGTCTTCTCACCTTTTCGCTCGCCTTGACCCGTTTTAGGAAGCTGTTCTGTTCATTCATAACTTGTAAATGTTTTCTGAAGTGTCAATGGCAGAGAATTTCCCCATTGTCTTTAACGCTCGATTTTGAATTCCATTGATTGTAACGCTAGAATATACTGTTCTATTTTCGTACCATGGATTTTGCTATACTATATAGCCATCCTCAGCACGTTAAGATTCCCGGACCCTGTGTTAGAATCCTCAATAAGGTATGATAGCATATTTGTATAGTTTTCTTCGTTTATTTCATACGTCACGATTAAGCTAGAGAGACAGAAAATTCACACACATTGATAATATCTAAAATTAAAAATATCATATGTTCATATGTATATTCGGTAACTTCTCTGTATTCGGGCGGTTAAATTTCTTAATGCAATTTTGTGTTGTTTTTTTTTAAATGAAAAATCAATAGCGTTGCCGTTATTGTGCCTCCGAAAGCAGCGCGTTGCAGTTACTGTATCACATCTTTCCTCTTACATTTTTTCCAGAGTAACCTTTACACATACAATGGTCTTCCCGATGGCGCAGTGGTAGCTTTGTAATCAAGCGGTCCCGGGTTCGATACCCGGTGGAAGCACACAGTGGTTCGGATCCCACTTTAAACTGTAGGTCCAGTCCCGATTACACTTACTGTGCATAAAGTGGGCTTAAGAAAAACCAAAAAAACGTACACATTTAAATCAACACAACATAGCATGTATGGTCCTAACAAATAAATCCTCTACTTATGAATTTATCAGGAAGGCAAATATCAAAATGCCGTTACAATCACGCTTGTAATTTCAATAACGCGTAACTAACGCCAAGTACTGAAGAAGTAACGTGGGTTATGTTATCTTCAACTTTGGAAATATATTTGCTTGTAATGTAGAAATTGCTGTTGCAAGGTGTTAGCCACGCGCTTTGACAAATCGTCCATGACTACCTTTCCAATAAAATATGCACGAGTTTTAGAAGGAAAGCGGCTCTTCCGGCTCTCGTTTCATAACTGTAGAAATCGCTCGGCGGATGGTTACGTAATTGAGATCGTTGCATTTTTTTAGTAATTCGTTTGTTTCAGAAATTCCACAAGTGCATGCAGGGAGGAAAGTAAACGTCAACGCGAACATTAACTGCATGTGGAGGTGTGGGCTAGTGCTGTGCTGTGCTTTGTGCATGGTTTAACAGGTTCATGTTCAGCTATGGAGAGACGGTCCTTCAATGCAAGAAGACTAGTGTCTTTCAGAAGTGTAAGTTGTCTGTGACGTTTTCTACCCGTTCGTAGTTACTATCTTGTAAATTGGCTTCCTTAGATTCTGTAGTCCAAACTGAAGTCGATATAATTCAATTTTATTCACAGATCAAGGTTTATGAATGCAGTTTTAGGGGTGGTTTCCAGACTAGATTTAGCGCAGTCTCTCTTTCTTGTCGTGAAGAAAGCTTTCGTTGTCTCGTCATGGGTTGCGGTATCGATCGCGTCAATGGTCCACTCGGTGGGAACGCGGGAGACAGGAGTTCGATTCCTGGGATGGGTGATCTCTGTTGTCAATCTCCGGCAATGCTTCTGCATGATGCGTCTTTACCCAGGCTATATGTAAATATACTAGAGAACGGATTTATATGAAATTTTATATTCTGTATATTTAATCTTACTGATGAAAAATTACAAATATGTATTTACGTTTCGAATGGCGTAGAATCCAATTTACGTGGAAAAATGTTCACTTCATAATATTTTCTAAAATTTCTTTATATTTTTGCCTACTACATCTTACGCTGGAGTTGCTTTATGTGCTCCATTTGAGTTTTTCGGTTCGCTTGAATGATGATACTGCTCCATTTTGAGAAAATGATAGGGGTAAGGTCTATATCTAAACTCATTTTTAGAAGGTGCAACGGAGTTGATATATTGGAAGAAAGCGGGATATCCCTGCGCACCACCTTGCAGTATGTGGAACAACTGCAAGGAGCACCTGAAGATAGTACGTGCATCTGATAAGGTTCTGACATCGTGTTGTCTGCTGTTTTCTTGAACTTTGCGCTCCGCCACGAGCACCGATGACAATGACCAAGGTGCTCCCCCTGGCAACACTATCAGGGGTGCCCATCACCCCCAAGACCATGGAAGCAGTCCCTCCCCAAATTCGTTAATCGCAATTCCCCCAATTTTTCATTAATATACACTAATTGATTTTAATTTGAATGCAATAGCCTGTCAAGTTGTCGACAGTAATTACTTAAAATTATATGTGCATAAAACAAAAACTGAAATTCAAAGTGGTTCCTGTCGGCGAAGGTTATGCTAATTATATCACCTCCAGCATGACAGAGATCGTGAATGCGCCAAGCTATCTCCACAAACCACTTGTCTTTATGGGAATTTTTTTATGAATAAGTGAAGGCAAAAAGCAAATTTTCTCAAATTGACGAAGCGTAAGTAAAAACTGCTCAAGCCACACACCAGCATATTGGCTTTCTTTCTCCTGCTTCTTTTCTCTAAAGACAGAGAGAGAGAGAGAGAGAGAGAGAGAGAGAGAGAGAGAATCTCATTTGCTATTGGTTTCCAGTATCTACTTTCAAGAATAACTACTTCGGAAGGATACAAAATTTTATAGTTTCAACAACAACGGAACTGGCACTCTGGGATTTCAGAGTGCGATGTTTCTTTGGGCGGCCAGTGACGTCGCATTTGTAATGTTACAGTAAATATTACTGCATCCAGAAGTGTAAAAAGTTTTGTTTTATGTCTAATTTGTGCTCATACAAACTAATAGAGAGAAGGCCTAGAGTTTAAAGTGGGAGCCAAACTACTACGTGCGTCCACCGGGGATGGAACCCGGGATCCCTTGAAAAGCCTTAATTTCAAGGCGACAGGGTTACCACTGTCATCGGCGAGGATCACCTTCCATCGTTAATACTACTAGATTTAGTTTATAACCTACTAACTAATTACCCGGCGTTGCCCGGGTGTTTAATGAATTCTAACTATAGCGTAAAATGTAACTAATCTTGTTTACAGGTATTTAAAAGTATAAGTACAGTATACAATATTATAAAGTATTATATCTTACAAATTCACTATAATATAAATTTAACAACAATTTATGAACAACATTTTTAGTGTCACCTTCTTCCCATCCCCACTCCTAGGGGTGCCAGGGGTGTTTTGGAGTTGATCGGCATTAAGAGTGTCACTATTCATCTTAGCGACCCCGAGAACTATGGATTCTACACTAATATCGGTAGTTTGTAACCCCCTACCCACCGCCACCCCTAGAGGTGACAGGGGTGTCTTGGAATTGAACGGCATTCGGAGTGTCACTATTCTTATCGACCCCGAAAACTATGGATTCCACACTAATATAGGTACTTTTCGATTATTTTTACATGTCACCCCCTTCCCACTCCCACCCCTGGGGGTGCCAGGGGTGTATTGGAGTTGAACGGCATTGGGAGAGTCACTATTCATCTTAGCGACCCCGAAAATTATGGATTCCACACTAATATCGGTAGTTTTCGATAATTTTTACATGTCACCCACTTCCCACCCCCACCTCTAGGAGTACCAGGGGTGTCTTACCCCCACAGTATTTCTTTCCACATTGTAAGTCATATGTGTACCAAGTTTGGTCATCGTCAATGTCGCCAATTAGCTTAGCGACACCAAAAACTATAGATTCAACACTAATCTTGCTCATTTTTGACATTTTAATTTTCATCCCCTCTCAACTCCCATCCCGATAGGTGATGAACTTGGAGTTGAACGGCATTAGGAGTGTCACTATTCATCTTAGCGACCCCGAAAACTATGGATTCCACACTAATATCGGTCGTTTTCGATTATTTTTACATTTCACCCCTCCCACCCTCACCCCCAGGGGTATCTTACCCTCACAGTATTTATTTCGAGATTGCAAGTGATACGTGTTCCAAGTTTGGTTTAAATCGCTCCAGGCGTTCGAGAGTTATGCCGGCACAAACACATATGCACACACACATACATACACACATCCATTTTTATATATATAGAGATGTAGATGTTAGGTGAACAACTCGTCATCCATATGACAAAGACATGCATGTGCAAAATTGATGTATCGAGAAAAGTCTTTTAAGCTCCAGTTTTTAATGATCTTCAATTAGAAAAATTAAGTTCAGATGAAAAATTAAGCTGTTTAGATTTCGGAAAATAATCCGTGCCTTTGATACGATATAATATCGACTAACAGCTTTAAAATAACTGATTAATCGAGGGATCCCAGGTTCGATACCCGGTGGAGGCACATAGTGGTTTGGACTCTGTAGTCCCAGTCCCGATTAGCCTATCTTTGCATATAGTAGACTTACAACAAAACCCTCAAACCTCAATATTTTGTTAAAACAGCCAATAATACAGATACGTGTCTTTTGGCAGAAGGTCAGTTCGGTTACGAATTTCTCTCCTGAGAAGTGCTTCGTTCTCAATAAGTTTGGGAACCGTTCCTGTAAGAGCTCCAGTGATTTAGTGGTGAAAGATCTCATTGATAAACTGGTGGCTAAAGAAACCTCCTCATCCGTAGGAAATTCTTATGCAATTCATCCACGAACACTCCTTGCGTATTCCTCGAACTACTTCCGCAATGTGTTGGCGATTCTCGAATGCCGTAAGAAGGAAAAGAAATAACTGGAACCCTTTTTATAGAATGTTGGCCTTTTGCACACCAGATGTGAACAAGATTCCAGCGTCGATTTCCCGCGTGCTTTACTGGGTCATAAAACAGCCGACCAAGCGAGAACCCTGTCTGTTGTATGCGATGCCCTCCCTGCCTGTCCCGTCTCACCCAAAGCACGTGTTCACGGCCGGACTCCTTGTCGTAATCTATAAGCATTCGGCACACCTGGTTGACCTTAGCTCCCGGCATTGGCGGTAACGTGTCCTTTTTGTATATTGATGGTTCTTCTGCCGTATCGGAGGCCAGGGGTGCCCATCCCCCCCCAAGGCCAATGGCGCATCCCCCCAAAAATCATGTAATGCGTTCCCCCAAATCATATCACTCGCACCCTCAAACCATATCGTAATCCCACAATTTTTTTTAATTACGACAGCGTGTCTACCGAAAGTAACTTTTTTCCTTAGCTTTACTGAACAATACTTGATCTATCCCTCCTCCCTAAACAGGATAGCCCATCACTCAAGACAGCCCCTAAAATCATCCCCCCCAAAATAGTTAGGATAAATACGTAATGATCGATGTCTATTTGAATGAAATACCATATTAAACTCTCCATATTTTTAAATTGTTCGATTTTCGAAAAAAAACTTAAAGCTAGCACATTGATTGGTTAACTGTAGTAAATTAAATTATGTAAATATGCATATAGATGGTGTTTGTGAGTGGGTTTATAAAACTCACAATTTTAGTATTTACACAAATTGTTACACAACTTAAGATAAAGATAGAAAATTTAACCTTGACAAACCAAATGACATGCTCCAGCCTTATGACAGATTCAATTATTGTTTCACGAGACATTACAAATGAACCCTAGCTACAAATTCTTAAGCTCAGGGCGATAATACGGTTCCTCTTTCAAGGAACTCACCTCCTCTCCCATCTCGTTTTCTCGGGGTAAATATAATTATTTTAGTAACCCATAACAGTAATTACGTGGATTTTATCTTCAGTGCAAATTTAACTTGTTAAAGTTAAATTTTCCTGTAACAAGAAGTTAGAAATGCAGATTCCATATATTTTTGTCCCAAATGATGCACCTGCTTTAAATTAAGCAGTATGCCGACACTAAGCATTATATTTTAAGAAGTGGTGTTATTAATGAATATCAAGAATATCGCTTATGACTCTTAATGCAGCTATAGTATGAAACTTCATTCACCTCAGGAAAGTACCAAACACGCATCCCGGAATACATGACTGCGAGCGAAGCGAGCAAGAAAATTTTTACATCAATTTCATATCAGGCTTTTAAGAATATTAATTTAATACTGTGTCAATACTTGCTTAAAATCCCGAGATATTTAGTCTTTTCCGGCTTCTCTTTTTAGCACGTTCAGGGTCGAAAATGTGTTAATACCATATCGCTAAATACAGTCTCCAAAATTTAATCTTAGAACTCTCTCTCCACTACAGAAATCCCTTGACAATCTAAGATTTAACACTTAATCAAGAGCTTAATTTCTCTCCCTTTAAATTTAATACTCAATCCTACCACCAAATTTTCCATGCCAATTTTACTTACTGTTGATATTGAAGAGTGGATATTGCCTCCTCCAGAATTTCCGCAACAGTCTAAGACAATAGCAATACACAAGAATTTGATACACCCCTCAAGTTAATGCTCAATCCCCCTCTAACTAAAATACCCTCCATAATCTAAGACTTTGAGTTGGATACTGTCCCCCCAATATTTAATTCAGAATCCCGCCCCCCAGAACCCATGTGTCAATTAAGGCCTAATATGTAAGAGTGTTGGATACCCCCCTTTTGATAATACCCTTAAATACTTTCTTTTTTCATCTAACGGATTAAGTATGGTGCATTTAAGGTATAAAATTTGGACATATATTTTGGAAAAATATATAATTGTTGAATTTTATGTTATTTGATGGGGAAAAAAATCCCCCCAGAAATCTCGATGGCGCAACATGCGCCGTAATCCTTCCCTGTGGGCACCTCTTCCGGAGGCTAACTTTATTTGGCCGTTGCGGTGTCTCAAACTTATTGGATAACAGGCTGTAGATAATTTTTGGGTTTGGTACAGAGATAAATTTGCATTTTAGGGTGGGTGTGCACTGGGCGGCTAGGACAGTGTCCGAATCTGCAAGCGAACAGTTACGTACTTTCCTGTGTCGTCGAAGTCGTGCGAGATGCTGCTTTGTACTACAGTTGCCACTTTTCCCGCCAGGTATCAGTTCGAACGTCAACCACAGTGCTCTGGAGCGCAGGCGCACATCATGGGAGCAGAAAGCAGAAGCCAACCAAACATCCTAATGCTTTCCACCTATTTATTACTTATATTCATAACGTAGCATGCCTTTTTTTCTTTTACAGTTTTTCAAAATACAGTGTTATCGATAAAACGTCCAAGTAGAACTGAGTTTTAGATCATCTGTTCAGTTAACGTTGCCTTTGCTAAGTGAAGGTTGCAGTATAACTGCCGATCGTAGCGATACAGATAAACAATGAAACATGTGTATAGGTTAGGTAGGTTAGGTTTAGTGCTGTTAGCGTATTTTGCAAAGCAGGCAATAAACACGTGACGTCGTAACATCAATGCTGACCAGTAGCGGCGATTAGAAGGGGCGGGTGGCAGTTACCCCCTTCCACTTTTGCCCGCGCACTATGCTAGACCTTATCTACTAATGGAAAGTGGCTAAATGGTTAGCGCAGCGCGCTACGACGCTAGGGGTCCCGAGTTCGAATCCCGGAATGGATGTTTGTGAGTGTCCCTTCATCAATTTCATCATATGGTCACTCATTCTCAATCTTCCCGATTAGCCAAAAGTGGCAGAAAAGCGAAGTAAAATAAACCAAATCAATAGAAAAACCTAAGGAAAAGTAAACTGTCCTTGTTCCCGTAGTTTTGGAACCCAGTCGTCTCCACTGATGCTGACAGTGAATATATTCCTAATGCCAGGGATAATTTTTTTTGTCATGAGGACCCTCGCTTATTATTCAACTCGACAATTAACTTTTACAAGTGACATAAATCGTAAACTGTTAACGCAGACAGTGTGGGAAATGAGATCCAAAACCAGTCGTTCTTCATGTCATAACTACGACAAAAAGTTCACAGCAATACGACCGACAAAGCACTTCCTCTCATTCCGCATGCCTCGACAAACCGTATTCGATCCAGCTCCCATCGGTACACAATAAGCCTTATCTAGATGCAGCAGTGTTGAAGCCTTTTTATCTCCCTTCGAACTTGAAACAATCGCCATTAAATGTTCGTTAATGCCCGCAGTGTTGACAATACATGAAGCATTTTAATTCTGAGCAGAAAGGATAGAAGTTTCAGTTTAATTGCTTGGGAATTTAGCTTTGACCCACACGAACGTGACACGGACGCTTCGTTTTTGTCTTTTCATGACCTTGCCTGCATACTCTTGACCTTTTTAACTGCACGTAATTGCTATGGGAACTTCGCGACAGTAAAACAACGTGTGCTGAATTATCATTCCGTACTACAAATAGGCAACAATTAAGTGTATTTCAGGATATAACTTGAGATAATTTTGTTCTAAGAGAATAACGTTGATCCACGCAAATAAGGTAACAAATCAATGTTGCTAATTCTGACAGGATTAAAGCTGTGTGCTAGAAATACACAATTGTTGTTCGCTTGAGTGCATCAGCGCTCTCGCTATTTTCACCCAGAGTGGATACCTGTTGTATTGAGCAACAATAGCATTGGAAAGTAGAATAATTTGCAAATTTTAAAGCGTTATTTTAGGGCAGTTAATGAACAGGTAGGGTATTAGGGACTCAACATACAGTCTAAAGTGGGATCTGAACGACCGGGAATCGAACCCGAGGCTCTTTAAATTAACCGAGCGATCGCGTTAACCACTGTTGTTACAGTTACCCAGAGTGGATACCTGTTGTATTGAGCAACAATAGCATTGGAAAGTAGAATAATTTGCAAATTTTAAAGCGTTATTTTAGGGCAGTTAATGAACAGGTAGGGTATTAGGGACTCAACATACAGTCTAAAGTGGGATCTGAACGACCGGGAATCGAACCCGAGGCTCTTTAAATTAACCGAGCGATCGCGTTAACCACTGTTGTTACAGTTACCCAGAGTGGATACCTGTTGTATTGAGCAACAATAGCATTGGAAAGTAGAATAATTTGCAAATTTTAAAGCGTTATTTTAGGGCAGTTAATGAACAGGTAGGGTATTAGGGACTCAACATACAGTCTAAAGTGGGATCTGAACGACCGGGAATCGAACCCGAGGCTCTTTAAATTAACCGAGCGATCGCGTTAACCACTGTTGTTACAGTTACCCAGAGTGGATACCTGTTGTATTGAGCAACAATAGCATTGGAAAGTAGAATAATTTGCAAATTTTAAAGCGTTATTTTAGGGCAGTTAATGAACAGGTAGGGTATTAGGGACTCAACATACAGTCTAAAGTGGGATCTGAACGACCGGGAATCGAACCCGAGGCTCTTTAAATTAACCGAGCGATCGCGTTAACCACTGTTGTTACAGTTACCCAGAGTGGATACCTGTTGTATTGAGCAACAATAGCATTGGAAAGTAGAATAATTTGCAAATTTTAAAGCGTTATTTTAGGGCAGTTAATGAACAGGTAGGGTATTAGGGACTCAACATACAGTCTAAAGTGGGATCTGAACGACCGGGAATCGAACCCGAGGCTCTTTAAATTAACCGAGCGATCGCGTTAACCACTGTTGTTACAGTTACCCAGAGTGGATACCTGTTGTATTGAGCAACAATAGCATTGGAAAGTAGAATAATTTGCAAATTTTAAAGCGTTATTTTAGGGCAGTTAATGAACAGGTAGGGTATTAGGGACTCAACATACAGTCTAAAGTGGGATCTGAACGACCGGGAATCGAACCCGAGGCTCTTTAAATTAACCGAGCGATCGCGTTAACCACTGTTGTTACAGTTACCCAGAGTGGATACCTGTTGTATTGAGCAACAATAGCATTGGAAAGTAGAATAATTTGCAAATTTTAAAGCGTTATTTTAGGGCAGTTAATGAACAGGTAGGGTATTAGGGACTCAACATACAGTCTAAAGTGGGATCTGAACGACCGGGAATCGAACCCGAGGCTCTTTAAATTAACCGAGCGATCGCGTTAACCACTGTTGTTACAGTTACCCAGAGTGGATACCTGTTGTATTGAGCAACAATAGCATTGGAAAGTAGAATAATTTGCAAATTTTAAAGCGTTATTTTAGGGCAGTTAATGAACAGGTAGGGTATTAGGGACTCAACATACAGTCTAAAGTGGGATCTGAACGACCGGGAATCGAACCCGAGGCTCTTTAAATTAACCGAGCGATCGCGTTAACCACTGTTGTTACAGTTACCCAGAGTGGATACCTGTTGTATTGAGCAACAATAGCATTGGAAAGTAGAATAATTTGCAAATTTTAAAGCGTTATTTTAGGGCAGTTAATGAACAGGTAGGGTATTAGGGACTCAACATACAGTCTAAAGTGGGATCTGAACGACCGGGAATCGAACCCGAGGCTCTTTAAATTAACCGAGCGATCGCGTTAACCACTGTTGTTACAGTTACCCAGAGTGGATACCTGTTGTATTGAGCAACAATAGCATTGGAAAGTAGAATAATTTGCAAATTTTAAAGCGTTATTTTAGGGCAGTTAATGAACAGGTAGGGTATTAGGGACTCAACATACAGTCTAAAGTGGGATCTGAACGACCGGGAATCGAACCCGAGGCTCTTTAAATTAACCGAGCGATCGCGTTAACCACTGTTGTTACAGTTACCCAGAGTGGATACCTGTTGTATTGAGCAACAATAGCATTGGAAAGTAGAATAATTTGCAAATTTTAAAGCGTTATTTTAGGGCAGTTAATGAACAGGTAGGGTATTAGGGACTCAACATACAGTCTAAAGTGGGATCTGAACGACCGGGAATCGAACCCGAGGCTCTTTAAATTAACCGAGCGATCGCGTTAACCACTGTTGTTACAGTTACCCAGAGTGGATACCTGTTGTATTGAGCAACAATAGCATTGGAAAGTAGAATAATTTGCAAATTTTAAAGCGTTATTTTAGGGCAGTTAATGAACAGGTAGGGTATTAGGGACTCAACATACAGTCTAAAGTGGGATCTGAACGACCGGGAATCGAACCCGAGGCTCTTTAAATTAACCGAGCGATCGCGTTAACCACTGTTGTTACAGTTACCCAGAGTGGATACCTGTTGTATTGAGCAACAATAGCATTGGAAAGTAGAATAATTTGCAAATTTTAAAGCGTTATTTTAGGGCAGTTAATGAACAGGTAGGGTATTAGGGACTCAACATACAGTCTAAAGTGGGATCTGAACGACCGGGAATCGAACCCGAGGCTCTTTAAATTAACCGAGCGATCGCGTTAACCACTGTTGTTACAGTTACCCAGAGTGGATACCTGTTGTATTGAGCAACAATAGCATTGGAAAGTAGAATAATTTGCAAATTTTAAAGCGTTATTTTAGGGCAGTTAATGAACAGGTAGGGTATTAGGGACTCAACATACAGTCTAAAGTGGGATCTGAACGACCGGGAATCGAACCCGAGGCTCTTTAAATTAACCGAGCGATCGCGTTAACCACTGTTGTTACAGTTACCCAGAGTGGATACCTGTTGTATTGAGCAACAATAGCATTGGAAAGTAGAATAATTTGCAAATTTTAAAGCGTTATTTTAGGGCAGTTAATGAACAGGTAGGGTATTAGGGACTCAACATACAGTCTAAAGTGGGATCTGAACGACCGGGAATCGAACCCGAGGCTCTTTAAATTAACCGAGCGATCGCGTTAACCACTGTTGTTACAGTTACCCAGAGTGGATACCTGTTGTATTGAGCAACAATAGCATTGGAAAGTAGAATAATTTGCAAATTTTAAAGCGTTATTTTAGGGCAGTTAATGAACAGGTAGGGTATTAGGGACTCAACATACAGTCTAAAGTGGGATCTGAACGACCGGGAATCGAACCCGAGGCTCTTTAAATTAACCGAGCGATCGCGTTAACCACTGTTGTTACAGTTACCCAGAGTGGATACCTGTTGTATTGAGCAACAATAGCATTGGAAAGTAGAATAATTTGCAAATTTTAAAGCGTTATTTTAGGGCAGTTAATGAACAGGTAGGGTATTAGGGACTCAACATACAGTCTAAAGTGGGATCTGAACGACCGGGAATCGAACCCGAGGCTCTTTAAATTAACCGAGCGATCGCGTTAACCACTGTTGTTACAGTTACCCAGAGTGGATACCTGTTGTATTGAGCAACAATAGCATTGGAAAGTAGAATAATTTGCAAATTTTAAAGCGTTATTTTAGGGCAGTTAATGAACAGGTAGGGTATTAGGGACTCAACATACAGTCTAAAGTGGGATCTGAACGACCGGGAATCGAACCCGAGGCTCTTTAAATTAACCGAGCGATCGCGTTAACCACTGTTGTTACAGTTACCCAGAGTGGATACCTGTTGTATTGAGCAACAATAGCATTGGAAAGTAGAATAATTTGCAAATTTTAAAGCGTTATTTTAGGGCAGTTAATGAACAGGTAGGGTATTAGGGACTCAACATACAGTCTAAAGTGGGATCTGAACGACCGGGAATCGAACCCGAGGCTCTTTAAATTAACCGAGCGATCGCGTTAACCACTGTTGTTACAGTTACCCAGAGTGGATACCTGTTGTATTGAGCAACAATAGCATTGGAAAGTAGAATAATTTGCAAATTTTAAAGCGTTATTTTAGGGCAGTTAATGAACAGGTAGGGTATTAGGGACTCAACATACAGTCTAAAGTGGGATCTGAACGACCGGGAATCGAACCCGAGGCTCTTTAAATTAACCGAGCGATCGCGTTAACCACTGTTGTTACAGTTACCCAGAGTGGATACCTGTTGTATTGAGCAACAATAGCATTGGAAAGTAGAATAATTTGCAAATTTTAAAGCGTTATTTTAGGGCAGTTAATGAACAGGTAGGGTATTAGGGACTCAACATACAGTCTAAAGTGGGATCTGAACGACCGGGAATCGAACCCGAGGCTCTTTAAATTAACCGAGCGATCGCGTTAACCACTGTTGTTACAGTTACCCAGAGTGGATACCTGTTGTATTGAGCAACAATAGCATTGGAAAGTAGAATAATTTGCAAATTTTAAAGCGTTATTTTAGGGCAGTTAATGAACAGGTAGGGTATTAGGGACTCAACATACAGTCTAAAGTGGGATCTGAACGACCGGGAATCGAACCCGAGGCTCTTTAAATTAACCGAGCGATCGCGTTAACCACTGTTGTTACAGTTACCCAGAGTGGATACCTGTTGTATTGAGCAACAATAGCATTGGAAAGTAGAATAATTTGCAAATTTTAAAGCGTTATTTTAGGGCAGTTAATGAACAGGTAGGGTATTAGGGACTCAACATACAGTCTAAAGTGGGATCTGAACGACCGGGAATCGAACCCGAGGCTCTTTAAATTAACCGAGCGATCGCGTTAACCACTGTTGTTACAGTTACCCAGAGTGGATACCTGTTGTATTGAGCAACAATAGCATTGGAAAGTAGAATAATTTGCAAATTTTAAAGCGTTATTTTAGGGCAGTTAATGAACAGGTAGGGTATTAGGGACTCAACATACAGTCTAAAGTGGGATCTGAACGACCGGGAATCGAACCCGAGGCTCTTTAAATTAACCGAGCGATCGCGTTAACCACTGTTGTTACAGTTACCCAGAGTGGATACCTGTTGTATTGAGCAACAATAGCATTGGAAAGTAGAATAATTTGCAAATTTTAAAGCGTTATTTTAGGGCAGTTAATGAACAGGTAGGGTATTAGGGACTCAACATACAGTCTAAAGTGGGATCTGAACGACCGGGAATCGAACCCGAGGCTCTTTAAATTAACCGAGCGATCGCGTTAACCACTGTTGTTACAGTTACCCAGAGTGGATACCTGTTGTATTGAGCAACAATAGCATTGGAAAGTAGAATAATTTGCAAATTTTAAAGCGTTATTTTAGGGCAGTTAATGAACAGGTAGGGTATTAGGGACTCAACATACAGTCTAAAGTGGGATCTGAACGACCGGGAATCGAACCCGAGGCTCTTTAAATTAACCGAGCGATCGCGTTAACCACTGTTGTTACAGTTACCCAGAGTGGATACCTGTTGTATTGAGCAACAATAGCATTGGAAAGTAGAATAATTTGCAAATTTTAAAGCGTTATTTTAGGGCAGTTAATGAACAGGTAGGGTATTAGGGACTCAACATACAGTCTAAAGTGGGATCTGAACGACCGGGAATCGAACCCGAGGCTCTTTAAATTAACCGAGCGATCGCGTTAACCACTGTTGTTACAGTTACCCAGAGTGGATACCTGTTGTATTGAGCAACAATAGCATTGGAAAGTAGAATAATTTGCAAATTTTAAAGCGTTATTTTAGGGCAGTTAATGAACAGGTAGGGTATTAGGGACTCAACATACAGTCTAAAGTGGGATCTGAACGACCGGGAATCGAACCCGAGGCTCTTTAAATTAACCGAGCGATCGCGTTAACCACTGTTGTTACAGTTACCCAGAGTGGATACCTGTTGTATTGAGCAACAATAGCATTGGAAAGTAGAATAATTTGCAAATTTTAAAGCGTTATTTTAGGGCAGTTAATGAACAGGTAGGGTATTAGGGACTCAACATACAGTCTAAAGTGGGATCTGAACGACCGGGAATCGAACCCGAGGCTCTTTAAATTAACCGAGCGATCGCGTTAACCACTGTTGTTACAGTTACCCAGAGTGGATACCTGTTGTATTGAGCAACAATAGCATTGGAAAGTAGAATAATTTGCAAATTTTAAAGCGTTATTTTAGGGCAGTTAATGAACAGGTAGGGTATTAGGGACTCAACATACAGTCTAAAGTGGGATCTGAACGACCGGGAATCGAACCCGAGGCTCTTTAAATTAACCGAGCGATCGCGTTAACCACTGTTGTTACAGTTACCCAGAGTGGATACCTGTTGTATTGAGCAACAATAGCATTGGAAAGTAGAATAATTTGCAAATTTTAAAGCGTTATTTTAGGGCAGTTAATGAACAGGTAGGGTATTAGGGACTCAACATACAGTCTAAAGTGGGATCTGAACGACCGGGAATCGAACCCGAGGCTCTTTAAATTAACCGAGCGATCGCGTTAACCACTGTTGTTACAGTTACCCAGAGTGGATACCTGTTGTATTGAGCAACAATAGCATTGGAAAGTAGAATAATTTGCAAATTTTAAAGCGTTATTTTAGGGCAGTTAATGAACAGGTAGGGTATTAGGGACTCAACATACAGTCTAAAGTGGGATCTGAACGACCGGGAATCGAACCCGAGGCTCTTTAAATTAACCGAGCGATCGCGTTAACCACTGTTGTTACAGTTACCCAGAGTGGATACCTGTTGTATTGAGCAACAATAGCATTGGAAAGTAGAATAATTTGCAAATTTTAAAGCGTTATTTTAGGGCAGTTAATGAACAGGTAGGGTATTAGGGACTCAACATACAGTCTAAAGTGGGATCTGAACGACCGGGAATCGAACCCGAGGCTCTTTAAATTAACCGAGCGATCGCGTTAACCACTGTTGTTACAGTTACCCAGAGTGGATACCTGTTGTATTGAGCAACAATAGCATTGGAAAGTAGAATAATTTGCAAATTTTAAAGCGTTATTTTAGGGCAGTTAATGAACAGGTAGGGTATTAGGGACTCAACATACAGTCTAAAGTGGGATCTGAACGACCGGGAATCGAACCCGAGGCTCTTTAAATTAACCGAGCGATCGCGTTAACCACTGTTGTTACAGTTACCCAGAGTGGATACCTGTTGTATTGAGCAACAATAGCATTGGAAAGTAGAATAATTTGCAAATTTTAAAGCGTTATTTTAGGGCAGTTAATGAACAGGTAGGGTATTAGGGACTCAACATACAGTCTAAAGTGGGATCTGAACGACCGGGAATCGAACCCGAGGCTCTTTAAATTAACCGAGCGATCGCGTTAACCACTGTTGTTACAGTTACCCAGAGTGGATACCTGTTGTATTGAGCAACAATAGCATTGGAAAGTAGAATAATTTGCAAATTTTAAAGCGTTATTTTAGGGCAGTTAATGAACAGGTAGGGTATTAGGGACTCAACATACAGTCTAAAGTGGGATCTGAACGACCGGGAATCGAACCCGAGGCTCTTTAAATTAACCGAGCGATCGCGTTAACCACTGTTGTTACAGTTACCCAGAGTGGATACCTGTTGTATTGAGCAACAATAGCATTGGAAAGTAGAATAATTTGCAAATTTTAAAGCGTTATTTTAGGGCAGTTAATGAACAGGTAGGGTATTAGGGACTCAACATACAGTCTAAAGTGGGATCTGAACGACCGGGAATCGAACCCGAGGCTCTTTAAATTAACCGAGCGATCGCGTTAACCACTGTTGTTACAGTTACCCAGAGTGGATACCTGTTGTATTGAGCAACAATAGCATTGGAAAGTAGAATAATTTGCAAATTTTAAAGCGTTATTTTAGGGCAGTTAATGAACAGGTAGGGTATTAGGGACTCAACATACAGTCTAAAGTGGGATCTGAACGACCGGGAATCGAACCCGAGGCTCTTTAAATTAACCGAGCGATCGCGTTAACCACTGTTGTTACAGTTACCCAGAGTGGATACCTGTTGTATTGAGCAACAATAGCATTGGAAAGTAGAATAATTTGCAAATTTTAAAGCGTTATTTTAGGGCAGTTAATGAACAGGTAGGGTATTAGGGACTCAACATACAGTCTAAAGTGGGATCTGAACGACCGGGAATCGAACCCGAGGCTCTTTAAATTAACCGAGCGATCGCGTTAACCACTGTTGTTACAGTTACCCAGAGTGGATACCTGTTGTATTGAGCAACAATAGCATTGGAAAGTAGAATAATTTGCAAATTTTAAAGCGTTATTTTAGGGCAGTTAATGAACAGGTAGGGTATTAGGGACTCAACATACAGTCTAAAGTGGGATCTGAACGACCGGGAATCGAACCCGAGGCTCTTTAAATTAACCGAGCGATCGCGTTAACCACTGTTGTTACAGTTACCCAGAGTGGATACCTGTTGTATTGAGCAACAATAGCATTGGAAAGTAGAATAATTTGCAAATTTTAAAGCGTTATTTTAGGGCAGTTAATGAACAGGTAGGGTATTAGGGACTCAACATACAGTCTAAAGTGGGATCTGAACGACCGGGAATCGAACCCGAGGCTCTTTAAATTAACCGAGCGATCGCGTTAACCACTGTTGTTACAGTTACCCAGAGTGGATACCTGTTGTATTGAGCAACAATAGCATTGGAAAGTAGAATAATTTGCAAATTTTAAAGCGTTATTTTAGGGCAGTTAATGAACAGGTAGGGTATTAGGGACTCAACATACAGTCTAAAGTGGGATCTGAACGACCGGGAATCGAACCCGAGGCTCTTTAAATTAACCGAGCGATCGCGTTAACCACTGTTGTTACAGTTACCCAGAGTGGATACCTGTTGTATTGAGCAACAATAGCATTGGAAAGTAGAATAATTTGCAAATTTTAAAGCGTTATTTTAGGGCAGTTAATGAACAGGTAGGGTATTAGGGACTCAACATACAGTCTAAAGTGGGATCTGAACGACCGGGAATCGAACCCGAGGCTCTTTAAATTAACCGAGCGATCGCGTTAACCACTGTTGTTACAGTTACCCAGAGTGGATACCTGTTGTATTGAGCAACAATAGCATTGGAAAGTAGAATAATTTGCAAATTTTAAAGCGTTATTTTAGGGCAGTTAATGAACAGGTAGGGTATTAGGGACTCAACATACAGTCTAAAGTGGGATCTGAACGACCGGGAATCGAACCCGAGGCTCTTTAAATTAACCGAGCGATCGCGTTAACCACTGTTGTTACAGTTACCCAGAGTGGATACCTGTTGTATTGAGCAACAATAGCATTGGAAAGTAGAATAATTTGCAAATTTTAAAGCGTTATTTTAGGGCAGTTAATGAACAGGTAGGGTATTAGGGACTCAACATACAGTCTAAAGTGGGATCTGAACGACCGGGAATCGAACCCGAGGCTCTTTAAATTAACCGAGCGATCGCGTTAACCACTGTTGTTACAGTTACCCAGAGTGGATACCTGTTGTATTGAGCAACAATAGCATTGGAAAGTAGAATAATTTGCAAATTTTAAAGCGTTATTTTAGGGCAGTTAATGAACAGGTAGGGTATTAGGGACTCAACATACAGTCTAAAGTGGGATCTGAACGACCGGGAATCGAACCCGAGGCTCTTTAAATTAACCGAGCGATCGCGTTAACCACTGTTGTTACAGTTACCCAGAGTGGATACCTGTTGTATTGAGCAACAATAGCATTGGAAAGTAGAATAATTTGCAAATTTTAAAGCGTTATTTTAGGGCAGTTAATGAACAGGTAGGGTATTAGGGACTCAACATACAGTCTAAAGTGGGATCTGAACGACCGGGAATCGAACCCGAGGCTCTTTAAATTAACCGAGCGATCGCGTTAACCACTGTTGTTACAGTTACCCAGAGTGGATACCTGTTGTATTGAGCAACAATAGCATTGGAAAGTAGAATAATTTGCAAATTTTAAAGCGTTATTTTAGGGCAGTTAATGAACAGGTAGGGTATTAGGGACTCAACATACAGTCTAAAGTGGGATCTGAACGACCGGGAATCGAACCCGAGGCTCTTTAAATTAACCGAGCGATCGCGTTAACCACTGTTGTTACAGTTACCCAGAGTGGATACCTGTTGTATTGAGCAACAATAGCATTGGAAAGTAGAATAATTTGCAAATTTTAAAGCGTTATTTTAGGGCAGTTAATGAACAGGTAGGGTATTAGGGACTCAACATACAGTCTAAAGTGGGATCTGAACGACCGGGAATCGAACCCGAGGCTCTTTAAATTAACCGAGCGATCGCGTTAACCACTGTTGTTACAGTTACCCAGAGTGGATACCTGTTGTATTGAGCAACAATAGCATTGGAAAGTAGAATAATTTGCAAATTTTAAAGCGTTATTTTAGGGCAGTTAATGAACAGGTAGGGTATTAGGGACTCAACATACAGTCTAAAGTGGGATCTGAACGACCGGGAATCGAACCCGAGGCTCTTTAAATTAACCGAGCGATCGCGTTAACCACTGTTGTTACAGTTACCCAGAGTGGATACCTGTTGTATTGAGCAACAATAGCATTGGAAAGTAGAATAATTTGCAAATTTTAAAGCGTTATTTTAGGGCAGTTAATGAACAGGTAGGGTATTAGGGACTCAACATACAGTCTAAAGTGGGATCTGAACGACCGGGAATCGAACCCGAGGCTCTTTAAATTAACCGAGCGATCGCGTTAACCACTGTTGTTACAGTTACCCAGAGTGGATACCTGTTGTATTGAGCAACAATAGCATTGGAAAGTAGAATAATTTGCAAATTTTAAAGCGTTATTTTAGGGCAGTTAATGAACAGGTAGGGTATTAGGGACTCAACATACAGTCTAAAGTGGGATCTGAACGACCGGGAATCGAACCCGAGGCTCTTTAAATTAACCGAGCGATCGCGTTAACCACTGTTGTTACAGTTACCCAGAGTGGATACCTGTTGTATTGAGCAACAATAGCATTGGAAAGTAGAATAATTTGCAAATTTTAAAGCGTTATTTTAGGGCAGTTAATGAACAGGTAGGGTATTAGGGACTCAACATACAGTCTAAAGTGGGATCTGAACGACCGGGAATCGAACCCGAGGCTCTTTAAATTAACCGAGCGATCGCGTTAACCACTGTTGTTACAGTTACCCAGAGTGGATACCTGTTGTATTGAGCAACAATAGCATTGGAAAGTAGAATAATTTGCAAATTTTAAAGCGTTATTTTAGGGCAGTTAATGAACAGGTAGGGTATTAGGGACTCAACATACAGTCTAAAGTGGGATCTGAACGACCGGGAATCGAACCCGAGGCTCTTTAAATTAACCGAGCGATCGCGTTAACCACTGTTGTTACAGTTACCCAGAGTGGATACCTGTTGTATTGAGCAACAATAGCATTGGAAAGTAGAATAATTTGCAAATTTTAAAGCGTTATTTTAGGGCAGTTAATGAACAGGTAGGGTATTAGGGACTCAACATACAGTCTAAAGTGGGATCTGAACGACCGGGAATCGAACCCGAGGCTCTTTAAATTAACCGAGCGATCGCGTTAACCACTGTTGTTACAGTTACCCAGAGTGGATACCTGTTGTATTGAGCAACAATAGCATTGGAAAGTAGAATAATTTGCAAATTTTAAAGCGTTATTTTAGGGCAGTTAATGAACAGGTAGGGTATTAGGGACTCAACATACAGTCTAAAGTGGGATCTGAACGACCGGGAATCGAACCCGAGGCTCTTTAAATTAACCGAGCGATCGCGTTAACCACTGTTGTTACAGTTACCCAGAGTGGATACCTGTTGTATTGAGCAACAATAGCATTGGAAAGTAGAATAATTTGCAAATTTTAAAGCGTTATTTTAGGGCAGTTAATGAACAGGTAGGGTATTAGGGACTCAACATACAGTCTAAAGTGGGATCTGAACGACCGGGAATCGAACCCGAGGCTCTTTAAATTAACCGAGCGATCGCGTTAACCACTGTTGTTACAGTTACCCAGAGTGGATACCTGTTGTATTGAGCAACAATAGCATTGGAAAGTAGAATAATTTGCAAATTTTAAAGCGTTATTTTAGGGCAGTTAATGAACAGGTAGGGTATTAGGGACTCAACATACAGTCTAAAGTGGGATCTGAACGACCGGGAATCGAACCCGAGGCTCTTTAAATTAACCGAGCGATCGCGTTAACCACTGTTG
The DNA here is from genome assembly GCF_977018435.1 of Lepisma saccharinum. Taxonomy (NCBI): domain Eukaryota; kingdom Metazoa; phylum Arthropoda; class Insecta; order Zygentoma; family Lepismatidae; genus Lepisma; species Lepisma saccharinum. Next base: position 78,831,120 of record NC_139233.1, read on the forward strand.
TTACAGTTACCCAGAGTGGATACCTGTTGTATTGAGCAACAATAGCATTGGAAAGTAGAATAATTTGCAAATTTTAAAGCGTTATTTTAGGGCAGTTAATGAACAGGTAGGGTATTAGGGACTCAACATACAGTCTAAAGTGGGATCTGAACGACCGGGAATCGAACCCGAGGCTCTTTAAATTAACCGAGCGATCGCGTTAACCACTGTTGTTACAGTTACCCAGAGTGGATACCTGTTGTATTGAGCAACAATAGCATTGGAAAGTAGAATAATTTGCAAATTTTAAAGCGTTATTTTAGGGCAGTTAATGAACAGGTAGGGTATTAGGGACTCAACATACAGTCTAAAGTGGGATCTGAACGACCGGGAATCGAACCCGAGGCTCTTTAAATTAACCGAGCGATCGCGTTAACCACTGTTGTTACAGTTACCCAGAGTGGATACCTGTTGTATTGAGCAACAATAGCATTGGAAAGTAGAATAATTTGCAAATTTTAAAGCGTTATTTTAGGGCAGTTAATGAACAGGTAGGGTATTAGGGACTCAACATACAGTCTAAAGTGGGATCTGAACGACCGGGAATCGAACCCGAGGCTCTTTAAATTAACCGAGCGATCGCGTTAACCACTGTTGTTACAGTTACCCAGAGTGGATACCTGTTGTATTGAGCAACAATAGCATTGGAAAGTAGAATAATTTGCAAATTTTAAAGCGTTATTTTAGGGCAGTTAATGAACAGGTAGGGTATTAGGGACTCAACATACAGTCTAAAGTGGGATCTGAACGACCGGGAATCGAACCCGAGGCTCTTTAAATTAACCGAGCGATCGCGTTAACCACTGTTGTTACAGAGGTGTTTTTTTATCAATCGATTTAGATAAAAATAATCGAGCAAATTTTGTAAACTAAGTATTGAAAATCTTGGTGGAAATGTTTTGAAATTCGGGAAAAATGTAGTTTCAGGAACGTTTAAATAAACGTGAATTTAAGGATTGAAAAGTATATAAATGTTATGGTGAATGTACAGTAACATAAAGGCGCAAGGAGAGCCAGTGGCGACTCGTGGGTTTTTTGGGGTGTAAGAAGAAGTTATGATAAACCAAGGAAGGTTTGAAAAATGCTTTCAATTAATGTCTCACGTATCTTTTGTACTATACATTGCATTTATAATGTTAGCTGCAGACCCATGAACAAGGTATGACAAGGGGTCCTTGCCCCCCCTTGAACTATTTTAATGTGAAGCTATGAAAATCTACGAAAATAGCATTGACGATATTTTAGATTTTGCAAGAATTTCGATTTTGTGCCCCTTCCCTGTCGTTGTGTGAATTGAGGTTAAAAGTGCTCCTTAAATTCGGAAATTATGCTATAAATGCTTCTAAACTGTGCTAGGATTTGTTATTAACTATTTATCGAATAACTGTAGTTTTAAGTTCATTTATGCATCCACTTTGGAAGTTTGAACGTGTTACTTATTATTCACTACAGTTATGTAATAGTGTTAATTTTCCCACAAAATTGTGAACAGTGGCTCAACAAATGAAATGGGTTCGGCCTAGAACTTGAGACTGTTTGAGGAAATTTTTGTTTACCCCCAACATTCTACCAATTTTCTGCCATACAATTTCCTCACGAACAAAATCGGGCAGGGTAAAGAAAAAATAGAGGATGGATCGTGACATGGTTGTAAAAAGCTTGTCGCTGTGTAGGCACACTCTCTTTTATTTGAAACATGTCCGCTGGTGAAGTAGAAATTAGATTTGGACATAATTTTTTCTTCCTGAAAACATATTCCTTTGAATTAGATTTCGCTCTCCCAGATACTCACTTTGCAGATTATGCTAGATATTACCATTATGTCACAAGCAGGGTGCCAGGTGCCAACAAAGATCAAACTGTGCTAGGTTTAGTACCATTGTGCTGGTGTTAGCATCACTGATTGAGGAAACTCTTGGTGCTTCCTCGCTGGGTCTTTCAAAAACGCAACCTCCTCTTCCCCCCTGCCGCATCTCATTCATCTGTTTGTAGTGATACCAGCGAGCTTCGGTTCCTCAGGCAGGGCAGCAAAGCCTGAGTGTACATCGTCTTTCGGCTGCGCCAGTCAACTCTTGACAGTAGCTAAGCTAGGCAATTGTACGTAGATCGAGTTCATAATTTTATAACGCGCATTATTTTATAACGCGCATTATTATGAAACTCCGAAAAAGTAGAGAACTAGAATTGAGTATAAATGAACTGTAGAAAGTTCCCAACTTCATGGAGGAATCTCCCCTGAGGAGAGCATATATAGAGAAGCAGTGGCGTGGCGTGACTTTTTCAAAAGTGTTACCGGCCGTCAGACGTTATCATTAATCTCCACCCTACCGCCCCCCAAAAAACACGCCTTTGATCTGCATTTTGGTTCTCTTTTTTTTTTTGCAATCCGCTCAATGATTTATTTAGCCACAATCACTCCTAGAAAGAACTACCACTCATGAGAGAGTTACCGCGAAAATCCAGTGAATAGTAGTCGAGTCTTGTCAACCATCTCTGTTGGTTGGAAAGGGGAAGGAGAACCACACATTCGGGTCAGTTTGACGTTTCTGCGTTGAGCAGACGACAGAATTCGCCTCCTCCAGCGGTGGGAGGAAGTCCAGATGTACGTACTACTGTTGCCAACTTAGTTTTTTGGAGCAAGGTTTGACCAAATCACGAATCGCATCAAGTACTTTTCTTTTCGTCTATTACATAAACAGTCTCAGTTGTAGTTAAATCCAGCTTTGGCTTTGCAGTCTAGCTCTTGTTGCTTCAGAGAAGTAGTATCCCCGTTTTAGGCGGGATTTAGCTCTTTTCTGGAAATCCAATGTGACAACACTTCATGATCCGGTAGGCCGCAGCGGCAACAGGGCCCCTAAACAGGCATATGAATAACCCCCTAGCACACTTGCCTCCAAGTCTTTCTCCGCTATTCCCTTGCATTGCCGGGCGCCCTTTCCTCTTGTTGCCTCTTGAGAGTAGCGGAACGGCCTGTCTCTTCGCTTTTGTCGGCTGCAGAAAAAATGTCCTCTGCAATATACACTCAACTGTAACGCTGTCGGTTAACTTATTTAACAATGTTGTTATTTTATTGAGAAAAAACCTTTAATTTCTTTACATTTTGCTGTTACCTACGGTAACACCGGTTACATGCACGCCACGCCTCTGTAGGAAGGAAGAAGGACTTAAGCAGGGAGAAGGAGAAAGGTGAACTGTGTTAGACTCTTAAAGTGAACCGGAAGGGAAATGAATGTGGGATGTGCTCGACACTAACAATAGAATATCAATCATACAGTGCAAATAATAATAAAAGCTATAAGAGAACCTAGTTAAAGAGACACATTTGTAGACTAAAAGCTGGTGTAATAAACAGAGGCGATTACATTCTGAAAAGTTTGGAAAGAAATCTGAGAAATCTACTACTTCGTAAAACTAAGCATTGAATAATTTCTGCAAGATATTTTGGAACTCCAGGTCCACTTTATTCACAAATAGGCTACGGGACTGGACCTACAGTTAAAGTGGGACCTGAACGACTATGTGCCTCCCGGGTTTCGAACCCGTACACCTTGATTACAAGGCAACGACGTTCTAAACCGTAAGGCACGGGATCGGCATTATCACCTTGTTCTCACTTGAGGTTGGCACTGGTGGTGAAAAATCTGATAGTAAAGTATTTTTTTTTTTTTTTGTAAAATGAGGGGATTTTTTTTTAATGAAATAAAAGTTTTACGAAGGACATAACTGACGCATTACTAGTTCCGGATAAAGTCACTTCTAACGTAGTGACGTCAGCTTAAACAACAAACAAATAAAGGAAATAACATGCCTCTTGAAACCCTGTGCAAGCAAGTCCTAATAAACTGAATAAAGTTTAAGTAGTAGATATGATTATGTTGTTCATTACAGTAATGAGTCCTCATCATTTCCTTCATTAATCAGTTGGTATTCTTGAACCTTACGCAAGAGGATTAATTGGCGTAGAAAAAAAAACTTAGATGGACACGAGTTCACCTTGAAATTAAATCGTGGCGAATTTTTCCTTCCTGTCTTTTGTCAGTCTGTTAGCCCCTGTGGCGGATATCTAGGTAGGATGGCGCACTTCCGGTTTCAACAAGTAAACACTTCTGTTTGTCAACTTCCTTCCTCTACGATACCGAAGAATAGATTCTTTTCGACGCTGGATAAAAAAGGTTCCTACGAGACGTGTCAACACACATTGGAACTTGTCCTCAGTGAAATAGTTGAAAAAGTAATGGAATTAATTGCTGTCTTGGATCGGCAATGAAATTTGACAAGTTTTCCTAATATGTTCCACCAATAAATAGACATACTCGTGTATATTAAATAACTCTGTGGCATTAGTAAACCCGGAGGTAAATTTCCAGAGTAACCCCATGCATGCATGCATGCAGTTTGTCCTAGGTAAAGGACCTTTCTGGTGGAATGGTGGCAACGCTCTCGTCCTGTATTAAGCGGTTTGGATTAGACTTTGTAAGTCCAGTCCTCATTTTAGTTCAGGCCAATCCCAACATTGTCTTGGTCTTCCTACGAGTCTCTTACCACTAGGTTTCCTAATAAGGATTCTGTAAACTTTTGTATACTCTCCAATATGCTGTACATGGCTATCCCTCTAAAGCATAGTTTCTCAATCTATGAAGCACGATCCACTGCTGTGTCACGAGGGGACGTTTGGTGGGTCGAGAAGTCGGGTTAGAAGATTTATTTACTCTGTTTGAAAGAGCTATTACATTTAAATTACTAAGATATATTGTTTTAACAGCTTAAATTCAACCCGTGCTGCATTTAGTCTACATTTCTGTTAGTTCGGTGAGTAAAAAAAAATGGTTTTCAATTTCAGCATGTGTGTTCAGTTAGATGTTGATTGATTGATTGAGTTGGTGTTTTAAGTCTTTATGCACAGTAAGGCTAATCCGGACTGGAGCTACAGTTTAAATTGGGATCCGAACCACTACGTGCCTCCACCGGGTATCGAACCCAGGACCCCTTGATTACAAGGCGAAACGCTACCATTGCGCCATCGGGGACGCCAGTTAGATGTTAGACTAGAGTAAATTAGTCGTTTAAATTACATATTTACTTTTCTAGAATGAATGTGTAATTTGTTTAACCAAGCGTAAGTGAGGACTTCTTAAAGTACTCGATGTTAGCAAAAATATGATTATAAACTGGGTACGTAGCCCTACAAGTAATTCTGCCGGCGCCCATGCTTATGGGCCTCATGAAGTGTAACATCCTTCAAGGTGGGTCCCAGACTGAAAAAGATTGAGAACCACTGCTCTAAAGCCTTCGTGATTTGGTTATTCTGATAATATGAGGGGATGAATATTACGAGGGTCACTATTTATATTTTGAGCCTAACAATGAAAAAACAGGAATTTGGCATTGAAAACTGAAGGGCCAGGGGGGAAAAACGATGAATGTTCATTCGAGACGATTTGCCAGGAAATGAAAAACAAGATTTTTCTATTCATAAATACGTCAATATATGCCAAAATAATAATGCGTTTTTCAGGCACTTCTCACCGTTTCCCAACCAAGGCCGTTCTCATTCTTATAGTACAGCTTCTGAGCTATCAGATGGCGCTGCAATCTCAAAATGGGCGAAAAATCGACATTCATCGTTTTTCCCCCCGGGTCTTCAACTGCTTTATTGTTTTTCGAAGTATTCTCCTTTATAGTCAATACACTTTTGCATTCGTTCGAACCATTTGTCAAAGCAGTTTTTCCAATCTTCTTGAGACACCTCCATAATATTGTTTTTGAACGCCTCAACGGCGTCCTTCGCCGACGAAAATCGTTGTCCACGCAATTTATTCTTGACATTTGGGAACAAGAAGAAGTCATTGGGTGCCAAATCAGGACTGTACTGCGGATGACCCATCAATTCGATTTTTTGACTGTTCATAAACTCTGTTGTTAGACGAGATGTGTGAAAGCTGGCATTGTCTTGATGAAGAATGATCCGACGGCGTTTGTTTGTTTTCCGTATTTGACCGAAGACCTCTGGCAAACAAATTGTTGTGTACCATTCAGAGTTGACCGTTCTACGTTCCTCTAAAGGCACAGTTGCCACATGACCAGTTTTCCCGAAAAAACAGGCGACCATTTGTTTCGATGTGCTTCGAGCGCGAACAACTTTTGTTGGATTGGGTTCATCTTGAAACACCCATACAGTCGACTGCTGTTTACGTTCCGGCTCATATGCATATATCCATGATTCGTCACCTGTTACAATCTTATATATGTCTTTTGAAGCACCACGATTGTATTTATTGAGCATTTGTTTGCACCAATTGACGCGAGCGTCTTTTTGAGTTTTTGTCAAATTATGTGGGATCCAACGAGAGCATACCTTTCTCACAGCTAAATGATCATGTAATATTTTATATATGCTGGTGGAAATAATGCCTATGGTTGCCTCAATCTCACAGTATGCCACATGACGATCTTGCAGTATTAGGTTTTGCACAGCATCAATGTTTTCTTGAACAACAACTGATTTTGGACGACCTTCGCGAATCTCGTCGGTGAGCGAATGGTGGCCACGATTAAATTCGTTATACCAGCGTTTCACAGTGGCAAAGGATGGGGCTTCATCGCCAAATGTGGAAGTAAGTTGATCGATGCACTCTTGTCTTAATAATCCACTTCGAAAATCGTAAAAAAATCATCGCACGAAAATGTTCACGAGTTAATTCCATTTTATTGTTGTCGCGCAATCTCCAAGACAACATAAACAACACAAATCAAGCTATTGACAAAACATTTGAAGTACGTTAAGGTCAATAATGCCAGACGATTCCGTGCAAACGTCAAATCGCGCCTAACTTCAATCAGTGTTGCCAAGGCTCAAAATATAAATAGTGACCCTCGTATGTACATTATACAATTCAGTATTTTGTAACTCTTCTCCATTCACCTGTTTCGTCTCTTTTCGGTCCAAATATATTTATTCATATTTTATCTTCAAAGCTTTGTTTATCTTTTATAGTGTAAGGGAGCACATTTGAGAGACAGACAGACCCAGGGAGCCATCGCGCTCTCAGGGAAGGTCCATAAGAGCATGAATGCAATGCCATTGGACATTATCCATTTGTCTATTAAACCTATTCCAACACTACGTTTTAAGATATCACCTCTTGTCTATCAATAAAGTTCACTATACAGTATATATAATTTACAACTTTCAAGATTGAGAACCGTTACTATAGGTCAGGTCACACTTTGTATTTTTTTTCATAAAGTGAACTCGGTGGCTGAGTGTGTTCAGTGATCAACCCATGTTCTCACCACCTCCTGGGGTTCCAGACTCGAGTCCTGCCCTGCAGACACAACTCAAAATGCATCAAATGAAGGTTGATGCACTTTTAATGCATCAATTGACACAGTTAAACGTGTAATTTTTTTATATTTATCTCATCTTTTCTTATCTTTAGGAAGATCGTGTCTGATCTTCCCAATTGATACATATTTTAGAGCATCACACGGAATATCAGCTGATAAAAGTGCCATGCAGTTTATGCACGTTAATGTGTTATTGGAGTCAACATACTCACGACCGGATCAAGAAAGTGTGGGGCGTTACCCCCACACCCCCTATACGCCTTCATGGCGTGGTGCTAAGCACAGGGGAGCACTTTACCTTTTTTTATACGTGTGTCAATTCACACGTTTCGGGTTCTGTGTGTGGGCTTTATCCTTTGTGCTTTATCGTCATTTTAATATAATCGTGATTCATATTCATTGTCGCGACTAACGTAAAGGGGCAGAAAAGCGACGTAAACTAACCTTAAATACAAATACAGTAGACTCTCTCTAATTCCAACTTGGATAATTCGAATTACTAGGTAATTCAAACGGAAGGTTATTCCCATTGAAACAATTTTTAATGACTATGTTTTACTAAATTGGAATTTTTGGATATTTCAAACTATTTCATGTCCCTTTGGAGTTCGAATTAAAAAGAATCCACTGATGTAAATTTTACATTGTCAAAGTTTTCCTGCATTAATTAATTGGAAATCCTACAGCGCTACACTTCTAGTTATAAAATTTTCACAATCACTTGAATCATGATAGATTATATCTCCCCCTTTTTTTGAGCGGTTACAATATCACCCAAATCTTTTGATCTGATTTGTACTGTGCACCCACCCCCTCATAATTTGACAGAGCATGATCTGTGGGAAATCTTTATAAAGGAAGCGAGAAAGGTTTAAAAGTATGGAATTAGACCTAGAACTTTATCAATTTCGGAATTGTACATGTTTATAATAAATGTTCAAAACTATATTGAAAATAGTCATACTTTTTTAAAATTAAATTATTTGCGAATATTGCTTTTTATTAATTTTATGTAAAAAATTTAGAACAATGCAGCCTATTCTAAAATGGATGTGTACCCTCAAAAAAAAAAAAAAAACTTTCCTGAGCAACATGCACAATCAAACTACAAAATATATTGAAAGAGATCAAATGTGAAAGTCTTCGTTTCATAAAATAATGAAAATGTACTTTCCTAAGCAGGTATTGTACTGAAATAGTTGGAAATTCCTTTGACTTTTTGTGCCGGAAAACACTTTTTAATTGTGCATAAATTATCCAGTGCCACGTAACGTAATGCAGTTTAATGTAATGGGAATTTATCTGCCTTCTACTTTATCCATGACTGTAAAAATAAGGGCTTGTGCTCCAACAGTATAAAAATGATGGACAATGACCTTGTATATATATTTCTACATTCTTATTGTCAGAGGGTCACTGTATTATCACAGCTCGCAGTACAAGTTTGCCTTTCCAATTATTTTCGTGACATTACACTCTTTGGAGGAGCGGATTTCCGATTTGTAGCAACAGCACGCACATAGTGTACTTCCCTGTCGAAAGCAAAGAACAAGCATTGTTGCCGGTGTATAGAGAATATTGTGCTCGTGTTCACCAGGTCTGGTCAACCTGCTGTAAATGTGGAAGAGCATTCTCGTATGCAGGCGTGGATTGCAGCGTTGTGAGAAGGGCGGGAAGGAGGGAGTTAGCGAGGCAGGAGACTTCGTCGATCGCGTTCGTGCAGTATGCAGGCGGGAAGTTCACATCGCACGAGTGCAAGCAAGGAATACACAGTACCGTTACGTCATTTTACAGATATTTTAAGCGAATAAAGGCAGTCTCGACCAGATTTCGAACCCTGGACTTTGCCCTACCGTGCAAATTCTCGCTACATGTCAATGAAAATTATTAATTGCAAAATTAATTTAATGATGTCGGCCTGAGGAAACTACTAGATTTCATTAGATCTGTTGGTTGACTACTAATTTAAACCTAATTGTGCATTTTGTCAACACACCTAGACATAATCATACTATACTCTTTATGATTGTCATAATTTTTTTAATATAAAGGGTACCATGTTAATTAAGGTATAAAGTTAAGAAATGTAAAAGGTATTAAGCACGAAAATTGTTGTAATCGCGGCATCGACTTTTTATAACAACGGAATTTCTCGCGAAGGGTTAGAATAACTGTACCAGAGCACACGAATGAGTTTTGATATGGTTTGCTTTCGTTGTCTAGATCACCGTGATAGTCTCGTGGCTCGAAAGAAAATTTTCGACGCAGATATCTAGAAAACAGCTAAAGCAAACACGAATATTCACTGAATGCTCTTGAAGAAATTACAAACACATGCCATTTTCGGTTTTTGAAAGGATATTAATTTTAAACGTCGACTTTCCTAGCGAAGCCCAAAGTCCGTCATTGCCTTAACCTAGAGATGGGTTCAGACGATAATATAAACAGCATACAAACCTGGATTTGGATTTTTTTTATTTAGTGTCGCTTTTCTACCACTTTTGGTTAATGGAGATTATGAGGATGAGCTGCGATAGATGAAAGGACAATCACAAACATAATATGGACAACAAAGCACATGTCCTGCAGAGGATTATACTGGCTGCAGGTCCAGACGCCAGAGCTTCGTTAGTCTGCTAAATGCAGTCCATGGTGTACTATGTGGAAGTGAAGTTGACAATTGGGTGTCTTCGGAAAAGGTCGCTCCTTACACCCCAGCATATTAACCTAAACTGTGGAAATAGGTGGAATTAGGAATGTTGAAGGGAATATTAGCCTTGTCTCGAGATTCGAGACTTCTTTTTATTCAGAATCCAAATTATACGAAAGTTTTCGCCCAAAGAAAAATTGTTTACTGTAGTACTTATTCACACCAAGAATTTGGTTCCCTGACTATTGATAGTATTGCCCTACCAATAAGAGAAAACTCTCTGGCGCTGTCGTCGAATTTCTACCCTGTAAGCGAGCGAAGTTAGTGTGGGTGATTCCATCAGAGGTTTGCCAGGTAATCCTGCCTCTGTGTTGCCAAAATATTCGGCGTTCTTTAACACATCGCCAAACAACTTTATTCAGTGCCAAATGCTTGTTTCATCATGAAGGGAAAACCCTACACAGCGAAATCAGATATATAATGTTTAACGTTGTTGACTATTTTGGACAATGAACTACAATCCATGAATGGAATCTAAACTGAAACGAGATCGAGAGACGTTTGGATATCGGAACGAGACCGAAAAGGAAACGAGATTTTGTTTCGTTACTATTCGAGTTGAGCCGATACCACTTTGAAACTATATCGATTCAGATGCCGATACTCTTACCAAAACCCACCGATACAGATACTTGAAAATTGCAATAATAAAAATTTGTTCAAAATATTAATCAATATAGGTGTGCAAATATTCTTCTCCAATTATATACATGCATTTACCAAGAAATTTGCTTCAGAATATTCAAGAATTACATCAGAATATTGAAATAGATGTTTTTTTAAATAAAAAAATAGTTTTTCGTGCAAAATTTGTGCGAAATAAAAATAAAGTTTGAATTTTGCAAATTTCCAGGATAATTAGACTCCACGAAAATGTCACGCGGCATATTTGTGGGCCCCTTGAAAGACCAATATGCCGGAAAAGTATCGGCCGATACCGATACATCGGCTCAGCCCTAGTTACTATACCTCAACCCAATACACTGAAACGTACTTTTGTTTTCCGTGAAGAAAAAAGTATATTTATGCCAATACCTGTCCTTGTGTTGCCGCTTAGTAACATACACTGTGTATTAATAGCCACAACATGCTTTGTAGAATCAGCACGTGCATCTGTTTGTGCCGAGTACACTTTTTCAGTACATGGGCGAAACATCACGAACAACACATCTCACGGTTGAACAATTGGCAACAACAAGAATTTCAAGTGGCAAAATTTCTTTCACCTGCTGCAGTACATGTTCTTTGCAAAGACGCTTTTCTTTGTTTTGTTGTTCTCCCTTCACGAAATGATTCTTTCGTTAAGGTAGCTTAGTTGGCAAAATAGAAAAAGGTCGTAAAAATAGGTTAATTTGCCAGAATTTCTGGTAGTTTTTTTTTTTTCAAATGCAAAAATATTGTCGCATTCTTTCTTCTTCGAGTATGAACAATCCACTTTTCATTTTACTTGCGTGCTGTCATTGTAGCAAAAAGTTACATCAGCGTAGCTTGTGATATCGTGTCTCCCATTGTACCTGTGTTTTTTAGTTTCTATCACCTTGTTCTTTCCACATCTGACACCGTGTTTCCTATCTCTCTCCATCTCTTTGTACTGTATTTTTGTGTTTTGTTTACTCTCTTCTCCCTTTCTGTTTGTTCTTATCATTCTCTTTCTTTCCTTATTGTTTTCTCTCTCTCTTTATAACGTTTTCTTTCCATCTTTCTGTATTTTCCTTCCTTCCCTGTATTTCCCCTCTTCGTGTCTGCATTTTCCTTCTTTCTGTATTTTTATTCTCTTTTTACCACTTTTTCTCACTTTAGTCTTTCTCTATATCTCTCTGTTTTCGATGTTTTTATTCTTTTCTCTCTCTCATTGTTATTACATTACATTACATTAGCGTTCTAGATAACGTTTTTGCTTTGGAATCAATTCCTGCACTGTAGTTCGGATCTAACTTTAAACTGTTGGTCCAGTCCCGATTAGCCTATCTGCATTTGCAAATAACTCGGCGAACTTTTTGACAGTTTTTATCCATCCCGCTCTCTTCTCTTTCCCCGTTCTTTTTTCAGTCTCTTTCCGATCTCTAGCAAACCTTTTCTGTAAGAGGCAATGGGTTTCTCGTTCTTACAGTCTTGCTAGCCCAAAGAATTTCCCGATTGCTATATATTCCGACAAACAGGAAATTGTAGCAGAGTGACTGAGCCCATAGCGGTGATTATCTTCTTTCCGGAACTTGTGGGATGGATTCCAGAATTCCATTCGTCTTAAGCATGTGAATGAATGTCGCTCTGTCTTGTAATCTCTTGTTTGCTGTGTCCTCTGCAGACTTTGGCCGACCAGAAAGGGAAGTTGCTGTGGTAATTGGGAGCAAACTTTCGACTCTGCAACCAATTAAGGATTGCTAAGACAGGAAGCCGCAGATAGGTTTCAGTCTCCCTCTAAAGTTATCTCCGACCCGTGTCACAGGGGCTATGTCAGTGTCCAAAATGTGTTCCGTTCTCGGGCTTTTGTGAATTATATCAGCAGCCTACTTTGTGCTTATCCGTAACAGATTAGGGGGATTCATTGGTGTGTCTCACGTGTTTAAATGTTTGATTTTTTTTCTCGTGGCCTTAAGTGGTCTACTTTCGATCTGCCACCGAAGTTCCTGGGTTCGTTAAGTTAACGTTTGTATGTATGTACTGTATGTGTGTGTGTGAGAGAGAGATTATAAGTTTTGTTAACATATCAATATATAACATAAAACCCGTTGTAGAAAAAACACACATTACTAGCGTACGAGAGAACAATATAGAAGTTTCAATAATAAATTAACCTTACAACATTAATTCACCACTCTGAAATTATTTAATCAAATATATGGCATTTTCCAAAAGTAATAGTTCAATTTCACTTTCAAATATCGCGGGTCTCGATATATTTGTAATTATTTCCTAACGACTCTTATAGTTGGATGTCTGTAAATTGGTTCATTTTGATAGGTAGTTAACCGCATGTCGTCAAAATTGCATCTAGTACTCACAAGTTAAAACTACTCGCATAAACCCGGTTTCAGTGCCATGACTGCTACATATTTGTCCATTGGAAGTCTATTGCAGGCGGATCTCCTCAAAGATCCAAGTAGAACAGTTCTTCGTTCGACCCATTAATACAGTAAGTGCTCGCATCCAGTGGTCCAGAAGCTCATTGACGTTCGGTCTAGCCATTGCGCCACAGTTTCCTGTTCTGGAGTGGACGGAAGAGATGCAGACAAGTGCACTAGATGAGTTCGCAACACTCAAAAGAAGAAAGTTCGAAAGCTTTTCTTTTTTCCGCATCCGTGTCGCGAAAAAGACAAAAATATGTGTCCTCACTTTCGAAGATTCCTCGACATTTCTCTGCAGAAGAACAAAACAGAAGGGAGAGATAAGACCGAGAGAAAGGAGAGTAAACAGATATCTCGCAGTCATGGTTATTTAGCGTCACCGGCCGCCACGACGGAAGTTTCACACACATAGTCCGTGACGATTTTCTTTTCTCCCTCGGCGGTTTTTTTTGGGGTGTGGTTCAGGTGGAAGTGACGCCTCGAGAAGGATGCGAGCAGCGGAAAGGAACTGGAAACGTTGAATCCAAATAGGAAAATTAGCTGCTGTTTTGAAAGTTTATTTTTCTATTTTTTTATTTTTTTATTAGTAGTCCGCTCCCATTTTACCATCCTGCCTTTGACGTTTTTTTAATACTGGCCACCCCCTTTCGGGCCCGCCACTGGTTGATCCTCAATTTTAGGGATTGCACCAACATCAGCTAAGACGTAGCACAGTTTCGCCGTGAAGTAAAAAGAATTAGAGCACCGGAGTTTTAGTAAAATCAAAGGTTTGTAGTAGTTTCGATCCTTGCCACCAGTAAAAAGAAATTTGTTCACATGAAGACGAGAGGTTCTCTCTCGAAACGTGGTGTTAGGCCGGCTTTAGACGAAAGCATTTCCTTTAACATTTTTGCTAGCATAAATGATATGTAACTGCTTCCAAAAATCATATAGCAGATAATACTTTACACGGAAGCAATTCATGTAAAATTTCGGTAAGCTTTTGCGATTGCAATGCATAATATATATACAGCGCGAAAGGCACGTCGAGTTACAACATCTATGGCGAGTTCACGTTCTTTACAATAGAAATAACAACTATTCTTCATGCGTGTAACAACTATTCTTCCATGCGTGTACAGTAAACGTTATAAAGCATGTATTTAAGCAGCGCCATTGAGTTGTACCTAAAACCATTTAATAGGAAACGTTATTCCTCTCGGTTGATTAGTTATCGTGTTTTAAAAATGTGAAGTGATACAGTGTTTAAATCTCACGCGGCCGCCATTGCATCTGCACTCGTGACCTAGAGGTCGCTTCCGATTGGTTATGCTACGAAAAATGCTACGAAAATAGAGTTGGTTCTATCCTTGAGAAATGCCATAAGATTTTTCACTTTACATGGTAGCATTTTGGGCATGGCGTAAATGTTAAGAAAAGTGCCAAGTAAAATGCTTTCGTCTAAAGTGGGCCTTAGACTAGGCGAAAGTAGTAGAAGCACTAGACAATGGATAACATCAGTAGTAATTTTGAAGCAAAAGGAAACAGGTCATTTGAGACGCAGATTGCAGTCAGAAAAGAGTCGGAACATAGATAAGAAGGAAAAGACTCTCCGTACTAAACAGACGTCTGGTAGTCCTGTCATTGGTAGCTCTAAACTCTCGTTGCTCAGAGAATAGTTACAATTTCAATAATGCTAAATTGAAGAATGGATTGCCAGCTTTTATTTCCGTTGGACAGTTTCCACCATGAACTAATACTTACGTCACATAACTGCCGTAGATTTGAAGGGGAGTGAACTGCTAACAGGAAGTGATAGTTGCATATCGTCCTCTTTGCTGACTCATTTTAATCTTTCTGAGATATTTCCTTTTACACTTGTTTCTTTTGTTCTAAAGGCCGGAAACTGCGGAAGTGTTGTGTAGAGTTTCCGGTGCCCACTGTTGTACTACTAATATTCTCTTCCAGATGTACAGCCGCAAAGATAAGAGTAGGCAAATTCTCCATCTATAATTGCTTTCTTTTTCCTTCTGTGTGATTTTACGGAATGGAATTATGCTGTAGTAGAAGTTATCCTTCACTCGTGCAATATCTATGATGCAGTGGCGTAGGAAAGTTTTTGATTTGAGGGGGTACATTGCCCCATCTCAACACATGCACATACATACAACGAGGAATTTACTTATAGAACAATTCACACTTGAGTACCAGAGACCCCTCTTACGCCCGTAATCGTTCGAGTCTCCCGCCCTCAATCAAATGAAAATATCCGCTCTGGTAGTTTCAGACCACAATAATCTTTCATTTTCTTTCACTGTATTGGTAAGATAGACTAAATTACATCTTAGCATGCAGATGATGACTATGTTCAGAGTCTATCACTTCATGATCCATTATTTTAGTGCCCAAAAAACAGACAAATGACGGTAATGCGCGTGAGTGTATGCCGCTCGTTTTGCCTGGTCGAGCGTCATTCGCTCGTGACGTCATGGCGAGCGAGAAGCTCTCAATTCCGTACGCTATCTAGCGTCGTCCGTTCGAACTATTTGGCGCACGAGCGAAAAGCTCTCGCTGCAGTTCTCAATTTTTAATATTGACAAAATAATCTTGAATTTTTAAAAACACATTATGCCTTCTTTCAAATTTGATTGTAACAGGTTTGAAATCGTGTACAGTCAACGGGAATAAAAATGTTACCCCTAGATCCTGAAATGCTCACTTACAATGCAAGGTGTTGTGTGTAGCCTAATTCTACGGCAATAAGTGGATTTTAATAGCAAATTTTCACTGGCGATTTCTACCACTGCCTCCCAGTGGAGAAACATAATGGTTAGGATATCACTTTGAAACTGCAGGTCCAGTCCCAAGTGTACTTAAAACTCCCACCCAATTAATCTACCACTACCGTAGAATTAGACAACACACAAAGCCTTGCAAGGAAGCGTATATTTCAGGATCTAGGTGCCGGTGATTGTACATTTCAGAAACAAATAAGCTCTAGGTATTACAGTCTTCCACTAATTCTCAAAATCTTTTACTTCCTTGTAAAGTTTTACGATAGCACAGATCAAATGAAGTAACTGCTGACATAAATTTATACTGTGGTTTTGATTCTTGTGGATACGGAGATAATGCAATAAAGTTTTGCGTTTAGCTACTAAGAACGGCAGCGTATTGCGCCTGCCAAATTATTTGAGGAGAGTATCAGGGAAGCAATTAGGATGAAAGTATGCAAGTGGTTCCGTACCCATAAAATGCGGTATTTGTGTCCCATCTCCATTTTTTGTGGAATAACGCAGATACCGATATATTATGGATGAAACACTCCAAAAATTATTTCCTAAGAAAGTTCGGCAAATTTCATCTGGTTCAATAGGAACATTTTGCATTTTGTGGAAATTCAAATGCATCTCTCGCGGGCTCACACGAGACTACTCAACTGAACCCAAATCTGTTTTTCATTCACCTTGTCAATTTATTGTAACCACGAACATTTTATTGATGATTGATTTTGCTTTATTTTACTTTGCTTTTTGTGCCACTTTTGGCTAATTTGCGAAGATGGGGATGAGTGATGATATGATGAATGGACATGCCCAGGCCGGGATTCGAACACGGGACCCCTGGCGTCGTAGCGCGATGTGATAACCATTCCGCTATGGGGGCCGTAGCGCGATGTGCTAACCATTCCGCTATGGGGGCCGACCCACGAACATTTGATTGCAATTTAATTTTGAAAATAATTTCTTATATAATAAGAATATTGAGAAATTAATTTCCCATAATTATACTTTTTTTTTAACCGACATGAACTGAAAGAAATAGCAAAGGCAGGGGAGGATTTGTAAAATTTGGGTCCCTAGGCTATCCTTTGGTTTGGGTCTGCTCGACATTGTAGGTAAAGATAAAGTTCTCCCTGCATGTAGCGCCTATTATTATTATTAAGTTTTGTTACCATTATACTTCACTTTCAGTAATTGCATGCTTTGTATTAGTAACACTGTAAACGTTAAGTTTGTCTCTCAATGCAGGAATGTAAGAAATTATTGAAAAGCTAAAAACTCCTCCATAAGAGCAGACTTCGGGGAAACAAGGCACTTTCTGCTCCCCAAAAATTCACGTAGAGGGGGAGATTTTATACTGGGTGAGTCTGTTAAAAGAGGCCCCATGGAAAATGTGCTCCTTGCATGTAGGCAACCCTGGTACACCGAAGAGAAGAGCGGGATAGAGAACAGTCCAGGATATCTGTGCCAAGCAGTTTAGACAACTTGACAAAGAAAGTGTCCAGTAGTGACCTTGAGGCAGGCAGCGTGCAGGTCAGTTGAGTGCAGTTTAGCGGCGAGGAAAGTTGTGTGTGTGGTTCGGTGGGCCAGCTTTGTGTTAACGGTGCAGCAGAGTATCTTTGTCGAGACGTATGCTCGTCTCAGTTCTTGGAAACAGTGTGCAGATTTGTTTACGACGGAGTTTGCGGTGAATGGAGTTCCAGCGAAGGCCCCAACCAAATCAGTAATGCAAAAACGGATTGCAAAATGGCGGGAAACCGGATCCGTGCTGAATAGGCCAAAAGTGCGTCCAAAGACTGTCCGAACTGAGGCAAAGGTGGGCGACGCAGCTCAGCTAACGATACGCAGTCCACGAAAATCATCTCGGCGTTTGGCACAACAGTTGCAGGTTTCCCAGTCTACCGCTATGCGGATCCTGAAGCAGGACTTGAACTTGCACACATTGAAAGTTACCTTGATCCATCAGGTGCGGGATGTGGACAAGGCAGTTCGCGTGCAGTTGAGTGGTTTCTGTCCAATATTGCTCCGGAGGTGCTGCAGGATGGTTACTTGTTCATTTCCGATGAAGCATGGTTCCATCTGTCAGGCTACATAAACTCCCAGAACACGCGACACTGGTCAGGTGACAATACGCACGTGTTCATGGAGGTTCCACTGCACTCCCAGAAACTCGGTGTCTGGTGTGCCGTGTCCGTCACGCCGCATCATCCCCGTGTTCTTCCATGAGACTGTGAACTCTGTTCGTTACATCAGTAACATATTCAACGTGTTTGTTGAACAACTGACTGAGGATGAGCGAAGGAACGCTTACTTTCAGCAGGATGGAGCCCCGGCGCATACAGCATGTGCAACGATCACGCGCATTGAGTCGGTGTTCCCGCCTAATCGCGTCATCAGCCGTATCACGAACCAACCTTGGCTACCTCGTTCCCCAGATTTATCACCCTGCGATTTCTTCTTGTGGGGAGCTCTAAAGGGACAGGTGTATAGCAACAACCCTCACACACTCGAAGAACTCCAGAACAACATTAGCACAGCTATCCAGGCCATCCCGCAGGATGTCCTCGCCAGTGCTTTTCAGAACATGTGGTATCGTCTGCACACGTGCCTCGAGGTCAACGGAGGACATTTCCACCACCTCCTCTAGGTAGGTTGTTGTCACACTGTACTGTATTTACAGAAGAGATGTTTCATTAATTTACGTTTATGTCAAGTTATCTAAACTGCTTGGCACAGATATCCTGGACTGTTCTCTACCCCGCTCTTCTCTTCGGTGTACCAGGGTTGCCTACATGCAAGGAGCACATTTTCCACGGGGCCTCTTTTAACAGACTCACCCAGTATGTATTTACATATACAAAATAGTTTATGCCAACCTTACCCCGCCCCCAAATTTATTTTAAGTTGGCGTCTTTTACTCCTGCTTCTACCTTCTTTCATGAGATAATCAAGTAAAAGGACTTGTTTTATTTTGCTATTATCATAATATTAAGGAATTTTAATGGTCGATGGTTTTTGTCACTTCTGCCCTTTCAGCGTCTCATTTTTGTGCGCTCCCCCTGGACTTGCGGGCCCGTAGGCCCTAACCTAGGATAGCCTAGTTGCAAATCCCCTCCCCCCTTGAGAACAAGAATATAGAAAGTGATCGAAAACTGCACAAATATCATACTACTATTCAATGATGTGAAGGAAGTCTAGAAATTATGCTTCTGGTCAAGAATTTTTGCTACATTTTACAATATAATGAATTTACATTGTTATATGTATGTCTGTACTGGGATTTGATAAAATTAAATATTTGAAAATCTAAAATTGTATTGATTTGTGGTTAAGGTTTTTGCGTTTTGTTTCTTGAGAATTACATTCTTACATGCGTGAAGTTTCGAAAAGAAAATAGTGTGGCCATTCCCCATTCAGAATGAAGTTTCAAGCATTAATTTTTGCATGCATTAATAATTAAAGCAAGTCTAAAACTCTTCAGTTTTCATCTTAACCAGCCTTGTTGTAGGGATTTTTCATTGAATAAAAAAAATATTTTTTCTTAAATTTCCAACTATACCTAAGTAAAGGGCGATTAAATATATATTAAGAAAAAGGGGGAAATAGGTCAGGAAAGGGGAAAGAAACGTCAAGAAAAAGTCAGAATTTTGGATTTGTTATTTTGGTAGACACCCTGATATTACATATTTTAATTTAATTTTACATAGTTCAGTTAACTTTGTACATATTTCGCAGGATTTGTCTTCATAAAAATCGGGACCTCTTACTTAGCTACGAATGAGAAATTGAGCACATAATCCAAATAAGGTAGCTTCTGGCGAAACTGCATTTGCCAATGTCCATATCATAAATCTTCATTGCCGTGTGTCAAATATCTCCGACTCACCTGCCCATTGTTCGAGGAAAAAGAATACAAAAAAGAGTATCTAAATGCGTGAAGAAACAAGGCGAAAGCGTCGCTTGAACAAAGAATAAGAATGGGAAGAGAAATCAAGAGCTTTGAAAAGACTCAAAACTCCATTTAGAATAATTAAGAGAAACTCTCAAAGCAAAATATTTCTTTTCGTGAAATGTGTGCCGCGAAAGGGATCCCCTTTTAACGTGCTAATAGTGCGTAGGAAACTGCGATCGGTTTTAATTCACTCTTTCCTTTTTTAAGCGCGCTTAACTTGCTTTCCACGCTTCCATACACTTTCAGTCGTTTGGCTTTGCCATTACGAGGCTTTAGCCAGTGTTTGTTCAGGCAACAAAGAGCTGTGCAAAGTGGGGCATAGATAATCCGCACGTGGATAGTTTGTAAACAAAGCATTGTGGTTTTTAATTACAGGTGAGTGTTTTTTTGCTATGCTGCCGCGCCCTAATTAGTTAATTTCTTCGTTTTCGCTGTTTTATGTTGCGTTCGTTAGTTTTAAACGTGCGTGGCTCCTTGGCATGCGTTGATTTAGCGTGAACTGGCATGTAACTTTGGCGTCTGTGCCAAACTGAAAAATAAAATTAAAAGGTTGTGGGTGGGGGGGGAGTAAGCCCGCCTCCACCAGCATACATTGGAGGGTATGCGCTTAATTCCTGGTTCCTTTAAATAAACCAGGACGTCAGTTGTTCTCAATTTAATCGGTTTCCCGCCTTTTATTTCTTTTCATATTTATTTACTATTTATAATGTACAAACAATACACATATAACACACATAAAGGTGGTAGAAGCAGTACAAGGATTAGATCTATTCTGGTGGCCAGAACAGGCCTTGTGCGTGACTGTAAAGTCTAAATAGTCTTAATATATTGAGAGTATAATAAAGATGAGTGTCCGCAGATTGTTATTGTAATAGCGCATCTATTTGGGTTTACTGATATTTTACTGCTCGGTTATCCATTTTTTGATAAATATTCTGGGGTCCAGAACAGTTTTTTAGACTTAATGACGTGTGGAGTGCTGTGAGGATGTTGTGGAAAGGTGGGTGGGTGGTTGGGATGTGATTTGGTATGCACGGACGATCAGAACTCGCTCTGATTCCAGAACTTGACCCGTTGGACTAGACACAGTATTTCATTTCTGGTTTATAGTTAACGGGTAATGGCGACTTAAATTCCCCTTTATATTGTTTGACGATTTGAGTAGAGATTTCTCTTTATTTATAAAAGGTGTTTCTTTTACTCCTCATTCCTGTGCCTAACTTTTCCATTCCAAGACTTGAGTCTGTGTAAATAACTCAAAATTCGGGAATAAGGGTCTTGGGGCGATAACAATGAAATATACCCACACCATACAAAATAGGCATATTTACGTTAAAACTGAGTGGCAGTAAGAGGGCAAGAGGTCGAACCGGGGGCCATTCGCACAGGATTGGGGTGAGAGGGCCTAACGAAGTCTTTCAATACTTCTTCCAGGATGTGTCTGTAACTTCATACATTTTGAACAATGGCGGCTAACTTCATACATTTTGAACAATGGCGGCTGGCTCCTGATGAGCCAAAATAGAGGCGATATTATGTCGACAAGAGGGCCTCCCGATGGCGCAGTGGTAGAGTTGTCACCTTGTAATCAAGGGGTTCCGGGTTCGATACCCGTTGGAGGCACATAGTGGCTCGGATCCCAGTTTAAACTGTAGGTCCAGTCCCGATTACCCTTATTGTGCACAAAGTGGACTTAAGACAACAAATAAATCAATCAAGTCTGTCGACCTCTGTAGCGCAGTGTTTATCAGAGTGCGCTACACGCCAGCTGTCCCGGGTTCGAATCCCGGCTTGGGGATGGACGATTTTTGTGAGTGTCACTTCAGCAATTTTATCATATCGCTCATTCTCATCATCGCGATTAGCCGAAAGTGGCAGAAGAGTGACGTTAAATAAATAAAAAAAAGAACAGACAAAGAATGTGAGTTTAGATGATGAATTTCTAATTTTAATTAGCAGCAAACTTGTTTTTAATTGTTGTAAGTACGTACATGCCTATGTCGATTCAAGGTTATGATAGAACTGGAGGAATAACCATGAAATAGAATAACTGCAAAGCGCGAGACGAACAACATAATTAAGCACGAAACTGATAAAATGCTAATGAAACAACTTCTCTTTGATTAGCATGGCATGTTGTTCTGTGACCGGCCGGAAGTAGCACGTTACTGTAGTCATGTACAAATATACAGCTGCATTTGAGCTGCATTGTTCAAATTACAGCTTCGCTAAAACAGAAAAAGTTATCTGCGTAAGCAGTGACACGAGAGGGCCAAAGGGATGTTGCTTCGTAGAGTTTAGTTTTCGTATTTGACAATATTTTTATTTCAGTCGCTTGTGAGTGACTAATAATTACAATTGAAACTATACTCAGTCTCAGGAGTCTGTAGAGCAACACCGAGTATAACAGTAGATAAGGGGAGAAAGCGAGTGGGCGGAATGAAGCAGTGTGTTGTTGTTATTATTATTATTATTTGTTCAGCACAGGATACATTTCTTAATTATGTTGAACATAATACACTGTGAATAAATAACATGAGAGAAAAGAGAGAGAGAGAAAAAAAAATACATGAAAGTATGAGGGTCTGTGTACACAATATTTACATCAATTTATGAAGTTATTGTTGTGATTATCTTTTTTTTCATCGCACTACGTAAGTCTGTGAACATATCAAAGTCTACAATTTTTAATAGTTCATTCACAGTGTCCTGCATGCGCACTGCAGGTGAAAACTTATGTGTGTTGACCCTTGACCTCTACTTGTAGAATTACTGCTAGTCGCGTTGCCCCCGTACACTTTCACTGACAGAGCCCTCTCGTGTCACTGCTTGCGCAGAGAACTTGTTTTCGTTCGCTTGCTCCAGACTCCTGAGAAAGAGTATAGGTCAGCTGACGAGAAAGTAAGCGAATTATAGGTACCGGGTGTCCGAGAAGTCTTTGTATGAAAACAAGAATTAACCTTATCCGCTATATGCATCATAGACATTAAAAAATGGTACCAAAATATTCGGAAACTATTCAAGTTTTATTGGCAATAGGAGAGAAATCAATAAATCTCCACGTGAGCACCCTTGGTAGCACGGAGTACATCCCCATAGAACCCCATAGAAAAATCTAAAGGGGTTATGTCCGGAGATCGTGCAGGCCACGCTGTCGGTCCATCTCGACCAATCCATTTTCCAGGAAATGTCTGATCAAGGTAGGAACGAACCTCCGGACTCCAATGTCGCGGTGCAAGGTCTTGTTGAAAGATAACATCTGGGTGGTATTCTAGCAATTGAGGAACAGCAAACAATTGCAACATGTCGAGATACACTCCAGATGTTACGGTGTCCTCACAGAAAAATAATGGTCCGATTTATTCTGTCATGCAGCAGCGCGCACCGAACATTCACCTTCGGGGCTGCCCATGGTCGACTCCTTCACCACATGAGGGGGCTCTTTACCCCAGATACGCACGTTGTGTCTATGCACTAAACCACTGACATGAAAGAAATATAAATATTGTGAATAGGATGATTCAATTTAATGGGCATATTTGTGGGATAAAAAAGTATCTATGAGGATAATTTAGGTTTGACACTCCTATGTTATTATATTAACTAACTTTTTCATTAGAAGTAGTTGTTACATTACTATTTTGTTGTTTAAGAGACCATTACTTACTTTTCAGTCATCTAATGATTCTTGTATAGTTTTTATTAACCAGCTAATAACGGATTTATTGAAAAAGCAATACGTTCCAGATAGCCATTATCAGCGTCAATGCGTGATAACATTTTCACCGCAAAGTTATACCGACGTTTGCCGTCATTGGGCAACAAAGCCTGCAGGATTTGCACTTTGTATGCACGAAACAGTAAACGTTTGTGTAACACATAATGAACAGAACTTTTTGACATCTGTAATTTACGTGAGGCCGTACGCACGGATTTTTCGGACTGCGCACAAAAGCCACTCTGACATCTTCCACCCTTTCGTCTGAGGTTGATGGTCGGCCACTTCTCGGTGCGTCACCAACAGTTCCCGTGGTCTTGAATTTGTCATACCACGACTTAATGCGCCTACCATCGGGCGGCACCTTTCCGTACGATGTTTGAAACTGTCTCTGCACTGTTTTTTGTGACCTGCTCTCGTGAAACCACAGGACACACTCAGCTTTTTCCTGATTGGTGTACATTTCCGGTTTGCTGGACACTGGCACTGCTACACTACTGCAACGTTACAAAAACCTGAAACAAAACAAAAAAAAAAAAAACTTGAATAGTTTACGAATATTTCGATACCATTTTTCCATGTCTATGTTGCATATAGCGGATATAGTTATTTTTTGTTTTCATAACAAAGACTTCTCGGACACCCGGTATATCATCATCTTTATTCGTTACGTTTACTGAAACAAAAACGTTAGAATTCAGCATTTATCTGAACATCAGTACAATTTCCTTCATTCTACATGGGATATGAAATAAAGAAAAAATGGACTATTTTCCTACTGTTATTTTTGCCGAGTATTGTACAGGAAGTGGCAATGTGTTCTCTTTGGAGGGACATACCGTTCCTGGAAAGTGGCTATTCTGCAGACACCAACGGTTCCGATTAACGACCGCCAAATACGGCATTAGCAACTTAGGAAATATACTGTTAGCAGTGAAGTTATGACGTCATGTATTTGTCTGCAAGCTATGCACAGTACTAAAAAAGGTAAAGTGCTCCCCTGTGCTCAGCACCACGCCATGAAGGCGTATAGGGGGTGTGGGGGTAACGCCCCACGCTTTCTTGATCCGGTCGTGAGTGGGGGTGATGTGATCAACATCACGCCCCTGACCGCCTTTACCCCCCAGGGTTTCCCCCAGGTACCCATGATATTCGACGCTGGGTGGGCGCCGGGGCCGCTTCCATCGTTAGAAAAGTTCCCGGATTTGAACCGGCCGGGGATCGAACCCGGGACCTTTAGCATGGTAGTCAGACGCGTTACCGACTGAGCCACCGCGGCACAGTACTAAACCTAACCTAATCACGTGTTTTCTATTAGAAGCATACATGAGTAGGGGTGACCCTTTCTAAAGACGCCGACATGTCAACATCTCTTCCACGTACCTGGACTGCATTTTGATGACTAGCGAAGCTCTGGCGTCTGGACTCACAGCCAGTATAATCCTCTGTGGGGTTTGTGTTGTCCTTATATGTTCGCAATTGCCCCTTTATCCATCTGAACACCATTTATCCTCATCTTGGCGATTAGCCAAAAGTGGCAAAAAAAAATTATTCGAAGTAAATACATAAACTAAATCAATGAATCAAGCAAGCATACGTGTGTATGTAGGCAGGGCAGATTTGATGCTCTTAGCATCAACCTCAAAGTTGCTACAGTTGTCGCTATCTGTTCGTTTCCGATTGCTACAAAGTTCATGTTGTGTGCAAGGGCTGGCGTATATCCCCAGCTCCAAACAGGAAAAAAGAAATCAGCAAAGCACTCGAGCTTGCACAGCGTTGTTCAGCCAGACGTGGTGCTGGGACAGTTATTCCCTTGTACCGTGGCGTTCGGTTGGTGTTCGTGTGATAATCAGAGCGAGTAGTATAGCGGATTGCATTTGTCCTTTCGGGTGAAAGTCCAGGGGGAAATCTACTACTTGACGACCATCTTGGTGCGGAGAAAAATTGTCAGTCCCAGGTGCTGATTGTGTGCCTCTGTTCATAATGTACAGTTATGATACGGCGGTGCCATCTTTAGTTTACACCGTCAAACACTCTGTCCCTGTTGTTTGCGTGCGAATGTTCACACTTGGACAGGTATTTGTTTTTGAGTGTTTCCATTGTTCACCTAACCTACAAGAGTGTATTTTCAGAGGAGTAAAGTTTTTTTGCTGGCTGAATGTGTTCGAAAGGTCAAATGAGACACATGGGATTACTTCTGGAACAATTAAAAGTGTATGCAGTACTGGGTTAAGCAGAAGCGTACTGTTTTACTTGTAAAATTGAGTGCAAACAACAGTACACAGCAGCTATAGACTAGAAAAGGCAATGTGGAAATTATATTGCAATAACACAACTGGACAAGTGAGGCCCCTTAAGAAAAGAAAGGTCATAGTGTGCACATTATTTATTTGAGAAGAAACAGACTTTTACCAGGCTACACGTAGAACAGTTATGAACATTTTTATCTAGTTTGAACTTGTCTGTTAAAAAATTGAAATAAATCAAGTCTGCATGTGGACGCACTTGCCCCACCAGGTGGGGAAATTAGACCAGCCAGATACAGAAATTGAACAATAAAACTTGGCAAATAACTTTCACCAGACAAACGTTCTAAATCACTTAAATCATGTGTCCAGATTAATGGAATGTGCTGGACAGTCCTTCAGACAGCAAAATTAACTGGCAAAAGGAATGAGTGGGCATTCCCCAGAACGAAAAATTTAGCACGCATACTGCTCAATACACATGGAGCATTGTTGTTAAAATTAAACTATAACTGTAGTAAAGCAACAAAAATAACCTACCAGTGTCTAAGATTCTAGGTGGACGTTCTTACCCCACCCCACATGTTTTATTTACTTGAGGGTCTCCCCTATGGTGCAGTGATAGCGTCGTAGCCTTGTATTCAAGGGGTCCCGGGTTCGATTCCCGGTGGAGGCACACAGTGGTTCGGATTCCACTTTAAACTGTAGGTCCAGTCCCGATTAGCCTTACTGTGCATAAAGTGGACTTAAAACACCAAATGAATCAATCAATCAATCAATCAATTTATTTACTTGATGCCTGTATGCGAGTCTAATAATGCTACATTCACCGGATGCCAGTATGAGGTTCATAAAGATATATTTATGCAATAAATATATTACAAGTGTTAAAACGTATTGACAAAATGTAATGTAGACTTCTGTATACACCATAATCCTTATAAAGATAACACCGAAAATAAATATATACCTATAAAATAGTAATTTTCAAGTGACCTTACAACTTCTTCGCACACAGCCTTTCCAGCTTCCATGACACCAACTAGCTTCTCGCGGATTAATTTTCTATCATGGTCTACAATTTAGCTGGGATGGATGTACTTGCCCGACCTGTATCGCTTACCCCACCCTTCCCTACATGAAAGGGCGGAAAATATACAGTTTTTTGTGATAACGTTCAAATTATTCATAATCTGTTTTATGGAGTACCAATGAATGGCATTGAAACTTCATATTGTGTCAAGAAGGAACATGAGGTTTATTTATGCTTTTAATGGTGATTCGCAGTTATGTATCGATGGGTTTGGTTCGTTAGTTACTCAGACCCCTTTTACTACATCCCTGGTTGGGATGGATGCCCATTCTGTTCATTGAAGATTTAAAGTTTTAGACGTCGGATTGGGGTGGGATCTCTTAGAAAATGTATTGTTTTCAGTACAGTTCCAATATTCGCTCACCAGAATGTTCGGGCCATTATTTTACCTTGCTTCAGAATGGAAGGTGGGGAGGGACAAAGAACTAAGAAACCAATGAAGTATATTTTCTGTGGAATGCAGCACAGCCACTACCAAAAATAGTGCGGAAAAGCGCCTAGAAACTCTAGAAATGTGGCTATGGAGAAGAATAGAGAGTTTAGATCTGACTCAAAGTAGAAAATGTGCTGGAAAGAGTTGGCGAAAAAGAGCAATGCTGGAAGTGACCAAGGAAATAAATTGGCTGAGCCCTGGGGCACTAGGAGAAGTTGCTGTCTGCTACAAGATGCACTGGATGGAATGGTCCAGGGAAGAAGAAGATATCATGAATTAAATTAAGTACATCCTGCGCTGCTGTGGAGCAATAGAAAAGTCCTGGAAGTTGCACTGAAAAATCTGTTCAATGGACAGAGAACAACGAATGAATGAAAAATTGGCACTGTAAGCTTATTTTACAAGTACCTAGACAACAGCACAGGTGCTGTTTAATGATGATGTAGGCTATATATATGTATATTCTGCTGCATTATTGGAGTGAGCGTGTCCCTTTAAAAACGCCGGAGGCAATAGCGAAAGGAATCGAAAGTACTCAAGAGGAGGCATATTAAACTCTGAAGCAATGGCGTATATTCGATTTTATTTTTAGGGACTAAATGTATTTGAGGTGGGGTTCTAAGGGACGGGCGTAAGGAAATACCACGCCCTCGTAAAATTAACATAGGCGTGCGCAAGGGGGGGGGGGCAAAAGAGGGCAGTTGCCTCCTAATACTCTCGCTCAGAACTGTACTTAGAGGAATCTTATCACCGATATTAAACAATATTATGCTCTTTAAAAAATAAGTATTTTCCAGCCGACGGAAGTTCCAAACAACTACGAAAGAGATTAATTATTTCCTGTAATTGAACTATCAAACTTTGTTCTCAAGCAAATTTCTTCATATTAACACTCCTACTCATTATATTCGTTAGTTGTGTTACCTCTGTGGGTTTTCAGAATAAATTGGAAAGCAGTAGCGGCGATTGTCTGCCAAAACTGGGGGGGGGGGGGGGCAGGACATGTTTAATTTTTCTTGGTAGGCTCAGCCTAGCATTAAGAGACCATAGTGCGAAGGCAAGAAGTTGGGGGACGATCGACCTCTCCACGACCCGCTAATGGTCGTCACTGTTGGGAATGAATAAATTTTGTGTAGTTTTTTAATCTGCTGTACGAAATCATGTTTATGTGCAAATTAGTCTCTGAACCACAGAGAGGTGAAATAGGGTTCTAAGAACGTTAGTGCCACGGAAGTTTGAATTCTTTAATACAGCGATTTTTGGCGAGTCTGGATACACTCTATATACGCACTTGTTTATACCCATCAATACAATAAAACTGATGTGAAATTATTTTCTTTCTCTGATTGAACTTTCATCAAGGCTTTGCCCCCCTATACAGAGGGTCTGCGCACGCCTATGAAAATTAATGCCACATGAAATTATAGATTTCACCAGTGCCGGATCTACAAATCTTGCTCCATCCTCCCGCAAATTATTGCCAAAGGCCCTCTCTACCTACCTAGCTTCACACACACACACATTATATATATATATATATATATATATAGTGTGTGTGTGTGTGTGTGTGTAATTATAAAATTTTCATCCAGGTGAGGTCGTTTTTTTGGCACTCCTACTGTCCACACTGTCACCCCCCTGTCTCAACTTTGTACACTGATCCCACTACTTTCCACCTTCGGCCAAATAGACTTGTTTTTTCAATCCCTTAAGATCAAAGAACGTGTATATTGTGATATCAAAATAACAGTAATCTCTTAATTTAAATTGCTACATGATTTTGCAATATACATTTGTCATTGAGAAGTAACTTCAATTTATTTCTCTCTACACAAATCCAATTCTTTATAAGACAAATATCCACATTTATGTAATCAGAAATAAGTATTTGGCTCTACTAAATCGGGATGCCTCGGTCTGGCGCCGTCGCAGGCGGTGCTCAGGCAATCGCTTGGGTCGCCTGGCCCTTAGCCTCCCACCTCCCACACACGGGTGCACGTATTGTTTTGAACGTTGGTTATGCATTGCCATAAATATGTAACACTGCAAATTTCAGCCACATCAATGCAGTATGAAGTAGCACACACATGTTTACAGGTACATGTAAGAAATACTAATCCTGATTATATAAAACCGTGGCATATACAGGGTGTTTCGTAAGTTCGTTTACAACGCTTGGGAGGTGATTGTACGAGTGAAAATAAGGTGGAAAGTTCATGTAACGAAATTCCGGAAACTGCTTTGTTGCAAAGTTATTGACGTTTGAAAACGTGGGAGCTGGCATCGACGAAAATTGGCACAAAGTGGGGGGGGGGGGGTTAAAGGCGGTCGGAGCGTGGTGATGATCACACCTGCAAGATATCCCGACATCGAAAATATGTGGGGTCCTACCCCCACATACCCTAAATGTGCCTTCGTGGCAAGGTGCCATGCACAGGGAACTTTACCTTTACCTGTATATATTGTATTCGTTTCGGAACCCCTGAGTAACTACGTTTATTTTTTACATACGTGAATTCTCTACTATGTCAATGGCTGAGGGCCCCCTAAAGGCTTACTTGTCTCCGGGCTCCCTCGCACTGCCGGGTTTTGCGGCTTGTAGATCCGGCACTGGATTCGCACATACACGATCATTTCGGTCACAGTAAATAGCATTAATTATTTTAACAACTTAATACAGAATCATCGCCGGAATTTTAAATTGAATTGCTGTTTTTGAGGGAAAAGCGCTCTTTTCAGGAAAAAATCCTGCAAACTTAGTCACCGGCCATAAAATTGGGACACCAAGATCCTGAAATACGCGTTTCCGTGCATACGTTATGTGCGTTGCCTAACTCTACGGCGATAAGTAGATTTTAATAGCAAATTTTCAATTGCAACTTCTACCTCCGCCGTGGAGTTAGGCAACACACACAACGCCTTGCAGGGAAGGAGTATTTCAGGATCTAGGTGTCCTATTTTTATTGCCGGTGAGTGTACATGCTACTCGCTGTAATTTAAAAATATTATGATAATAATGGATTTGTGTTTCAATACATTTCCAATGCAAACTTTTAATAATAAAAAAAACTCTGCCAGGGCTCGAACCCGATCTGTGGCAGAAAAAGGCTGTTCGAGTCCTGGTGGAAACTTCATATTTCGCTAAACTTTCTAAACTCGTTTCTCTGGCGTATGCCAAAAGGATAGAAACCTTATTATTTTTTTAAGGAATATTTCCAGCCCTAAATTAAATATGTAGTTAGTTGCCTTTCAGAAATAGATTTTAACGATTGCTTTCTTCCGTTCCAGGGTCTAGATGCTAGCAGAGAGGTCCATGCCATCAAGAAGGGCCTGCTGTGGCAGCACAGGGACAGGCTGTTCTCGCGGTGGAAGGAGCGCTACTTCATCCTCACCCGGGACTACCTCCATTGCTTCAAGAAGACGTCAGGCAAGATCTCGGACATGGGCCAATTTATATTCAAAGTGAGTCGAAACAACTTGCTGTGCATATTGATAATTAAGGGCAAGGTTGGATGAGTTAGTGGAAAAAAAGTAACTCGTTACGGATACCGCTTGGGAGAGACTGGGACACATTTGAACACTGCTGATTTTGTTTTATTTCATAGTAGAATTTATTTAATCAAGATTGCTTCTGAGTAGAAAAATAAATAGTGTCTTCTACTATTACATGTAAACATATTTTTCACACAAAAATCAGTTACTTTGCAAGTTAATTTCGTTATACAAAACATAGGCAAAATGTTGGGACATTTGAACAGATATGGGTCTTGTGTTTAATCTTACTAGAAACAAAAGGTTTAAAATGTTATACGTTTGGATGATCTTCTTAGCTTTCAAAATGCTGTAATCGAAATCAAAGCATTGCAGTGCTTGAGTGCGGGCTCCGCCCCTCCGTCCTACCAAAGGGCTTTAGTAATTTCATATTCCGGAGTTTGCAAGTGTCGATTTAATATTCCTCTTCGTAAATAAATATAAATAGTTTGTGTTTTTATTTAATCCAGATCCTGAATAGTTATGTTTTTCCAGGATTGTCTGTCATCCATTTGTTTTGTGCCACACTCAGCTTTCACTTAAAGGTCCCATCATCCAACATCTAGTTGTTTAGCATCTAGTGCAACGAGGGGGAAATGTTTCTAGAACTATTCCATTTCTTTTTGCAAACAGGATCAAGAGTACAATTGCTCTCGTGGGTATGCATTAGTAAAGTAATTCTGTCCTCTTTGCTTCCCTAGCATGTTCCTTAACATGTTCAAGAACTTTTGTAAACCAAGCTCCTGTCATCCATGAACTACGTACGTGGACTGTAGGAAAGGTCCCAGGCTACCTGTAGGCGCACAAAATATCAATCTGTCATGAAGCCTTGCGCTGGGAAACACTAAAACTGTTGGTATGGAATGACAGTTGCATTTACAATCATGCAAACCGTTATCAAAGTTCCTCCTACTGTAGGCTGCCTGCTCTACATGCCGAGCACCAACGACAACTTTTGGCGTCTACAAAACTGTCGAAGCATCTGTTTCGTCAAGGTTTAAAATTCTGTACACAGTAAAGTTCCCGGATTGAAAAGCTCTGTCATAATTCTCGAAATACTCCCATGACATTTGTTGATAGCAATATCTCTCAAGAGATTTGTATTTTCAGTCACCCCTGTCGCAATGAGAGGTCTGGATGTCCCTTCCTAAAAACGCAGTCGTGTGCGAATTGTTGTTTCGCTTCTTTGTGAACATTCGAATCATATTTAGCCTGAATATAAGGATTGCATAGTTAAAATCGTGCAAAATGCTTCACCTAATATTTTTTTTATGATGAACTTATGGAAAACTTTGATCACTGTTCAACTGTGCTCCAACAGTGCAATTCAAATCTGCCCCATAGGACCAAGACAGTCAAACCCACGCTTCACAGGGAAGAGCTAACATATATAAGTCTCACGATAATATCACACAAACCTATGCATAAGCAATAATACAAATCTAAAATCAAACTCTCCTCTTGAACTTCTGCTGGTTGTTACCTTCTTACAACTTTTCACGAGAAGAATTACTTTCCGAGGAGTTATACAGACTTTCTCACTCTGAATGTTTCAAGACATGCGCAAATGTGACATTTCATACTTTTATGTTCACGTAGTGTGTGTAGGAGTCACTCAGGATGATGAAGGGCCTTTCATTTGCCCAGACTGGGATGAGGAATCCATGGTCTTCTGGTGACAAATTATGACACGTCACTTCCTTGTTTATTGGTTTGTAAACTGTTATTTCTTTGTGTAATCTCATTATGTAAATGAACGTAACGCATATCAATATACAGGTAATGGACAAAATAATATGAACACCTTGGTTTGCAAAGGCCTATATACGCCGTCGTGGAAAAGGAACAACACTCAGCAGAGATTTCAACCATCTAGTGGCGAAGAAAGCAAACATATCAGTCTATCAGAAGCTGGTGTGAGAGTTGCATGCGAGCAGTCAGCTATCCGTCAATTGCAGGTATGTCCGACCTTTCAGACTTCAAAAGAGGCATGATCATAGGAGCCCGCCTGGCTGGAGCATCTGTGACAAAAACAGCTACACTTGTTGGTGTAGCACGGAGCACAGTGTCAACTGTTCTGACAGCCTACAGACAACGTGGAAAGACAACGTCTGCAAAGGAGAATAGTGGACGAAAAACAAAGTTATCCAACAGGGATCGACGTGTGTTGAAGCGAATAGTGACTCGAAAGCACAAGACAACACTGTCCCAGATAACCGCAGAGATGAACAATCACCTCCAGGACCCTGTATCAATGAAAACCATTCAAAGGGAGCTGCATTCTGTGAACATTCATGGCAGAGTTGCCATCCCCAAACCGTTGGTGACTTCACGTAATGCAGTGACACGAAGAAGGTGGTGCAATGGGAACATGTGATATGGTCAGACGAATCGTCTTTCACATTATTTCAGACCACAGGACGTGTTTATGTGTGGAGAACTCCTGCTGAAGCATTAGATATTGACTGCTTAGTGCCTACCGTGAAACATGGTGGGGGGGGGGGGGGTCTGTGATGGTTTGGGGGGTTATATCTTGGAATGGTGTTGGCCCACTTGTCGTCCTGCGTGGGAGAATCAACGCAGAGAAGTACTGCACCATCCTGGGTGACCACCTCCATCCCATGGTTCAGACTTTGTTTCCCGATGCATGCCCCATCTTCCAAGATGATAACGCCCCTATTCACACTGCTAGGTGCGTTGATGCATGGTTTGATGAGCACAGTGATGAGGTAGAACATCTCATCTGGTGTCCACAGTCCCCCGATCTTAACATCATTGAGCCTTTGTGGGGTATTTTGGAGGCCAAAGTGCGTAATCGGTTTCCACCTCCAATGACACTTTCGGAACTTGAGACTGTTTTGTGCGAGGAGTGGCTACGTATTCCAGTTCACACTGTACAGGACCTTTATTTGTCTATCCCACGTAGGATACAAGCCGTCATTCAGCAAAGGGTAGTGTTGCTCACGGGACGGGACATGTCTCGTCTCGAAAACGAGACGGGACAAGCCTTTTGAAATTCGAGACGGGACGAGACGGAATGCCTTTCTCGTCTCGTTTTGAGACGAGACACGAGACGGGACGGGACGGCTTTTGAAAAGTCTCGTCTCGTCTCGAATGTTTCGAAAAAATAAAAGCAAAATTTTTAATCAGTTGCAAATACTTGTTTGCTTGGAATAAAGTATTTAAATTAGAAACGTTGATAAGCGTGTATTAAGTCAAAATAAGAAGACTATTCTAGAGAGAGGCATGAATGAATACCTAAACTTATTTCCTCTTCTCTTTCGAAACACAGCGTTACTCCCCATTTTTTTTTTAAAAAAATATTCCAGGTTAATAACTTTATGTTACGATAGTACTCCAGATACTAATACAATTCTGAATAACATCAAGTAAAAGGGCAGGTAGAGAAGGTGGAAGGAGGGGGCAAAAGATCGTGGAATGTCTGCGTTTATCTTGTAAAAATAGTCTCAGCTCTATAGGTTGGAAAGATAAACGGACCGACGGATATGGTTTATTTTTATTATTTAATTTTTACATCAAAGGGTGTACAGAAGTGATTGTTATTAGAAAGTAGGAAAAGCATTGTAGGAAACATGGCAGTACAAATTGATAAGGAGTTGTTGGGAAAGTTATTAAGATATTAGCAAGACTAAGAGAAGGAGATAATTAGGGACAAATAATCTTGCATTATCCCACTCCGAACAGCTGAGAGCTAAAGAGGAGGAGAAAATACGGGAAATATGGAAAGAAGTAATTTGGTGATTTAGTGTTTACAGGGAACCACGACAAGATTTTACCACATGATTATTTGCACGGGTTGCGAAATTATTAGAATGTTATGGAAATTTCGGATGTCTTTGTTGAGAAAATTCTTGTTGTTTCCCTCAGGCATTCTGCAGGTGGTTGGATTCGATTTTTTTACGTCCGTTTGAAGATTATTTCCAATGGTTTTTTTATTTCTTTATTTCATATTTAAGGAGAATACTATTCCTTGAATTGTAATAACGAAATACTGAGGCTGACATAGAATAGATTTCAAATGAAGGAAGTGCATTAAGTTCTGTATAATCATCGTAGAAGGAAACTTTTTTCTATGAGGGGATTCCCCGATGGTACATTGGTAGCATCGTCGCCTTGTAATCAAGGGGTCCCGGGTTCGATACCCGGTGAAGGCACATTGTGATTTGAATCCCACTTTAAACTGTGGGTCCAGTCCCGATTAGCCTTTCTGTAAATCAGATGAAGTAATGTTGTAACTGTTCTTTTTTCTTCTGTAAATTTAGCCTTCAAGTTTATGAGCAAAATACATGTAGTATCTACTGTCTACATTTTCCTCGTTATTAAACACATTTCACAAAGTAGTTTTATCGAACTTCAGAGGGAAGCTGACAGCAATGTCAGGGTGGTGGGAGCTTGTTTACGACCAGGGTGTATTCCGAGACTACTTTTCGCCGTTCCCCACTGACAAAGGTTTCGCTTTGAACAAAGGACACCGTTGCTTCAGGGGCAAACACCAAACATAGGGCGAGGTTGACCTGCAGTAGCGGGTACGTGCCATAAATCCAGGCCTAAAGGAATGAAAGTTGATGCAAGGGAGGGGCAATAAAAATTCTGTAATTTGGTTTGATTGCTGACAGGAAGTTTTGCAGGAAAAGCTGAAAAGGAAAACGGCAGACTTTGAATGAAAGAGGGACAGGGAACACAAGTTCTTTGTATTATTCGCCGACACACAAGCTTCCATTTCGAAGGTGAGGCTATCAGCAGCGAAGTTATTACAGGGTTGGAAGCAGTGACGACGCCAGAGGGGGCAGGGGGACGCCCCATGTCAGACACTTCCCCCCCACCCGGGCTCCCCAACTGAAGATAATTAAATATCGAATAATAAGAGAGTTCATTTATAAGAGTATGACGATTTTCACCTTTTCAAAGTGGTGTATTCTGCATGATATCACTTTCCTGCTTATAATACCAACTTGATTAACAAATATTAATTTGCTTTGTCCAAGATTCGAGCGCCGACCTGGGCATAGGTGATTTCTCATTCATTTATGTCCTGTAATAGCCGAGATTAACCTAAGTTTTAACCAGTCTTAAGAACTGGGAAAAAGTGTTGAATGTGGATGATTTTAAAACATCACGAATATTTTGAGGACCACAAGACATCATCTGTAGTACGGGCAAATTATTCTAATCGTGGTCATTAGTGACAACGCTAATTAGTAAAATACATTCAAAGTTGATTCAAGATTTGGTTGGTTGGTTGATTTGGCGTTTGAAGTCCACTTTATGCACAGTAAGGCTAATCGGGACTGGCCTCATAGTTTAAAGTGCCTCCACTGGGTATCGAACCCAGGACCAAAGGTGATCGAAGAAAACCCGACACTGCATGTCAGTTGTTGTGGATTCATCGCGGTTTCTTACTATTCAGGGACTTGAATTTCGAGATGATGAGTCTGAGGAAACCTTAACAAAGGGGATTTCTTCGATACTCTTGAAGCTAATGAGGGGATATTATTTGGAAATGTATTGAACGTGAACCTTAAAATGTAAATTACACTTAAAATTCGATTCAAAACATATCGCGGGCAGGTAAAAGAACGCTTTTTAGGATTTGCCACTCTTCAATCATTAGATGCAGGTTCGCTCTTTCTCCTACATATCAAAATCGAAGAACTTCTTCCCATGAACTCCATATGTGCCTGTAATTGGGTAGCACAGACATACGTTGGAGTGGTAGAGTAAGAGTAAGTATTGCCAGGGTCATAATATTTCTTGAATTACGAGATAACTGTAACCTTTGTCTGATTTTTTATCCTGTGATAACATTTCCCTGAAAGGTGAAACACAAATTTTGCCCAAAACTCTTCAGCGTTACGAAGATGGTTGTCCTCAAAATCTTTGAAAAGGCTTGCTCGAAACAGGATGCTGGATGCAAACTGCCTCATTTGGCTGTTCTTGCCATTGAGAAGAAATGTCAAGTCCTGGACGTACCAAAGGTGCGCAATGTGTTCTCCAAAGCACATAGAGCAGAATTCTCCTACAGGAGAATTGCACTTCACTAAGTGCCTCACATTGTTTCTAATACTTAAGAAGATTCATTTCTTCCAACGTCACGTTTATTTTCCAAGAAAATTAAACTCTTAGAAGCATTATTTTCATCATTTATATTATCTTATAACTTAAATATGTATATCAGTAGTTTCATCTCAAGAAAGACGATGAATTATAAAATTATGAATGTCTTTCAATACTGAAATAAGCCACTAGAGACAACGCAACTTACCAATAAAAAATAATTAATGTCTTTATTAAAACTAATCATGTGGAGATAAACTTGTAATCAAGAAGTAAATTTAGGCAGTAAACGTCCACTCTAAATAAAATACACACACAAAACACCATACATGAATATAATAATAATTATAATAAAAATAATTATTATTATTATAATTATTATTATATAAGTATATATGTATGTAGTGTTTTCGGGCGTTTTAATGTGACTGCCCCCTTACAATATTTTGTTGCCAGCCTTCCCTTACCCCAGTCACATTTCCCTGGCGCCGTCACTGGTTGGAAGTAAATTTATTAGGACGAGGAAAGTAACATTAGCTGTTGACAGTGTTGCACCAAAGGACATGATATGTGCTACTGTTTGTATAAATGATAGGAAATTTAAGCAAAAATTTATAATTGTTGTGACTTGAGAGTTGGTTCCTTCATTTGATCTTAGGAAGAGGTTTTTCTGAGACAGAGTGGGATTATTTTACACATACATGGGAAAGGGTGGTTGTTTAAAGATAGAGACGTATTTTGCACATTTTTTAAAAGTTCAGATAAAACGAGAATTTAGTTTTACTGTTATGAAAAAAATAACGCAGTACGGGGAAATAATATCTTCACATTTTTCGCACCTGGTGGGATGCAACACAAGAGTATTCCAGGAAGTCTATGAACGAAGATGAAGAAGGATATGTGAAATTTGACTTACCTGCGGGTGAATTAGTTTATTCTAATATTCTTAAGGTTGATATTGTTTTTTTTTTGTTTTTTTTTTAAGTCCACTTGATTCGCAAATAGGCTAAATCGCGATCCGACCTACAGTTTAAAGTGCGATCCGATCCACTTTGTGCCTCCATTGAGTATCGACGCGACGACCCTTCATTACAAGACCTCGAAGTTATTACTACGCCATCGGTGAGGCACCCAATTTACACAAATATGTTGATTCCAATAACACGTTATATGCATAATCTGATAATGAAGCACTTTGGGTGCATCTAAACATATTTTTTTTCAACTATAGCATGTCTAAAAGAATCATTGAAGTTGGGGTTTTAATAACTTCAGGAGGCACGGCTCTGTAAACGTGCGATATAAAATTAATGCAGGTTTGCCTTCCATACGTGGTGGTTTTGTCACGTTTCTACACTGTTGCAGGAAAGGCTTCTTGCATCCTCCTGGGGCCTTGCTCTAGCTAAACAAAAAATATATCTGTTTAGCATAATCGAGGGTTACATATTCCTGCCGAACTTACTAGAAAACAAGGATTCTATTGGAATCATACTGCTTTGAATGACAGTATCAATGAAGTTTTATGTACGCTACTACTTATAATAATGAGCATAAAATATTAATCAGGAACTTTATTTTTCGTCAACTGGATGTAACATCTTTTTTTGTTATTCAGCAAATATTCAATTCATCACCTTTTTTGACATTAATTTTCTTGCCAGGACAGCTGTTTTTATGCAGATTTTGACGATCTTAACTACACGTAAGCTAGATATTAGCTAATATTTGTGCTGTTATATTACTATTCTTCTACCATCTTTGTAACATGTCATGCAATAACAATTGATTAATTTACATATTCAAGTGAATAGACCTATGAATTATATTAATGCATTAATTTAAACATTTGCTTAATTGTAGTCGTTAATATTATTATTATCATTTTTTCTGAAACACTTGGCTCAGACACCCTCCCCCGACATATATTTCTAGATGCGTGCCTGCCGAAGGATAAATTAGATCAAGCGGTGGTGGTACCGGGCTTAGAGGCTAAAGGGAAAACAAAGAAGTATGTGCGTCATAAGCGGAGCATAAGAAACAGCACAATATCACAAAGAAACACTTGTTGAAACTTATGTCATAGAAGATGTTTAACAATATTAAGAACAATAAATGCTTTCTATTTGTAATATACTAAATATTGAAATTTTAAATAGTCTTTTGTGTTCGTACTACACATTTAAAAACTTTTTTGTTGCTCTCCAGCGCCAAGCTTAGAATTTAAAGAAACAATGTACATTTTCATAGTGCACGGAAGTTCGACATTCAGAAAGAAAGAAGGTCTATTGGAAAACATTTCAAGACTTCCAAAAGGTATAGCAGTAATGAAAAAGAGCACTCACTTATACCGTGTTTGTTACAACCTGTCCGGCTTCCCGCGGTAGCTGATTGCTGGCTTTTCTAGCATAAACCAAGCGGTATTGCTGCTGAAGACCGCCTGAACTCCGTGCTGGGGAAAGCCAAACTCAGGCAGCAAATTAAAATACGCAACGTGGCAACAACGTCTACGTAAGCTCCTCTCTTCTGGCTTCCATTCGCTCCTCGCTGCCCAGCAGACGACTTTTTTCTCGTTTCTCATTGGCACCAAAACTGTCGAGCGATCGCTAGCGCGGGAAACGGGACAGGTTCTAACAAACTCGGTATAAATGTACGATGGATAGACAGTTGTATGAAGCGAGAAAAACCACAAGGTAGATTTCATAAGATACCTAGCAATCAGTAACCAACAAACTGCATTTTTAATATTAATGTCCTCATGATTAACGAACCTTATTTATTCTCACCACGCAATGGGTAAAATATTTGGAGCTTTATCCCACTTTCCGGAAAAATATTTCGTGTTTCTGCTACTTTTGACTTTTGTTAGCATGATATCCCGGATCACTTTTACGAGACGAGACGAGACAAAACGAGACGAGACGAGACAAAACGAGACGGGACGAGACGAGACAGAACCCTTCGAGACGGGACACGAGACGGGACAAACGCATATTTTCGAGACGAGACGGGACGGGACAGACCAAAGTCTCGTCTCGTCTCGTGGGCAACACTAGCCAAGGGGAAACCCAACCCCATACTAATACAAGTTTTCTGCAATTGCATCGGTGTTAATATTATTTTGTCCATTACCTGTACTTATCTACCTATAAAAATGACATTGTTATTATTGACCCATGTTATTATTTGGAACAGACTCGTATTTTAAGTAAACGTCAAGTAATGTTCCCTCTTTTGAATCTTGCATTAGTTTTACCTTTCTGACTTTGTACACTATTAGAAACAATCGCGAACCTTAGGTAGGCCATATTGGGTTCAGGTACCTTAATTCACTGTTGATATATGGTAAAAAAAAAAAAAAGGTAAAGTGCTCCCCTGTGCATAGCACAACGCCATGAAGGCGTATAGGGGGTGTGGGGGTAACGCCCCACACTTTCTTGATCCGGTCGTGAGTGGGGATGATGTGATCAGCATCACGCCCCTGACCGCCTTTACCCTCCAGGGTTTCCCTCAGGTACCCATGTTATTCGACGCTGGGTGGGCGCCGGGGCCGCTTCCATCGTTAGAAAAGTTCCCGGATTTGAACCGGCCAGGGATCGAACCCGGGACCTTTAGACGCGTTACCGACTGAGCCACCGCGGCCACATATGGTTAATCAATAGATTAGAGAGAGTCTTTCGTGAACTTTGGCAGGCAGTCATCAAAACTGATGGGCAAATTAGTTTTATTTTTACGAACAGCGTGGCCTTACTTGTGGAGTACTAGAATTTTCCTAATCTTTATATGCAGTACATATTAAATACATATTTCTTCCTTTCCAGATAAAATTGGTAGACGTGGATAGGGTAGACTGGATTAACAAGAAGAGGGACAGCACTGTCGTTTTGGAACTGGGTCGAGATGGCCGTGTCCTTTTGAAAGCAAGAGACGGCTTAGAAGACTGGTTTGAACTATTAGAGGTATGTGCATTAAATTTTATTATCTTTGTTTGAAGACTTATAGTCTTAGTGTCCCTGTGAAAGGTTTTATTAACATGTGAATAAGGCAAACTCGTAAAGAACACTACCCTTGAAATATGAAAGTTACTAGCTAATGTTTTGATTGCTGCTTGCAGATAATTTATTTGTACTGCTTTAACAAACGTTGTAGGAAGTAAAAGCAATATCAGCACATGATTTTTTATTCCTTTTAACAATTTATGAACTTCATGTTGTTTCAATTTGCAATTCTTTTAGCACCCTTTAATAGTTTTGTGCATCAGTAACGACAATCTGTCTGGCCATCTGGAATTTAAAAAATAATATTTGGTTGTACACACTACCTATCAGAAACTAACATATTTACCTATCTAACAGCTTGGGTGGACAACAGGCTAATAAATACACAATTATAGGTCTCTACTAGTTATAAGTTATATAAAAATGACGCCCCTCCAGGGTGAGTTGTTGGTTGGTTGTTCATATTTTAGGAAAATGGCATGTTGAGACATGGTATAAAATAGGTCCTGTTATTTTATACCACATTTCTGCCACATTTGGCTAATCGCAATGATGGGGATGAATGGTGACAAAATGAGATGGATGAAGGGATGATCATTTCATACAGAAGATTGTTCTGGCTGCAAGACCGGGAAAGAGAGCTTCGGTGAATATTGATATTTGGATGAATTCGTAAAAAGTCATCCCTCACATCCCCAACAAATATAGTGAATCCACATTTAAACTAACTAACTAACTAACTCTCTAGCCTTCTTAAACCCGAAGGTTCATGGCTGCAGCAACACAGGCCTTCCATCTTTCCCTATCTTGAGCAATATCTATATACTCTTTTCCATCGCTACAGATTTCCTTTAGGTCCATCTCAACGTTGTCCCTCCATCTTCGTCTTGGCCTTCCTACAGGTCTCTTACCATCAGGTTTCCCAACAAGAATCTTGTAAACTCCTCTTTCCTCTCCCATTCGTGCCACATGGCCTGCCCACCTAAGTCTTCTTGATTTAATTATTCTAATAACATCTGGACATGAATACAAATTATGTAGTTCTAAATTATGTAACCTTCTCCACTCACCTGTCTCCTCGTACAAAGATTTTCCTAAGGATCTTATTTTTAAATACTCTCAATTTATGTTCCTCTGTCAATTTATGTTCCTCTTTCAATGTAAGGGACCAAGTTTCACATCCATATAATACTACAGGCAAAATTACTGTTTTGTATATTTTAACTTTTAGTTTCTTAGATATTAAACGAGAAGACAAAAGTTTATGAAGAGAAAAGTAACATGCATTTCCTGAATTAAGCTTACTTTTTATTTCCTCTTTAACATAATTTTCATTTGTTAATATTACTCCTAAATATTTGAATTTGGAAACTGGTTCAAACGAGTTGTTATCAATAATTAGATTTTGATTATTACCTAACACTTGGTTTCGGCCTGTAAGCATATATTTAGTTTTCTCTTTGTTAACTTCCAAACCTATCTCTTTAGCAGTTTTGAAAAAGATTTTAGCATTATTCACTGTATTCACATCATCCCCCAGTAAGTCTACATCATCTGCATATGCTAACAACTAGGGATGTGACGAAGCTGAAAATTTACCGATGCCGATGTACTCACCCATAATTTTTGGAACCGATGCCGATATTTAACCGATTCCGATACATAAGATTATTAAACAGAAATGGGATGTTATTTTCAGCATGACAAAAATAAATTTGCTATGTACATTTCTATTGCATATCATATGTATATACATATATATTCTCAAGAGATGCAAATGTACATGTGCATCTACAAAATGTTATGTGAACCTTTAAGAAGGACATGGATTCTCAAGAGATTAAACATTAGTACACAAGCAGTTCTTTGAAATGCAAAATGAATTCCTGTTTTGCCAGATTCAACTTCAGAAACACGAGATTTGCAAGCACTTCAGGAAGTAACCTACTTCTTCTCTTATCTCAAATCTGTTCAGCAACACTGAACACTCAATCACTG
Organism: Lepisma saccharinum; assembly: GCF_977018435.1. Taxonomy (NCBI): domain Eukaryota; kingdom Metazoa; phylum Arthropoda; class Insecta; order Zygentoma; family Lepismatidae; genus Lepisma; species Lepisma saccharinum. Next base: position 78,874,084 of record NC_139233.1, read on the forward strand.
AATACTGATGCAGCAGGTATGCCCAAGTATTTTCTCAGCACTTGCTTCAGGTTTGAAAATTCATTTTTGAATTTCCAATACAACAGCAGATCCTGGTTCAGCAATGTACTGTTTTATTTCCGATTTATAGTTAGGATCCTCTGAATGAGTTTGCAATAATTTTATTACAAAAACTCTACAATAATGACGAATCATAACCAAATTTTCAATAAATCTTACAAAACTAGAATATGAAACTTATTAGAAGGTAAAAACTCTAGCATAATCTGTACCGGTTTAAATATCGGATTTTTGCCGATTCCGATACCGATGCCCATGTGTCAATTTCGGCCGATTTTCATACATCTGTAATCGGCTTCGGCACATCCCTACTAACAACTGAGTCACACCATTTAATTTTAGTCCTTCTTTAGTTTCTTTTACCTTACTTACAGCATATTCTAAAGCAAAATTAAAGAGCAATGGAGATAATGCATCTCCTTGTTTTAACCCATCATGAATTGTAAATTTGTCAGACATATTAATACCCACACGAATTTTACTTTCTGTTTCACTGGTGCATATTTTTATCATACTAACAAGCTTCTTAGGTATTCCAAACTCGACTAATATATTATATAATTTATCTCTTTTGACCGAATCATATGCTTTTTTGAAATCAATGAATAGCTGATGGACATTTTGATTATATTCTCACTTTTTATCAAGTGTCTGTCTTATGTGAAAAATCATCACAAATACATCTATCCTTTTTTCGAATAATTATTATAATGAGGCTTTCAAGTAATATAAAACGTTTTCCATGCATTTAGTTAAAATCTTGTCGACAGATGACATAATTTTCATTTTAAATATTTATTTTAACAAATAATATTGTGATTAAAACCTCTGCTGCAGTTAAATTTACTAAATAAGAAAATAATAAAACTAACTGGATTTTCAGCCACAGTTTTTGAGTAGTTTGAATTATTCTTACATTTTTACCATTTGTTAGTGTAGATATATCCTTTAAATATCAGCTTGCGAGAAGTGCGTGGAACTGTTTGTTGACCGAAGTTATCTTTTTGGAGGGCAAGGAATAGGTGGTGGAGAGACGCCATTATTTTTTTTTGCTTAATCAGGGAAATAACATGTTTCTTCTCAGCTGCAGTCTCGTGTGAAACGTGTCTTTTCTATTTTTCCATGAAAGTTTTACAAAGAACGTGAAGTAACATTTGGGACTGGGTAAGCTTTCCATATGTAGTTTTAAAAACTGATATAATTTGCATAAATTTGCACTTCGAGCAATGGTTGAATAAAATGTTTTAAGAATTCAACTACCAAAAAATCTAAACGTATTTGCGGATTGTTTTATCATTTCCGAAATCATGTAGTAGAATGTGCAAGAGTTCAATTAAGTTATTTATATATATAAATAAAGTAAAGTGCTCCCCTGTGCTTTGCACCACGCCATGAAGGTGTATAGGGGGTGTAAAGTTAGGGCCCCACACTTTCTAGATCTGGGCCGAAGATGGGAGTCATGTGATTATAACCACGCCCCTGGCCACCTTTATCCCCCCAGAGTTTCCTCCAGGTAACCATACCCACTTTGTACGACGCTGGGTGGGCGCCGGAGCCGCTTGAATTGGTGGGGAAAATCTCTGTTCTCCCCCGCCGGGATCGAACCCAGGTCTCTCGCCTAACGACCGAGATACCGCGTGTCTGTCTGTCTCTGTCTCTGTCTCTGTCTCTCTCTCTCTCTCTCTCTCTCTCTATCTCTCTCTATCTCTCTCTATCTCTCTCTATCTCTCTCTATCTCTCTCTATCTCTCTCTCTCTCTCTCTCTCTCTCTCTCTCTCTCTCTGTGTGTGTGTGTGTGACATTATATATATATACACACACACACACACACACTACATGGATACAGTTTCTTTCGAAGAGCACCGTGGTGATATTCGAAAGGAATCCTGACTAGGCAATGATAAAAAAAAAATCATGTTCTTGTTTCTTCGTTGTTTTCTTGTGAACTTGTTTTGTCTTTTTTCTCCTGATGGCATACTTGCGTGGGCAGCATCTCTGTGTCGCAGTCTCGTCTCGAATAGTCTTCTGAATGAGGACGGATATCTCGGTCTCGTCTCGAGTTCCAAACTGTTGCCTCGTTCTCGGTCTCGTGTAGAATCTCTCAGTTGTCCGTTTATCATAAGGACGTACGGAACAGTTTCCGCTAGGCTCTTTCCTCCGATTCAGCGTTACCAGCTTAGTTCTTTTGGACCCAGATCTGGCTCTTCCGTGCACTCGTTTGACTGTGAACTGAAGCGCCCCAGTATGATGCCATCACTGGCTCCGGCTCACATAGACCAACTTTTACCGCAAGTATATGAAATTTTGCACGTGACGTCATATTATTATATTGGCTGCGTCGCCCCACCCCGTCTTACCTCCCCCAGCTACTTTTTTATAGCCCCGTGGAGATGACACAATATTGTTTCCGATGGCGCCAGTCGTCGCCTTGTAATCAAGGGGTCACGGGTTTGATACCCAATGGAGGCACACAGTGGTTCGGATCCCACTTTAAACTGTAGGTCCAGTTCCAATTAGCCTTACTGTGCGTAAAGTGGACTTAAAACAACAAATCAATCGGACATAATATTGTTATCCCGAAATCCTTTATTTTCGATTTCATATGGCCATCGGTGGATTATTGAGATGGGTGATGCCGGCGGAAAAATAAGAAGAAATTGTCATTACTTTAAAGTTAATGATAATAAAAGCGCCCCCACCCCTTTGACATTTAAAATTACGGCACGAGACGCTTTATCCAGCCTTCGTAAATCTAGCTCCTTGAAAGTCAGTTTTAACTCCATTTAAGTTGAAATTTAGCTCTTTTACGCGCATCAGGTTTGGCAACACTGCCAGGATGGCTGTAGAAGGCAAAGAGAATTGCATTGTGCTTATGGGAGTATTATTTGATTTGTTCTCTTGGGAATATCAAACTTCCGATGGCATAGAAAAGGTATCAACGGGATCACGACAGATTGATGATGATTTTGAGCAGCGGAAAAGTCGAAACTTCCATTTGATTTGCTGCAAGTTGAAGTTGTTGAGTTTTATTTCTCCATAAGAAATACATGGGCTTCTGAAAATACTCGCTCATCATATTTTTCAAGTATCTTGTCTAGCTTAATAATCGACATAAAAAACAGCTTCCACTTGCAACATGCCGAGAAATTCATACTCTTCCATATGTTTGAGTAGGTTCAACAACAAAGGAGCCTTCATGATGGAGATTTGTAAAGGCTTCAGCGAAAGATGCTGTCGGGAATATATTTCAGTCTGTCCTGTCTCTTCCTTACAGTCATCTGCCTCGTTCTCGGTCTCGTCTAGACAAGCCTCGAAGAATGTTATCTCGTTCTCGTTTCGATTTTTAATCTGTGTTCTCAGTCTCAATCATTGTTGTTAAAGGTCCAGGAATTCAATTCCGGTCCAGGAGAGAAAATCAGCAAGCATAAATAGTTTCTGGACCGTAAAGGAACCTTGTATCCGTAAAGTATTTCATTTTCGTCCAGGAACCTTTTTTTCCGGATCAATATAAATTTGGTCCAGGAATCTTTTTTCAATTAAACAATACGCAACTTGTACCGAATATAAATTGTGCGAGAAAAAAGGTTCCGGTCTCCTCAGTACAGTGCCTTCATAATAATTTCAAGGTTGAAAGAAAAGTGAATTACGTATTTCTTAACATCTCTCTGGCTGTTTTGCATTTACAGCTTGGGAACGAGTAGTCATAACTAGGGCCCGGAACTTTATGTCCTATAAAACTGTAAAATATGTATGCAATTATGTCTCAAAAATTGAAAAATATGTCAGAAAAAGGTAGAAATATTCCCAGTAAATCCAAATATGCACAACAGTACTTTCGAATTTCTCATAATACGGGATTCAGTATCTTCCAGGTAAGATCGACTAGGGTGGGGTGGAGTAGTAAATGAAGCCAGAATCCTGCACAACAATGAGATAACATTTTCCCTCAATAATGTGCGCATGGCTATTAATTGTCGGCGGGAAAAAAAAAGGTGGTATTATTGTTCTATTTTGCAGTTGGTAAGAAAATACTGCATCTGCTTTTAAATTCTTCGTTCTTAATTTCATTATCCTGGCATCGATAACACTGGTCAACAGCCAAAATGCGACATGAGTGATATATACAATTTCTAGTCAATATTGGTCTCCTAAATACGAAACTGTAGTTAAAAATCGCAATTGACTAATTATAATTGAGTTACAGGGCATTGTTGATTTGGAGAAGTTCCCTATATATATGGTATTGCATAGCTGTAAGAAGTAAATGTTGAGTTTTTCTTTTCTTATCCTATTTTTTTATTTGTTGCAAGGAAAGGGGGAACTGTTCAAGACCAGCCACAAAACCTCTTTATTCATTGTTTTGTGATGTGTTAATTTGTGCAGACGTGATTCTGGCTTTATAAAACTAGGTTGAGTGTGTGCATTTATCGAAGATCGTGTTTGCGTATTACGTGGTCCCTTTCTGGTAAGGTTGACATTTAATTAAATTGCTGAGTAATGTTAAAAAATGCCACGTAAATGCATTATCAATGCTAACAATGTCTGTTATGTTTATGGTCATATTGTGTTTTCTGGACAGCGGAGAAATATTACCCCTGCTGTAAGAACAGCCTACAATCTATATTTCGGTAAATACTGCAAATTCGGAGATGATAAGACTTGGGCTCCACATTTCCGTTGTAAGACCTGCTACACGAATCTGCTGGACTGGACGAATCACAGAAGACCATTCATACCATTTGCTATTCCCATGATTTAGCTGGAGCCCACTAATCATACAGACGATTGTTTATTTTTTTGTATGGTCCCATCAATACAACGTATGTCCAATACTAAAAAGAAGACAATTGTATTTCCAAATATTCGTTCTGCTTCTCCTCCTGTGGCACATAGTAATGAACTACCTGTTCCAATACCCCCTGAATCTTATTCCGTAGACTCACAAGACGAACCGTACGATCCACAACCTTCCACATCTACAGATCCGGACGTTGTAGGTGATGTTAAATTTACAGAACAGCACAAGCTTAGCCAAGGCAGAGCTATTAGCCTCCAGAGTTCAACAATGGAATTTTCTGGCTAGTAATGTGAAGGTGTAATTTTATCGTGACGGTCAAAAAATGTTGGAAGAATACTTTTCTACCGAAGGAGATCTGATATACTGCAGTGATATTAATGGTTTATTGGGGGCTATGTGCATTAAGCACATCTGCGAAGAGTGGCGGTTGTTCACAGATGCATCGGTATAAAGTCTAAAAGCTGTACTGTTTCATAACAGCAATCAATTGACGTCAATCCTTATTGGTTATTCTGTGTAAAAGAAAGAATCGTATGATAGCCTAAAATTCCTCCTTCAATCAATTAAATACAACAACTAGGTACATACCTCTGGAAAATATGTGCAGATTTGAAAGTCATTGCTATTTTAACTGAACTCCAACAAGGCTATACCAAATATTGCTGTTTCCTCTGCGAATGGAATAGCAGAGACAAAGCTTCTCATTTTATTAAAAAGGATTGGCCATTAAGTCAAAGTATGGAAACTGGAAATATGAATGTACATAATGAACCTCTCGTTGAATCTGAAAATATTATACTTCCTGCACTTCATAAAAAGTTTGGACTGATCAAAAACTTTGTCAAAAAGTTCGATCGAAACTCTTTGGTATTCAAATATCTACTTAACAAATTTCCAAAAATCAGTGAACAGAAGATCAAGGAAGGAATTTTTGTGGGCCCTCAAATTCGTCAACTTCAGCAGGACGAGATCTTCGAACACCTGCTAAGTGATGTTGAGAAAGGTGCATGGAGTTCTTTCGGAGAAGTGTCCAACAATTTTTTGGGAAACAAACATGCTGAAGACTATGAAAAACTTGTAAATAATTTGGTTTCATCGTATCAAAAAATGGGTTGCACCGTTGCAATATGTTCCTTAAATTGCATTTTCTACTCTCATCTCAATTTCTTCCCGAAAAGTTGTGGGGAGGTAAGTGATGAACACAGTGAGCATTTCCACCAACAAATATATGTAATGGAGAAAAGATACCAAGTGAAATGGAGTAGAGGAATGCTTGCCGACTATTGCTGGACAGTAACCAGGAATGATCCTGAACTTCACTACAAGAGGGAAGCAAAGAGGAAGCGGATTTAATCCCACGTAAGAAGTAAAGAACACACCATACAGTAGTATAGTAGAAAATATTTATTTTGTGATTAATGTAAAAACTATTATTCATGAATTTACTTGGAAAGGCAAATGGAAAGGTACCCACGTTTTGTACTGTTCGCATAATACAGTTCAAGCGTAAAAGTCACATGCACACCAAGCATACGTCATTCCACTACGTTAGAACATTGGAAAACCCGACTTTTCGACAATACCTCGTATAATTCTTAAACCGGAAGTCGAGTGGCATTTTCATTGTCAGTTTCGTGTTCAGCATCATGGATTGATAAAGAAAAGTGAATTTTCATCCATGTCGCAAAAAAAATATTAAAATTTGTTGACCAGTGTAATATGAACTATCAGTTGCGCTAAATATGTTAAGAAAAGTTAGAAAATAACAGAGTATATGCAAGACAATTACGAAATTATACAGAAACATGTCTTATTACGAGAAAATTGAAGAAATATGTTGTAAAAACGCGAAATTGGTAAAATATGTCAAAATATGCTTTATCAAGTTGGTATATTTCGTCTGATTTTCATCAGATATGTAAAGATCTCACCCCAGTACACGATCCGATGCCAAATAAAAATATACGTTATAACATAAATTCCCTGGCCCTAGTCATAACGTAACTCCCAAATCCTCCAATCAGCAAGTGAAGCGCTGACGTCATCTCAACGCAGCACCAATCGCTCAAGCGTTACCCTGTTGGTAGGCTCACTAGTTAGACTTGAGTTATTATGGAGGACCACAATATGCACAAATTAAGCCAGTGAGGAAATTTTAATTCGGAAAGTCTGGAATATACTGTATTACAGGGGAAGAAGCAACTGGTAAACAGTGTTATTACTTGGAAAGCCTCATTATCAGAGTCAAAATGCAAGAAAGTGTGAAACAAATAGTGTAGCTAGTTCGAAATACAGCCCCTAAGCTTATCTCTAATCTATGGTTTACTCACTCTATCTCCTGCTGTACATTCACCTCACTTAGTACTCCGACAGTTTGTTTCTTTATACAGCATATTTGCAGAAGATACAATTCATTCTTCAAGTGTATCAGTATGTAACAGTCCACTCGGTCGAGGGAGAAGAAGGACCAATAAATAGCTTAGTTGGCTAAGTGTTTCAAGTCTACCCATAATGCTAACCTTTTTCTCCAGCGGTGGCATGAGTCTCTATTTACACTCAGGGTTCGGGTGTATGTTGCACTTAGTGGGCTATGACGTAGTTGACCAGTTAAGTTCATTGACTACTCAAAATTAACTAAAACATATAAAGGTTTATTTCATCATAAACTTAAGCAAGAAAGGAACTTAGACCCTTTTACAGTAGTTTTATACATCCAACTTATAGTTTCACAGATACATATATATATATATATATTTGGGCCTCTCTATATAGTTACGGCCTTTGGTAGTTGAACTATAAAAACTTTTAACCTTTAAAGAAAATGGAACAGGTAAACCCATACAACCTCGTATATGACACCTAGTACTCTTGTTAGAAAAACAATCACAAATGGTTTATAAACAAAGCATCTAAAAGAGAAATATTAGTGTAACCTTGGAAACAGCTTTTTGTTTACATGTAGGAGTAACAGGCCAAAAGCTAAGCAATAGATTCTAAGAAGCGAATTTCCCAGCATCGAGGAGACGGGGTTTCGCTGTTACCATCCCCAACGTCGAGATGACGGGGTTTTATGAAAGAAAAAAAATGTACCTAAATATCTCTCGCCCTAAAGCGGAGTGGGTTTCTCTCGCCCGAAAGCGGAGTGGGTCCTCTCACACTAAAGTGGAGTAAATTTCTCTCACCAGAAGGTGGAGTGGGATATCTTTTTCTCTCTCCTGTTAGGAGGAGTTTACCTCTTGCCCGTAGGCAGAGCCCTACTTCTCTCGTCCGCAGACGGAGTCAAACTGAGATGCTAGCCCCGCTCTCGCCTTTATATTGGGTCGGCGACGCTAGCGTAAGCAAGTGGAAGAAATATAAACTATTAAAAGTATATTTTTAAGTAAGTTTACCAAATTAGAGGTGTAACCTGTTTTTAAATTGATACATTTCTAATTACATATTTTTATCAGAAAGGTCACCAAAAATAGAGGTGCGACTCGTACAAATTGTGACGAGACGGGTTCGTTACAAGTAGCCTATACAGTGCATAAAACAAAACTTATTACAGTACTTATTACTAACTTCGTTGTCCGTACTCACGTATGTATGTACATGTTAATGAAAGATCGTTGACGCACAGTTCCTGTTGCCCAGTTTACGTAAGGCAGCTTTCACGAACACACCAAATTATTTGAAAACAAAATCAAATGTTAATTTTGTTACTGTACACGTAAGAGCAAAACTGATGTCATACATTACGCAATTTCCCCCTGCAGATTTATGACCACCCCCTTTTACCTAAGCTGTCGCGTCAGTGCGACGTGATTGGTTACTTGCGGTGCTGCATTTCTTGTGTGTCACAGCAGGCGCTCTATACAGCCAATCAGACGAGCGTGCTCTTTGAATGTTCCCGTGCTCGTATGTTATTGGAGGCCTGGAATAACGCTGGCCGTACTTTAACAAAATCCAACAAATGATTCGTAGACCATATTAAGTTTTACACGAAGATTAAATTCCTGCTTCTAGTGTTTCATTTCTCGCTTGAAAAGATATTCATAGTTGGTACAAAGATTAAACAACAAAGAAATCCAGATGTATGAAGTTCCAACTCTCTCTTTGTATTTGTACAGTCAACGGCAGGCAAATTGTCCATCCCTAATTTCATTAGTACTTTATTATTCTACATCCTGCCTTGTTTTAAAGTAGTGGTATTTACGGTAGGGACAGTGCGAGAAAGTATGAACCCCCCTCAGGCAGATTTGCCTACACTTAAAACAAGCTCAACATGCCCATATGAGCTTTTTGCTCAAGTGTGGAACCCCGTCTAATCCAAGATTTTTGTAAAAAAGCCCTCATGGATTCCATGAGAAAGTATGACCCCCCTCAGAAAGTATGAACCCCCTCAGATACCCATACCCATACACACCCACCTACACACACCCACACCCACACCCACCCACACATATTTACTTCCGGTCCACTTCCGGTCCACTTCCGGTCCACTTCCGGTCCACTTGTGGCCAAGTTGTGGCCTATTTCTGCTTTTTTTATCCAGCATAGAGTTTTGATTTGAACCCCAAGAAATTGTATATAAATACCAATGCCAAAAATATCAACACACATACACACACATACACATACACACACACACACACACATACACATACACACATACACACACATACACACACATACACACATACACACACACACAAAGCACAGTGTTGAATCCAACTGATATTTTTTATCCAGCATAGAATTTTGATTTGAATCCCAGGAAATTGTATATAAATACCAAAGCCAAAAATATTAAGTGTATACACACATACACACACACACAAAGCACAGTGTTGAATCCAACTGATATTTTTTATCCAGCATAGAATTTTGATTTGAATCCCAAGAAATTGTATATAAATACCAAAGCCAAAAATATTAAGTGTATACACACATACACACATACACACACACACAAAGCACAGTGTTGAATCCAACTGATATTTTTATCCAGTATAAAGTTTTGAATTGAATCCCAAGAAATTGTATATAAATACCAAAGCCAAAAATATTAAGTGTATACACACATACACACACACACAAAGCACAGTGTTGAATCCAACTGATATTTTTATCCAGTATAAAGTTTTGAATTGAATCCCAAGAAATTGTATATAAATACCAAAGCCAAAAATATTAAGTGTATACACACATACACACATACACACACATACAAAGCACAGTGTTGAATCCAACTGATATTTTTTATCCAGCATAGAGTTTTGATTTGAACCCCAAGAAATTGTATATAAATACCAAAGCCAAAAATATTAAGTGTATACACACATACACACACACACAAAGCACAGTGTTGAATCCAACTGATATTTTTTATCCAGCATAGAATTTTGATTTGAATCCCAAGAAATTGTATATAAATACCAAAGCCAAAAATATTAAGTGTATACACACATACACACATACACACACACACAAAGCACAGTGTTGAATCCAACTGATATTTTTATCCAGTATAAAGTTTTGAATTGAATCCCAAGAAATTGTATATAAATACCAAAGCCAAAAATATTAAGTGTATACACACATACACACACACACAAAGCACAGTGTTGAATCCAACTGATATTTTTATCCAGTATAAAGTTTTGAATTGAATCCCAAGAAATTGTATATAAATACCAAAGCCAAAAATATTAAGTGTATACACACATACACACATACACACACATACAAAGCACAGTGTTGAATCCAACTGATATTTTTTATCCAGCATAGAGTTTTGATTTGAACCCCAAGAAATTGTATATAAATACCAAAGCCAAAAATATTAAGTGTATACACACATACACACATACACACACACACAAAGCACAGTGTTGAATCCAACTGATATTTTTTATCCAGCATAGAATTTTGATTTGAATCCCAAGAAATTGTATATAATAAACAACAACAAAAATGCCAAGTCAAAAATATTGTAATCAATGCAATAAAAATATATCCAGCCCTAATTGGGCCAAGCACCAAAAGATTTGTAACCCGGACAAATACAGAACTCCCACAAAAATATGCCCTAAATGCCATAGAAAATATAATCTGGAATATTTCACTTATAAACATAAAGATACTTGCTCTGCACAGTCATCAACACAACCATCTACATCTGGTCTGAAAAGAAAGCACGAAGCACCTCTTAATGCCAGAGCAGCAAAGCAGCCACGCTATGCACCTATCCGTAGCAGTTTTAACGGCCAATTAAGGGATCACCGTTTTGTATCAGAGCCAAGATGTGGCATTAAGAATTTTTTGAACAGTAAAAATTCTGATCTCCAGGCAATTCTAAATGCACAAAATGGCTCTTATAAGCTGTCCCTCAAATTGTTTGCACAATATAAGAAACCAAATGGCACAAAATTTACACAGCCCCACATAACAGAAACTGTACCGGTTTATTCAAATACAAATTCGGACAAAATAATAAGCAGGTTGATAGATCAACTGAATACTAAACACTCTGAATTTGCAGCAAAAGAGTCTGGATGGAGCCTATGCGGATCTCCACACAAGCTCTATGTTAATATTTCTGAATTCAACCCATTAAAAGGTTCTACATATTTGCCATTACCTGCCAATATCAAAAACAAAAGAGCCGTGGTTAATATAAAAAATAATGACCAGAAATGCTTTTTGTGGTGTATTTTAGCTGCTCTGTATCCAGTTTCAAGAAATCCTGAGAGAATAAGTTATTACAAACAACATGAAAATGATTTTGATGATGCAATGGAGGGTTTAGAATATCCAATGTCTGTTCAGAATATTGATAAATTTGAAAAAAAGGCCAGGCATATCAATGGCAAACAATTATCTATTAATGTATTTATTTGTTCTACTGGCAATTGCCCGATAGCACCTCTCAGAATCAGTACACTTGATGATGAATCTGCTGTTCCGATTGATCTGCTCTTAATTGAAGGGGATGGCACACATCATTATACTCTGATACATAATCTTGAAGCTTTAGTGAGAACACAACTAGACAAATCCAATACAATATTTAAGTTGTGCTGAAGATGCTTAACTGTATTTGATGGTCAAAAAATGGTAAATGGGGTTCGGGAAGAGAATGCTGAAATTGCAAAAAACAAGTTAATTGAGCATCTGAAATACTGTGGCAACCATAAACCTGTTCATATGGTGATGCCTAATCCAAGTGAAAATTGCAAATTCAAAAAGTTTGAAGCCTTGTTGGAACACCCAGTATATATTGCCTGTGATTTTGAATCGAACCTCAAACCTATTGCATTTTGTAGCCCAGATCCAGAAGAATCTTCAAGTACACCATACCAGCGACATGAGCCTTCCAGCTTTTGTTGTGTGGTTGTACAGGATGGTGTTGTTATTAAAAAATATTCATACATGGGACCAAATGCCATCAAAATATTTGCACATATAATAGAAAATGTGTGCCGTGACATAGCATCTAACATCTTATTAATATCAAAGCCCATGTTGCCTTTAACAGAGAAACAGATTGAAGATTTCAACAATGCAGAAAAATGCCCGGTATGTGATTCTGAATTTTCAGATACAAATATCAAGGTTCATCACCATTCTCATACAGATGGTAAATTCTTAATGGCCCTGTGTAAAAGCTGCAATATTAAGATCAAGAGACCAAGATTTATCCCCATATTTTGCCATGGAGCATCCAATTATGATTTCCATCATCTGATCAGGTACGAGGGGTTTGAGAAGCAGAATTTAAATATTTTAGCTGAAAATGATGAAAAATATATATCTATTAGCAAGATAATTAAAGTTGATGGTGTTCCTATTCACATAAGATTTCTTGATTCCTACAGATTTCTGTCGGCTAGCCTGCCTACACTGGCAAATCAATTATCTGATGATAAATTCAAAATCACACGTGCCTCGTTTCCAAATCTGGACCTGAAATTAATTAGGCGGAAGGGTGTATATCCATATGACTATGTTACAGATTTTTCTAAATTTGATGAGTGTTCCCTGCCTCCACAAGAAGAGTTTTACAGTAAAATCAGAGGATCTGGAATCACTGATGAAGATTATCACCATGCTCAGTTGATGTGGAACAATTTAAATTGCCAGACATTTGGTGATTATCACATGGCATATTTGAAACTTGATGTCACCCTCTTAGCAGATATAATACAGACATTCAGAAAATCTTGCATGCAAAATTATGGACTGGATCCAGTGTATTTTTTCAGTGCCCCGGGCCTAGCATGGGCCGCAACGTTTTTGAACACTAAAATGCAATTGGATCTGATCCACGATCAAGATAAGTATCTGTTTATGCAGCAATGTATAAGAGGGGGGATGGTGCAATGTTCCCAGAGATATGCCAGAGCAAATAACAAATATATGCCTGATTATGATCCAGCACGGCCATCAAATTATATACTGTATGTAGATGCCAACAGCCTCTATGGTCATGCCATGATGCAAAAACTGCCATATGCAGGGCTTGAATGGGTTGAAAATTTCAATATTGAAGATCTTCAGGATTTTGATGACAGTGACTATGGCCTCTTCTTAGAGGCTGATCTGACAATTCCTGATCATTTGCACAACACATTTTCTGATCTGCCCCCAATTCCTGAGGTTCAGTGCTCACCTGGCTCTAAACAGAAGAAGCTCATGATGACTCTGGAGCCAAAACAGGGCTATGTCATATATTACAAAAACCTCCAGTTCCTGATGAAACATGGTGTTCAAGTGACCAAAATTGGAAAAGTCTTAAGGTTCAGGCACTCAGAATGGTTGAAACCATACATTGATACAAACACAGAGCTTCGAACATCTGCAAAGAGCCAATTTGATAAGAGCTTGTTTAAATTGATGGTGAATTCTGTATATGGCAAAACTATTGAAAATGTCAGAAAACATACCGATGTTAAAATAATTACTGACCCCAGCCTGAGCAAAAAATTGGTTGCAAAGCCCAACTTTAATTACAGAAGAATTTATGATGAGCACATGGCACTTTTCAACATGAAGAAAACAAAGATCAAGTTTGATAAACCTATTTATGTAGGGGCTGCAATATTGGAATTGTCCAAATTACATATGTTAACATTGTATTATGATGTGTTGAAACCTTTTTATGGTGATCGTGTAAAACTGATGTACATGGATACGGATAGTTTTATTCTTGATATTAAAACAGAAGATGTTTATCAAGATATGTCACAGCCTGAATTGTTTCAATATTTTGATACCAGTGAACATACAATAATTCAACCCCACAACAAAAAGGTACCTGGCAAGTTAAAAGATGAAACATGTGGTGATGCTATTGTGGAATTTGCTGGGTTAAGTGCCAAGGTGTATAGTTTTAAAACATGTAGTGCTGTTGTCAAAAAGGCCAAGGGCATTGGCAAAGTAGCTGTGGAAAAAGAGCTTGTATTTGAAGATTATAAAAATTGCATCAAATCTCAGAGTTTAATCAAAACATCAGAATCCAGAATCCAGAGTGAGGATCACTTGTTGACTAGCAATATTGTAAGAAAAGTGGCTCTGGACCCACATGATGATAAGAGATACATTTTATCATGTGGCATACATACTTTACCATGGGGGCATTGTGATTTGAAAAGTGGCAAACAATGCCCAATTACAGGGCATGATTTGAAATAAATAAACATGCCTATGAACTTATTTGGGTTCAAAAAACAGGCTATTATGGACCTGCCAACACCACAACCCTCTCCTGATATGCTGTCTAAACTGAGTGGCTTGTTAATTATTCATCTGAACAGCATACTTACAGATGTTGATGAAGAAACAGGTAAAACATTGTACATATTTAACAATAATTTAAATCATTACCAATTACCTGTAGGTGGTCAATTGCAATTTATTACAACCCCTGAGGGTGATGTTAAAATTTCAGTAGGGAGAAATATTTATAGAATTAAGCACTCAAACATGATTTCTGGCACTGTTTATACTGTTTCTGCTGGTGACTGCTTATATATTGAGGTCCCTGGGTCATATGACAAGCTTATACCTTTTTTTATAGAATTAAGAATCAGATACTCTATAATAAATAACCACTAAAACAAAATGCCTAATGATATATTTGGCCATACAAGACATGAAGATCACAGTGATGAGATTCTGATGCTTGATGTCAGAGTCAAGAAATTAAGAAGTGATTTACAAGCTTTACAGACCACACTCAATGCCAGTCTTCAATTAGAAATTACAAATTTACAATCACAATGCATGGACCCTCTTCTTAAAATTGATTCTGAACTCAAATTGCTGCTTCAAAAATATACTGATCTGGCAACATTAGATAATTTTCAAAGTTTAGAAGAGGCTGTAGCAGCTCTTCAAGCCAAATTTAAGACCCAGGCCACCAACTCTGAGCAATTGAAACAACAATTGGAAGAGCAGATAAATAATGTCCAGACACAGCTCCAAACAATTGTCAAAAGCATAAAATCACAAGAAGATTTTGATCTAGTGATTTCCACTCTAAAGGAACAGATTCAGTCACTCCAGATACCTAATCTGGATCCTCTGCACAATGCCATAGCCGAGGTTAAAGAAAAAATTGAGACACTTGAAAATTTTATGAACAACTTGCCATCTTCTGATGCTTTGAATGCAATAACTCGGAGTGTGGCAAACATTAAGCTGCAACTTGAAACATATGAAGATTTTGGAAAAATTCAAAGTTCCATAACCCATCTTGAAGGTACAATAGCGGCAGTGCAAAGTGATTTGGCAAATGTACTAGAATCCAGATTGCCTGGAATTGTAGACACACTTGTCAGTGTCCAGGAACAAATCACAAAACTTGAAAACCTCAACACCGAATCTGAACTGTCTCATTTTCATCACTTGATAGACGATATCCAAACAAAGCTTGAAATTTTACAACAATCAACACCCACTCAGGCAGATATAGCCCTGCTCCAAAATGCTATGCAAAATGTGGCTGATGCTTCTGAATTAAACAATGTGAAATTGGCACTTGAATTTTTGCAAAATACAGTATCAAATCTTCCCACATCACAGGAACTTAAAAATATTAAGAGGGCAGTGAATCGCATATTGAAATCAGAAGATATCAAGAATATCCAAGCAGAGATCAAACAACTCACTCAGACAGTGGCCACTCTACCAACCAATCAACATATTAATGAACTGCATGCCCTGTTTGAGGATATCAGAAGACAGGTCCATGATCTTACTGCTCAAAATTCAAAATTGGCAGTTGTTGAAAATTTGCAACAAATTGTAGCTAATATCAAGCAACAGCTAGGGACCATGGAATCCAATCAAGCAAATGCTCTGTCTGTTTTTGCCACCCAGCTTCAAGAGATTGTACAACAATACAAGAAACTTGTTGTGGACATAAAAATAAAGCCAGGCCATGATGATGTTGTTAGGACCATCAATGAGCACCTTGAATCTGTAACAAGCAGATTGCTCACAGCAGAAAAAGAAATAACGGGCATAATCGAGAATCCAAAACATTCAGTAATTCTTGAATTGTACAGCATCCCCAACAAAGAATATGATTCACCATTTACACCAGGTGGCAAAATATATATGCTGTCCCCTGCACAATTTTATTACCAGTTTTTTGTTGGGGGCACACTGAGACCAATCAAGATCAAATATTGGCTTCAACCACAGGCACACCACTACCCCACCTTATCAATAACAAATGCTGAGAACAAACCAAAAATCACCAGTGTAGAGTTAGAGGATTTTACAGATCCCAATACATTAGAAACAGCCTATACTGAAGATGATGGCTCTTTGGAATTTAAAATACAAATAGGAGACAAATTATATTTAGAAAATCCTGCAGTCTCAGCTGCTGAACACCCCATAGTTGCAATATTCTTGTTTACATATTATGTCTAGACAAATTATTGTTGATGAATTACACAGACAAGCCAGACATAATTATAAGAGACTGCCAGTAGTCACAAAGGGCATAGATGATTTATGGCAGAGCGACTTGATTGAAATGGCAAGTGGACAGTTGAAAAACTTAGACAAAATCAACAAGGGCTACAAGTATCTACTCACTGTAATAGACACATTTTCAAAATTTGCCTGGGCTGTGCCACTCAAATCCAAGACTGGAAAATGTGTTACAGAAGCCTTCAGGACAATCATCAATCAGAGTGGAAGATCACCGCGCTATTTGCAAACAGATAATGGCAAAGAATTTTATAATTCAGTGTTTCAACAATTTATTAAAAGCCGGTCAATAAAACATTACTCGAGTTACAGTGACCTCAAAGCCTCAATTGTAGAGAGATTCAACAGAACCTTAAAAAATCTTATGTATAAACAATTTACACTTCAAGGTAATTATAAATGGCTTAATATTCTTCCAGAACTTCTACATAAATATAACAACTCGGTCCATTCCACAATCAACATGAAACCCTCTGAAGTAACTTCATCTGATGAGCAAAAATTGATCAGGACTGTTTATTATCCTAGATACCAGCCAACAACAAGAAAGGCCAAATACAGGGTGGGCGATCAAGTAAGAATCAGCAAATATAAGCACTTATTCAAGAGAGGCTTTACAAGAAACTGGAGCACTGAATTATTTACAGTGGTTCAAGTTAAACCCGGGACCCTTAACACATATATAATAAAAGATCATCGAGGAGAAATTCTCAAAGGACGATTCTATGAACAAGAGCTCAGCAAAACTAAACAGCCCGACACATATCTCATAGAAAAAATCATCCGCAGAAAAGGCAACAAGTTATTTGTCAAATGGCTAGGTCATCCGGAAAACAGCTGGATCGATGCAAACAAAATAATAATATGAGCACCTGGGATGTTATAAAAAGGCTGCCAGAACCTGAACAACAGAATAAGAGAAATGGCAACTTGCTGCCTGATAATATTAGGTGTCTTATTGTTGGGCCATCTGCTTGTGGTAAAACTACACTAATGATTGATAATTTTTTATTGGCACCCAACTGGTTAGACTGGAAAAATAGACACTTGTATGTTTTCTCTAAGAGCTTGGAACAATTAAAATATCAGCAGCTGATGAAGCTATATGATGGATTGGATATTGCCACTTTTGAACCAGATGTTAAGCCACTCCATGAATGTCTCGATAATTCTGTTGTTGTGTTTGATGACATTATACTGGATAATCAAAACAAGGTTAGAAATTTCTTTACACAGGGCAGACACAAAAACATTGATTGCTTCTACCTGGCACAGACTTTTTCTAAAATACCGAAGCAGCTGATCCGAGACAACAGCAATTTTATATGTGTGTTTCATCAAGATCATACCAACCTCAAACACATACATGATGAATATGTAGGTGGGGACTTGAGCTACAATAATTTTTCCAAGTTTTGCAGTAGGTGCTGGAACCAGGACAGTTATGGGTTTGTCACTATTGATATGACAAGAACACCCAATAGTGGCAAATTCAGAAATAAAATCAACGATTTTCTAGACGTTGAGACGTATATAAACAACCATGAAACGACCAATCATTGATGATCTTAAATTAAGAGATTATCTTGTAAAAAGATTTAAGGGATGGAAATCAGAGAACCGTGGAATTTATGAAAAACACAAACAAACAGAACAGCCTGTAATTGATGCTATTAATAATTTAGGTAAGAATATCAAAACTGTTACAGAGCAGAATCAAAATTTGATCACAGAGCTTGTACCTGTAGCTGCAAGGAACATATTAGATTATCCATTCACCCCACTTTCCAGTATTCATACACCTAGTCCTGTTGCTCCTAGAAGAATTGAAGCTACTCAGGATCCTATTGAATTGGGTCTTCTCGCTCAAAAATATTTAACCACACCTAAAGACAAGAAAGATGAGGTGTGTGGCTTATATGCTGACACAGAGCTTGATGGGAGCATCATACATAGAATTGGCAATTTCAGAGTAACTTTTATGGGAGATGATCTGATTGTTTATTCAGAATCTCGTCTCGGAGAAAAAGGTGCTTTTGTTAAGTACCCCGGAACACCTGGGTTGTGGGAACTGATGACTAGGAAAAGGCCTGGCAGCTATACAGATCAAGATTATGAATATTACAAAGAAATATTAATAAAATCAGATGCTCTATACCAGAACAATGATCCCACACAAAAAAGAGTCAAGTCGAGCAGTGGGGCAAAATACAACAATTTAATCAAGCCCATATGGTCACAGATCAAGACAGGCAGTGGAATCAAACAATACAACACCCTGCCTAAAGAATTTGTGTGGGTTGATGATGTCAGGAAACTTGTAGATAGGTTGCTGGTGATAGCTGGGGAGAAAAATGCTGGCAACCACAATTTTTACAATGAAAAGGTTGGAATTATGGACATGATAAGCACCAAATTGTCTAATTTTATAGTGAATGACACTAAGGGGATTGGATATCTTATAAAAATTATTAATACTCTACCACCTAAATTTTGGAATATTTCTGAGGGTCGGGGCCTGGTTAATGACATTATAAACAAGCTGCCATTTGAACTACACATTCCAGGCTATCAGTATTGTGGTCCAGGTACAAAATTGGACCATAGATTAAACAGAGGTGATCCTGGTGTTAATCCCCTAGATGCTGCTTGTAGAGACCATGACATAGCATACAACACACATACTGATCTTCACAAGAGACATGTTGCAGACAAGAAATTAGAAGAGGCTGCATTTGGCAGATTTGTAAGCAAAGATGCTTCTTTGAGTGAAAGAATAGCAGCATTGGGGACCACCATAGCTATGAGCACCAAACAAAAACTGGGGTGGGGTTTGTGAACATGTATATAATAAACCTACAATGAAAGCCAAGGGTGTTATGTATCAAATACCTTATGCAGGTCTCAAATCTCTTAAAACTATTGATAGTCTTTTAACCAAAAAGCAGCGCAAGAAAAAAAATTCTTGTCTTGCAAAGGGTCATGGTATGAAATTGTTGCTTAGCACCCCCCAATTAAAAAAATTACAGCAATCCAGGAAAAAATCACATGTGGGGGGTTTCATATTTACCATCCCAGCCATCTTAGCTGCTCTCGGGGCTGTTGGGAGCTTGGCCGGGGGATCAGCTGCCATAGCAAAAACAGTAATAGATGCCAAGAAGAATAAGGCAGAATTAGATGAGCAGAAGCGCCATAACCTGGCCATGGAGAAACAAGGCAAAGGTGTTAAGAGAGCCATGAATAAGTTTAAAAAAAACAAGAGCCGCTTACAAACCAAGATATTGAAGCTTTAATCAAGCCACTGGGCATCAAAAATTTTAGAGGTGTGTACATGTCTGATTCTTTACCAGAACAACCACTCAACAAAGAGTGTGGCATTGTTAATTTAGATAAGTACAAAAATCAGGGCACTCACTGGATTTGTTATCTTAAATATTTAAACAATGAGGCATTTGTGTTTGATTCATTTGGAGGTGTTCCTCCTGAAAATTTAATAAAATATCTAAATTCAGCTAATCTTTATTACAATAATGCCCGTGTTCAAAACTTCAAAGATGTTAATTGTGGACATTTGTGTTTATCTGTTCTCAGATATATGTCTCAAATAAATAAACCATCAATTGAAAATTTTCAAAAGGCCTTGTGGTATCTGAAACATCATGGGAGTATTCCATCTCACCAGCCAAAATTCAATATTGAAACTCAAATTGCATGATGACATAGTGTATCCCAAAACAATAGCTCTCAGAGCATTTTACGGCATGTACTTGATACCTAATATTACACACCACAACAACACAATTGCAGTAGGGGATCAAAAAATTGTCATCACTCCAGGGCAGTATAATCTGTCCACTCTAAATGCTCAATTACCCAGAGGTGTAGTGTTAAGTCAAAATTCTGTCACTCACAGAGTAGAGATTGTATCTGCTACGGAGACAGTGGATCTGGGTACTATAGGAGAGCTGTTAGGCTTTGAGAACAACACAAAACTTGAACCAGCCATCAAACACACTGCTATGAATATACCTAAATTCTTAGCCATAGAGACTCTAAATATTCACTGTAATGTGGCTGAGGGTATGATCACCAAATCAAATGGCATAGGCACTCACAAACAAACCGGCATCATTGCAACATTCAAACCTAATTCCGAATTTATGGAGCCCATCATCTACAATCCATCCCCAACATTATATTTTCCTGTGTGCCATAATAGAATAGATTACATTGAGTTGATGGTCACTAATGAAAAAGAAGAATTAGTTGATTTTGCTGGAGCCACAACAACTGCTATCATAGAGATTAACATTTAAATAAAAATACATACAATGGAAAATATTGAGAGTTATGAGCTACAATCATTCCCTCCAAACAGGAGGACATTTGCAAATTTAAATCAACCCAACACAGAAATCGAGGTTGATCTTGATGTAGGGGACGGCTTTATACACCCTCACAGAGCAGATCTATACATCAAATTTGATGTTGTAAAGCTCGATGGAACAGATTATCCGACAAATTCAAATATAAGATTGGTAGACAATTTTGTGCCTCATCTGTTCTCTGAAATTGAGATCAGAAAGCATGGCGTTGTTATAAACAGAGTGGATTATCCCGGCATTACCTCCACAGCTTTGGCCACATTAAAATTATCCAAAACCGAGGCTTCTTACTACAGAATCGGTGGATTTGAGGCTGGTGATAAGATATTAACCAAGAACCACACAGTGCTGTTCCCTATGCGCCTGTTGCCAGGATTCTTCTCAGATTACAAAGATATCATGTGGAAGGGTGGGTTAAGAATTACATTTAGAAGAGCTGCCAATGATAACAATGCTTTGATGAGGTACAGTGCAATAAACTCTACCGGGGAAGCTCTGCCCAATACCCTACCTGATGAGGGCAAGTGCATTATTCAGACTATGGAGCTAAGAATCCCGGTTGTTGAATATGAAGCCGGCTATGCTCTTAAATACAAAGCAGATATCCTAAAAAATCCACAGGTTCCTCTGCAATTTTATACATATCAATGTGTACAGAAGCCCGCATCTGGTTCTTATTATGAGTTTGATGCTACAAATTCATTCTCCAGTATACAATATGACATGCCGGATTTTGTGGTAGTATTGTTTCAGACTGGAAGACACAACAATCAGGAAAAAAATTCAAGTAAATTTGATAACTGCAACATCAAGAACATATATCTTAAAAATGGCAGAAATGAGGTATTCCCTAGAGAAAATTACAATTTAGACATGTCCAAGAATGATTTCCTCAAATTATATGAGGCTTTTTCTTCCTTCAAACGTGTCACTACAGGCAATACTGATATGTATTACACACCAGATGAATTCAAAACACAGAGACCCATGTTTGTAATCAACACTTCAAAAAGGAAACAAGTTGTGGTGAATGACAGGACAAACATTAAAATTATCTGTGAATTCCATGAGGCATTACCTGATGACACCATATGTAGTGTTATTCTCATAGGTGAAAAATCATATGTTTATGATGTAAGAAATGAGAGAGTCACAGAGCAATTCTAGAGGGTCTCTGCATATTGCATTGTCTTAGTACTAGATATGCAAGATGAGCCTGGTGTCCAATTGAACTTAGACCGGAAGTAGGCAAACCGGAAGTAGACCGGAAGTGGACCGGAAGTAAATATGTGTGGGTGGGTGTGGGTGTGGGTGTGTGTAGGTGGGTGTGTATGGGTATGGGTATCTGAGGGGGTTCATACTTTCTGAGGGGGGTCATACTTTCTCATGGAATCCATGAGGGCTTTTTTACAAAAATCTTGGATTAGACGGGGTTCCACACTTGAGCAAAAAGCTCATATGGGCATGTTGAGCTTGTTTTAAGTGTAGGCAAATCTGCCTGAGGGGGGTTCATACTTTCTCGCACTGTCCCTACCGTAAATACCACTACTTTTTAAGGAATGAAACTTATGTTGGTTCGAAGCAGGCATTGTTCTCTGCTTATTGACGTCATTATTTCAATTCATTGTCATCATCACATTGTGTAATTCAGACCGAATGAAAATTGTGGTGGACAATTCGCCTACTGTTTCTTTTGCCGTTGGGTGTACATGCAACTAAATAATCAATCTTAGTAGAGTTTGCCTCCGTACAACACTTAAAACCTTCACAGTGTGTGGAGGAAACGGCGAACAACCTTTCTGAATCAAGACTTTGGTCGTTAAAGCTTGATTATTTTGCATGTGTGGAATCACGCTGGACAGAATCAGGGTTGCCACTGGCACCTTTCCCCGTCAAGGTCAAAGTTTGTTTCAAGTCCACTATATACTCAGACAAGCTAATCGCGGCTGGGCCTACAGTTTGCAGTGGGATCCAAGCATCACAGGAAATCGAACTTATGTTCTGTTGATTACGGGACACGGCGTTACCACTACAACATCAAAGAGAAATTACAGTAGAGCGTCGATTATCCGAAGTAATTGGGGGACATGGGTGTTCGGAAAACTGGTTTGTTCGGATAATCGAACTGTACATGTTTATTTGCCAAAAAGAAGTACTGTACAGTAAATTTATTCATAAAAACAGGCATCTCTTTAAGTATGTATTACCAAGTACCGTACAAAGGCAACTTTAGTAGGAATATATAGTATGTGGTACAGTTTATTAAACAAAAATATGTACATATTACATACGCATTTTGCATGAACAATACACACAGTACACAAAATTAACGTTTAAAAAAATCCTTTATTTTGGTCTGTCTAAGCAAGCCTACACGCTTACGAGCAGCTAAGTCACGTACTTTTTTCATTACAGATATCTGAAAGTGAGCGAGTACACAGTTCGGTTAAGCGGTCGTTCGGTTGACCGACGTTCGGATAATTGACGCTCTACTGTACAATGTGTGTGTGAATTTTAGGCATAAAAATCTGTAAAACATACCTTACTCAGAATTATTACAGTCGGTAATGTCAAGCTGCATCATGCTTTGTTCCTAGTTCCTACAATCGCGTGGCAATAGAAGCAATTCTTGTTTTAATTGTTACCGACATCAAGGCGATAAATATCAGTTCCTGCCTAACAATGAGTGAGTGAAACGGAATGCAATTACATTTTTTTAAACTATGCAAAAAGACCAGAAGAAAAATGACAAAAAATGACGTAAAAAAAATCTGAAATTTAAATAGGAAATATGACGGAAAATGCAGAATAAAATTCACATTTTTATAACCAGAGGTTCGTATTCATAGGGGCATGCATATATATATTTTTGTTTAATACTATTCATGGATTCAGTGAATGGAGATCGACTGTCCTTCTCTAAGTGTCCTTTGAAAGGGCATGCATATAATGCCAATGAGTCATTCAGACCCTTAATGCTTAAACTCAGAGTCTGATTTTCCAGGTATTTGCACTAACGCCGAGCATGTTTTCAGCGGACTAAATGGAATTTTATATTTCCGGGACTCAGAACGTTAGTTGTGATGTGTTTGTGTGTGTCCTGTGTAGTAGTTTTGCTGTCTAATGTGTTTGTGTTCGTCTTGTGTAGTAATTGTGCTGTCTAATATGTTTGTGTTTGTCTTGTGTAGTAGTTCCTCCATTCATATCGGGGGTTAGGCGTAGAGCTGACAACTCTGCACTGTAAAAAGACATGTCAAGAAACAGAAATATAAGGCCATGGATGTTCCCAAGGTAAAATATTCCGGAGGTAAAATAGTCCCCCGTTCGGATCTCCGAGTGGGGACTACTTTGGGAGGTCCCTGGACTAAGGATAAGATCTACGTTAGGAATAAGGATATTAAATTAGGCACCTGGAATGTTCTGAGCCTTTACCGGCCTGGGGCATTTCAGTGTACAGTTAATGAGATAGTTAAGTATAAATTAGATGTAGTAGCTGTCCAGGAAGTTAGGTGGCCAGGAGAAGGGAATTGGAAAACTAAAAATTATACTTTTTTCTATGGTGGTACTGAAAATCATAATTTTGGAACAGGCTTTTGAATAAATAATAGAATTCTCTCGGCTCTTAAAACAGTAGAATTTATTAATGATAGGATATGGCCGCGCTGGCTCAGTCGGTAACGCGTCTGACTACCATGCTAAAGGTCCCGGGTTCGATCCCCGGCCGGTTCAAATCCGGGAACTTTTCTAACGATGGAAGCGGCCCCGGCGCCCACCCAGTGTCGAATAACATGGGTACCTGGAGGAATCCTGAAATGCCTCGTAAAGGCGTACCGGTCCAAATGGGTGCTTTAAAAAAATTATGAGGTACAGTGGCAACACTGTTGATGTTTGAAGGCAACAAAAGGTGTGTTTAGTGATGGTCTATGACATGGAAATACTGGAAACAGGAAAAAAAGAAAATGAAAATTTCAGGATTGGCTATACGCGAAAACGATCGGTTTTCTTCTCTGAACTATAGATGGCGAAATAGTCCACCTACCCAAGGTGGAAATTGACGTCCAAATTTCCGTACGAATGTTTGACATGCAATTTTCCACGCTTCGTGGAAAAATAAATTTACACTTTCACTTACATTTGGCAACACTGCATGAACAACACTGCACCCCGTTTGTTGTTTCCATGTTTAAAAATATCTACTTAGACAGGGCTAACATGTGGTGTACGACTTATGTATGTACAGGTTTCGGTTACAAAGTAACGCCACTCTTAATTCCCAGTTGCGCCGTTCGTGGGACACCCTGTACTAAAGATGATTTTTATACAGAGTTAGAACAGGTCTTTGATAAATTTTCTCAGTATGATATGAAAATTCTGTTAGGTGACTAATGCACAGATTGGCAAAGAAGAGACACGATTGGTAAAGAAAGTATTCATGAATTAAGTAATGATAATGGTATAAGATTGATTCCTTTTGCAACCTCAAAGAATTTAATTGTGAAAAGTACCACTTTTAAACATAAAGATATCCATAAATATACCTGGTCTTCTCCAGATGGTAAAACTCATAATCAGATAGATCATATTCTCATTGATAAGAGAAGGCATACTAGTATAATTGACGTTCGTACACATAGAGGTGCTGACTGTGCCAGTGACCATTATTTAGTAATTGCTAAATTAAGAGAAAGACTCTCAGTGAAAAATCATAAGCAACAAAATCTAAAAGTTCTAAAATTTGATACAGGAAAGTTTACTGATGAAAGAATTAAGAAAGATTACCAAATTAAACTGTCAAATAGATTTGATGTTTTGCAGGATTTAAATGATGATGAAAATATAAATGAGACAGACGTAAATAAGAATTGGGAGCACATACGTAATGCAATAGAATCAGCAGCTAAAGAAAGTAAAGAATACCATAAACCGAGAAAAAGTAAGCCATGGTTTGATAATGAATGTCATAATCTATTAGAAATAAGAAATCAGGCTAGACTTAGGTGGTTAAATAACTCTGATGATACAAATCTAAACAATTATAATAGAATAAAGCGAGAAGTTAACCGCACGTTTAGAAATAAAAAAAGAGATTACTTGAAAAGCAAAATTAACGAAATTGACAGCAAAAATAAAAATATCAGAGATTTATATAAAGGTGTAAATGAGTTTAGAAAGGGGGTGGCAACCTAAAGTAAACTTGATAAAAGATAAAGACGGTGATTTTCTAGCTGACCCAAGCGATATTCTAAATAGATGGAAGAACTACTTTAATGACCTTTTAAATGTCCATGTAGGAGATAAATCAGAAGTAAATGAAGTCCACACAGCAGAACCTTTAGTTCCAGAACCTAACTTGACTGAAGTTAAAGATGCTATTAAAAGGCTAAAGAATAACAAAGCACCTGGCATTGATTTAATACCAGCTGAGTTAATTAAATATGGTGGAAATTCGTTAATATGTCAAATTCATAAACTAATTTGTTTAATATGGAATAAAGAAGAAATCTCTCAACAGTGGAAAGAATCCATAATTGTTCCTGTGTTTAAAAAAGGTGATAAAATGAACTGCAATAATTACCATGGAATTTCTCTACTCTCAACAACATACAAAATATTGTCTAACATTCTTTTAACAAGACTAACACCATATGCTAATGAAATTATAGGTGATTATCAATGTGGATTTAAACGAATGAATCCACATTTATGTACATAAAACACAATCGTTCTAATTTTTTAAAGTACAATTTCTAAATGACATGGTTCCTCTTTCTAAGGCAAAGCTCATCAGTGTGGGGAGAATAGCCAGAATGTTTTCATTCTTTTGGGTTGGGCTCGGTGTACTGCAAAATTGTAAGTAATAAATAGGACTGAAATAACTTCCAGTGCATGTATCTGACATAGGGTTTACCAGATGACAAACTTTAAAAAAAAGAGGACATTTTTAAATTTCACACAAGAAATTACAGAAATATTATGCTACTCGACACCTTTCTTAATGGCATAGGGATAAATATAATTTATATAACTAAACTCTTAAATTACCAATTACAAAAATATTAACTCAGTGTTTCAGGTTAATATCTATTGTATAATTTGCAAATAAAATTTATATATGTAGTATTTCATCACCTTTTATTTAAACGTTCGGAATTTTAAAAAAATCAACAATTTTCAAAGGAAACCGTGATAGATATCACAAAGCTTTGAAATCAAAACATCACATGGCGGTGACAACAGAAGAGACAAAAGTCCAACAATTTTTCCTTGTTCATAAAAAGTTTGTCTTTGTGCTTCCAACTGAGTGTGTTGTATTTCCTTACTTTGAAATTGTACATGGAAACAATATTAACAATTATTTACAATATAAAATTTTGTTACGAATCTTGAAGTTGGAGCAGTTTTCTATACCCCCAAAAGAGGACATTTCCCCATTTTCCTAAAAAACCATCCGGAGCATTTTAAGGACCTGAAAAAGAGGACATGTCTGGGTCAAGAGGAAGTCTGGCAACAAATTATACAAATTATCGGGAAAGTAAAAAACAAAAAGACAGCAGGACTTGATGAAATAACAGACCACATTATAAAAGCATGCCATTTGCAAATAGTAAAACCACTCCTTTTCGGCTGGAATTTTTCCAGAAGAACTAAAAACATCCAAAATAATACCAATCTATAAAAAGGTGAAAAAAAATATTTAACAAACTACAGGCCAATTACACTACTGCTAGTGTTCTCTAAAATAATTGAGCGTGCAATTGAGAAACGACTAAGCAATTTTTGTAGCACGTGCTAAATTATAACACCAACCCAACATGTTTTTTAAGAGACAAAAATACAACTACAGCGCTTCTTGAATTCACAGAAAATGTAGTTCTCCACATGGAAAGGAAACATACTGAATACAACAATTTTCTGAGACTTAAGTAAAGCTTTTGATACTATAGGCCATGATATACTCTTTAGAAAACTAGAAAGATATGGGATTAGAGGAATTCCTCTAAATTGGTTTAAATCTTACATGAAAAACTGAAAGCAAATTGTAGAAATATCATATGAAGATAAGTATGGCAACATTACCAAGCACATTTCAAATACGAATACAAATAATCTTGGTATGCCTCAAGGAAGTGTACTAGGTCCCCTGTTGTTTCTGTTGTATATAAATGATCTCCCATCTGCTGTACCTACATCAACTATACTATTCTATGCAGATGACACCTCCCTAATTATTGTAGATCATAAAATGTACTCTCTTCAGCAAAAAAATTCTAATAACACTTTAAAAAAATTAAATGGATGGTGCAAGGAAAACAGACTAATACTAAAACCAACAAAAACTAGCAACATGGACTTCCTCACGACCAGGCGCGGTTGGCTGTATAGCGCAAATGTGCAGTGAACCCCCAGTAATATACAAAATAAACAATAACTGAGAAGTTCATAAGCGTAGAGTGGCAAATTCTCTTAGTGAGAAGGAGAAACCGCGGGCCAGAGCCACTCAGCTCCCCTCTAGTTCCGTTTCGTGCAAAGTCTCCGCTGAACCTCCGCAAGGCAACCCCTACCATGCTAAAAGCTTAGGACGGCTAGCAGAAGCTCGACGCGTACATATGGCGAAAATACATGCAGTCTGAGACTGGAGGAAGGCAGTCTCGTCAAAACGGACATGCGCAGTTCGTAGGATCACCAGCGAGCTGGAGTGAATCACGCTCTTCTCTCTTCCAGTGTTGCACTATGTGTTTCAATTTGAATTCATTTGTCATTCTCTTTGTATTTTTATATTTTACAAGACTTATTAGATTAATGAAGAGGGTGTAATATAAATGTAGAGGTAACACCGAACGAAAGCTAGAAGTAAAGATGATGGGACAAATAAGATAAATATGATAGAAAACAACTTGCCTACACATTCAGAGTTTTCATCTTTAAGATGGAAACACTTCAGGTGGAACGAGCCGAAAAGTTAAAAATAGCGCGAGGGCGAGGGGTTGCTTATCGGACAAGACTTAAACAACCTTTTGGTCTTCTTACGTCAGACTAAATGCTTTCGTTGACATGCTAGGCTTTTTAGGTTTAGTTGACTTAGAATATTTACACTCAATTTTCGGGGCTTACCGTGCTTGACCAAAAATGTAATATTTGCTATTTATTCAAGCCTGACCTAACAATGAAGGCATTTCGCACTTATGTCAGAAGACGACCAAAAAGTTGTTTGGGTTTCGTGCGATCAGTTATACTCTAGCGCGAGAGGGTGTTCGAAGGGACGCGCGCATTTAACTTTGTTACGTGTCATTGTCTCCATACTTGTTAGTTTGTTTTGAAGTGCATGGCTGGTGATTGAAATATATATGGCATAGTGATACGTTGAGTGAAGTGAGGTGGATTGTGTATTGGAAGGAATGTAGTTGTTGCTGTGCGAGAAGTTAACATATTGCATAGAATAGAATCTAATCGCTTTGATTTAGCGATATACTTTCGAATAGTTATATAAGAATTATCTTGTAATCAAGGGGTCTTGGGTTCGATTACTGATACATACTCATTTTAGCAGGCAGAGATTTGTATTTTTTAACTGTAGGTTCAGGATCCAGTTCCAATAATATAGTCTATTTGACAGTGGTGGGACCAGAAAAGAGTGGAAGAGGCAAAATTGAGGCGAGAATATTTTCTGAATTCTGAGATACCCCTAAATACAATACCATACGAAAATCTTAAATTAAAATGATCGCCCCCTACACACACACTCCTTGGTGCTGTCACTGTTATCTGAACATGAAGCAAATTAACTTTGTCAGTAATCTACCGGCCAAAATTTGAAAATTTTCCCAGTACTATCTCTACGAACAAAAGCGTGTAGTGTCTCAAAAGGTTCAGATAAGTCTACTTTGCATAATTTTGGTGAACCCCCAGGAAAATTATGCACGAGCCGCGCCTGCTCACGACAACAAAAAAAAGATTGCTCAACCCTTGAAATAAACTCAAAAATCATACAAAAAACCACAACAAATAAAATAATGTGTGCGAATGTGTCGTTAGAAGCAGTCACTGATTGCATTTTGTAAAAACAGAGTGCTTTACTCCTTGCGTGGACTACACTTTGAACAGGTACGAGTGTACAGTAATTGTAACATGTAACATACTAACGTTTGTTAAAGTAAGTAAAATGTTCAATAAAAGCAATGAGATCTCCAATGACTTTTCTTACTGTATTAGCATTTTACCAACTAGGACGACATTTACAAACAATGAAGTCAGTGGCGGCTTGTAATCACACATTTGCGATTATCTCAAACGGCTTGTTTGCAGACCCATGTTTAGTGAGACTTTTTTGCTTCTATTATAGTGTACTTTCACCTGTGTCAGTTTGCGCTATTACATAAGACACACCCTGTGTATTTGTAACTATAACTTCTGTATCCCATGTATGTAATCAAACCAATGTAATAATATGTACTTGTAACTTTAATTATGCTGCATCTCATACAGGGTGCGAAATCATTTAAGACTGGTGGGGGGAGAAAGATCTTAATCTACAAACCCCCTCCCCCACAAACATACACATATAAATTATACTATATACATATTTCAAATGTTATTAAAAGTAAAAATAAATGACTAAATTAAATTATTAATTAAAAATAGTATTATTAATTACACACAAATAAATTAATTTGTTACTTTTATGTATATCAGATATTATAATGTAGCAAACTACTTCCTGTACCAGGTGTAGAAGTATGAAACCGGAATTGGCCGATATATGGTGCTAGCCGGCAGTGGAGGGCGCGGAAGATCGCGTAAGCAGCGCCAGCTGCTGCCCGCCACTCCCGAGGACGTTATACCGGAACACAGTAACCCGAGTGTCAGACAGAGGAAGGTGTTGGACACCCGGAACATGTCGAGTTTTGTGCCTACGAACTACGATTTGCGGACAGCATTGGTGTTCTGTTATCATTTGAAGAAAACCGCCGCAGAATCGCATCGAATGCTCGTCGAAGCTTACGGCGAACATGCTCTGGGGAAAACACAGTGTTTCGAGTGGTTCAAGAAATTCAAAAGTGGCGATTTTGACTTGCGAAACGAGGAACGTGGGAAACCTCCGAAAAAGTTCGAAGACAACGAATTGCAAGCTAAAACCCGGTGAAACCGTTAACGCAGATCGCTACCAACAGCAAATGATCAATTTACATCGAGCGTTACGTGACAAACGGCCGGAATATGAAGCAAGGCAACACAAGGTCATCCTGCTCCATGACAACGCCTCACCACACACAGCAAAACTGGTCCGGGAAACAATCGAGGCGTTTAAATGGGAGATACTAGGGCATGCGGCGTATTCTCCCGACTTGGCTCCTTCAGATTATCACTGGGACACGCTCTTGCAGAACAGCGCTTCAATTCGTATGAAGATGTACGAACATGGCTCGCGGACTGGTTCACTTCAAAAGAAGAACGATTTTTTTGGCGTGGCATTCATAACCTGCCGGAAAGGTGGGAGAAATGTGTAACTAGCAATGGAGCTTACTTTGAATAAAATATTGTTTCTCAGTTGCAAACACCAGCCGTTTACTTCTTGCAAACAAATTCCGGTTTCATACTTCTACACCTGGTATTGAATTGAATTGGTGTTTTAAGTCCACTTTATGCACAGTAAGGCTAATTGAGACTGGACCTACAGTTGAAAGTGGGTTCCGAATCACTATGTGCATCCACCGTGTATCGAACCCAGGACCCCTTGATTACAAGGCGACGACGATACCACTGTGCCATTGGGGAGGCCAAGTATTTCCTTTACTAACCAGTTAAACATGTTAATAAATTCTGAAATAGTTGAAGTGGTTTTATTATGTGTAAGTTTTTATTTCGTTTTTGCTTTATGTTAATATAAATCAATTCTATTTCATGTTTTGCATTCTTGTTTTACTTTTATTGTGCGTATTGATGTCGATTTGTTAATGATCTCTTGAGAGAGAAAAAGCTTTCAACACTCACAACTACACTAATTTGTGTATGTTTTCGATATTATTCTTAGTACAGTAAATTAGAAATTAAAAGTAATTGCTTATCTTTTGTTTGTTGTTACAAAAACTCTCCCCACCCCGGAAATGTTTGGTGAGGGTGATTTTTGAAGCCAAGATTGTTAGTGGGGGATATCCCCCGTACCCCCCAGGATTTCGCACCCTGATCTCATATATGTAATCAAGTGGAATGTATTTGTACTAATGTTATATGTAACAAAATGACGTGTTCTATACTGCTGCAGATAGAAATATCAACAATGTAGTCAACAGAAAGGGAATAAATTACAATTACAACCCTAATCTGACAGTTTCACCTCCGTATTAAAAAATATACTAATTTTGCCAGAATGTTGTTGAATACCTTAATCTGACAAATCAGAATATTTGATTTTTATTGTTTTCTGCATATAATATGTACAAAAGGAGGTGAAATTCATGAGAAACATAGAAAATCATGTAAAATACTAAATTTACCTTATTCTGCAACTTAGTATATCCACTTCATACTAAACGTTGAAACATGTTTAAAAATTGTAGTTTTTATTCACTTATAAGAATTTTCGGACAAAAGTTAGGGTCTTTCAATGTTATCATGATTGCTAAAAATAAGATTTCCATTCCATTTACTTTCATAACATGGAAATAAGAGGGCTATTTTTTTTTTTTTCAACTTCCAATAGGACATGAAATCAAAACCACAGTGAACAGTAAAATGGGTTTATTGACAAATGTTGAGTACACGTGTTATCTACTTTTCAAGTAATCACCAAGAAGATTCAGACATTTATTGTACTGATACACCAGCTTTCCAATACCCTCTGCAAAAAAAGGTGCCGCCTGTCTGTTGAACCAGCTCCTCATTGGTGTGAAAGCGCCGTCCTCCCAACCACTTCTTCATCGCCGGAAAAAGGTGGAAGTTACTCGGCGCCAGGTCTGGGATGTAGGGAGGGTGAACAAACACTTCCCAGTGGAATCGTTGAAGAAGGACTTGGGTTGACACAGCAACATGTTGTTGGGCATTGTCATGAAGCAAGACAATGCCTGAAGACAGCATGCCTCTCAGTTTGTTCTGGATGGCTCTGCATAGTCTGTGCAATGTCTCGCAGTATGCAGACACATTGATTGTGGTCGCCGGCTCCATAAAGTCAACCAGTAACACACCTTGCACTTGGCGGGAGAGTCGATTGTAGCAGATCTCTACGTGCCCGTTGTTCAGCTTCAACTGAAGCGTTGGCCTTGGTAGTGGTGGTGGTAGTGACAGAGGAGACACCAATCACACTGCATGATGCCCCACTTCCTAGTGCTTCACGGGCCACCTGGCGGCGCCATCGGAGGTTGAAAAAAAATAGCCCTCGTAAGAGCCAGTCAACAAAAGATAACATTATTTTTGAAATCTCAAATGAAAATCTATAAGGAAAAGCTATTGTTTCTCAAAAAAATTTTTTTAGAGCAGTGTCATTTGCCAAACTTTCAATAGGTCCCTGGCTTGGTGAGCCCTTGCTTGGCTGTGCCTACACCAGTACATCAGTGTCATTTGGTCGCATGTATTTAGTAAGGAGGTGATATATGCTACTTAAGTATAAATTTTTATCAGGTCCATACACCTGGCAGGGCAGTCGTGCTTGAGCCCCTCAAAAATGTACTCATACCTGAAAGAACATGATCATCACAATGTGCTGATTTTAAAATATTTATATGTAAAGGAATATCCATACATTATGAATGCCCTAAGAACTATAGTGTAACCACAGACTGAGCACCTACAAATTTGCACCACTAATGAAAGAAAGTGTCACTTTTGTATACTATTGTCTAATCAGCATCTCTTTGATGTTTTTATATCTGAACTCCATTGATATACATTTCATAGTATACAATCATATTCTTTACTTTTTTTTCTTCTTGATTTTTACAGGAATGTACAATGACAAGTAAGGAACGGCTCAAAGCACTTCGTAACTCTCAAGGTCTCAACTCTGTAGGCAGCAACTTAGAGGACTGGATGTTGTTTGCTCAGCACAAGATAGGTAATTTGCCCTTCCTGAATAATTTATTGTAGTTTTTACTTTTAATAAAATTAAATACACACATCTGTTTTTGACACTGTGGTACAACCTAAGTTTAGCACAGAGTTGGTTTGGCTTTATGTATAAACAGCATCTTGAAATTTCCTAGTGGATGGAGAAGGAAGTATTCTTGTGCCACTTGTGAAGCAATTACTTTTATATGCATATAGACACACAAGTGTGTCATCCACATGGGTGCCTGGAGGGAGGTATAAGAGGGAGTCACTTATTCCCCTCCTTGGAATGAGGAAAGGAAATTTTTCCAATTTTCTTTTTATTTCAAACTCTCTCCTCAGAATTCTAATATCTCCTTCATCTCTTTCTTATTATTCTTGATAATTTCCTTTTTTAAAATCTAAATTCAATTTTCTGTCTGTTCTTCAATATACTTCTCTCTCTCCCTTCTGTGCCTGTGTGTGTATATGTGAGAGACTTCATTACTTTTGGTATGACCTTCCTAAATAAAGAACATTTATTTTTTGTGGGCAAATCTGTAAGAGGAGAAGAATGAACGTTGTGGTAGGTGGTGCCATCTTTTGTGTATCCTTGAGCGTTGTAAGACAACAGTAGCTTTCATCATTGCTCCTAACAAAGTGGCAGACAACCATATTTTGTTTCATCAGACTGCTGTTATTGAAGTTCTTGTTAAAAAGGAAATCTCCACTGCAGAAATTCACCAGAGACTTCAGTGTGTGTATGGAGATATGCACATGGATGCTAGAAGTATTAGATGATAGGTGAAACATTTTAAAGATGGAAACATGAGCATCCAAGATCAGCCTCGTAGCAGTCACCATTGAACAGAATCAACTGAATGCAACATATAGAGGGTTAGGGAGATTTTCTTGGACTTGGGCAAACCATTAATGTTGCTCATTATGTCCAGACACTGTATAAGCTCCACCGTGCATTGCACGATAAATGTTCTGGAAGAAAGATTATCCTCCAGCAAGACACTGATTGGCCACACTCAGCTTGTTTCATATCTACGAAATTGACAAAATGGGGTAGGAAGTTCTTCCACACCCTTCCTACTCTCGTGATCTGGCACAATCACATTACCATCTGCATGGATTTGTGCAGGATCAGATGCATGCAATGCCTACATTACGAGACAATGGAGTCGCTTCAGCAAGCAGTGTGCTAGTATCTTCAGCAGGCTGGAACAGACTTCTACTGCAGGGGTGCATTAAAACTTCTAGAATAGTTGGGAAAAATCTGAACAAAGAAGTGAAGATTATTTGGAAAAGTCAATAATAAAAGACTGTAGATTAAGGTTATGTACTTGGTTTTTCAATAATACAACATAATTTATAAAATTGCTAATTACTTTTGGTATGACCCTTGTATCTTTCTTTATTTCATGCTGTATCACTTCTTTTCTCTCCCTTACAACATTTTGTTCACATAATGGCCAGAAAACCTGACATTTTTGGATTTTGACTTGCTTTGAACAATTTTCCATTGACACCCATAGACTCCCCTCACTCCAAATTTCTTTTACAGTCCTGGGTTGTAACAATCCCACTGACTTTCAATCGGATCATTACAATCCAGAAGTTTGTCTGACTACAAATTCAAGTATAACTTTACCAAATTCTCAATCTGCTTTCTTCAATACGTATGGGAAATATGTCAATAAGTCATCCAGCTCTGAAACACTTTTAAATAGTATGGAGAACACTTTAGATGCTAGATGGCATGAATTTCTGCCAATGAATGGGAGATATAATGTTTATTAAGAAAGCGGCAGAACTGAAAATTATACTTTCTCAAATGCATACTGTTCTGAAAATGATCCAAATATTATAAAGCGAAAGTAACCACATTGTCAATACTGTACAGAGTACTTTGTTTTCTCCATAAAATATTGTGCTCCTGAAGATCAGTGCTTGCAATCAGAAGGGGATGAAAGTACCCAAAGGGAGAATTCTCTCTCATCTATTTAGGTCCTATTTCAGTAGGCCCTTGCAGAAAGGGTGTGGAAAATATAAAAATATATTAACTGTTGCATCAGTTTGGTGGTTATGCGGAGATAGGTAATTAACTGTTTACATTTGTGATACAATGTTTTCCAGTATTGACATTGTGTGTTTGTATGTGTGTAAACTACTACTGAAGAGAAGATTAGTAGATATTATTGCATTATTTAAAAAAAATGCATCACACCATGCAAGTATTAAATTGGTAGCAAAGTAATTGTTGTCATTAAGAGTACGGATTTTTATCGAGAAGATACTTAATGAATAATAAAATATGCAATTTATACAGGTTACATACTCAGTAGGGTTTAAAGCAGAATCTTGAATCACATGTATTCAATTATTAATACACATCAGCTTAGCCTGTGTGTTAAAATATAACAGGGTACGAAACAATATGCAAAAATTAACTGTTTTCTTTTTGAAATATTGGGTTGATAAGTTCATAGCATTTGTTTTTGGTATGGCAACACTGCAGTGTTAGGATTTTTTTCATCATTTAAGGTTCATCATTTGGAGTGGCATTGTTGTGCATTGAATTTTGCAGATTTGAAGGATATTAGTGTTACTTGTGGACAAAAAAATATGGAGTCTCAAATAGAAAATAACGAACGTTATTCTTCTGTTCGAGTTTAACAGAGAGCAAAAGCGACAGAGGCGACTAGAAACAAAACATTTGTGCCACGTATGGGGAGAATACCATCTGGGAAAGCACAGCAAGAAAATAGTTTTGTTGTTTCAAATAGGGCAACTTTGACTTGAGTGATTCTCCACGTTCAGGAAGACCATCATCAAGATGACAGTTTAAACACATCAGTGGGTCGGGATTTGGCAAATGTGATGAACTGTGACCAGTCAACCATCGTGCGACACTTACATTCGAAGTTAAAAAATTGGATTTATGGATCCCGCATGCTTTAAGTGAAAACAACAGGAATCACCGGGTGGCCATTTGTGCTTCTTTGCTTACTAGTTATCGGTTAGCTCATGAACAACATTGATCATTCCTGCCCAGGATTGTTACTGTTGACTAAATATGGTGTAACGTGTGTGTTTCAAGTTGAGTTGCCTCCTTTGTTCTTTCTTCTCTGTTAAACTCAAATAGAAGAATATGTCAGAAGTGTTAATTTTTCTACTTGACACTATGTATTATTTTGTCCACAAATAGCACTAAGTTTCCTTTAAATCTGCAAAATTCAAGGCATATTCACAAGCACAATAATTCCACTCAAATGACAAACCTTAAATGATAAACAAACTCCTAACGCCACAGTGTTGCCATACCAAAAACAAACACTATGAACTTAAGCATCAACCTGATATGTATATAACATCCCCTGTCAAGAGCCAAACATTTGCAATCAGAAAGGGACATCGGTAGCCAGAGAGAGGAATCCCCCTATCCTCCCTTCAAGTACCACCATGCATTTATCCATACTTCAGATTTCACATACAGGTACACTGTATAGGATTCTAAGTACGGTTTTATTACCCATATTTCTTCATATTTTTTTTGGTTAATATTATCTCCAGATTATTATAATACAAGGGAGAGCGTAATTAAAACCTTAGAGTCCAACAAAAATTATGACAGACTGCATGCAACTCATATTTATGCAGCACACAGACTATTATTTAACAAATAACGTCAAGGCTGCAACACTGATCAAATAGTTTCAAAATGCCATTTTAAAGATGGCAGTTCTTCCACATACATGTACCAGTGGAGACCAGTGGTTTCTTTGGTGCTGGAAGCCTGGAACACCTAAAGAAACTCTCCAGCAAATTAAAATTCAATATTTCTAGGCATGCTTACCACACAGATTCATTAATTGGATGAGATAGTTCAACCCTGGCCTTAGTTCAAAGAGTGAAAAGATCTTTGTGCATACCAAACATTCTTCTCAGGCGCACAGGCACTAATTCAGACTTGCAAATATATGTAGATCAGCAATGGAACTATGCTAAAATGCAGCAGACTTGTGCAACATTTTATACTAAAGGGCATATATGCTTTTTATTTGTAGTATACATCCAGAAATCTAGTATACAAGAAGAAGAAGAGAAAAATAAGGTTTATTATTTCTCTCCACCATAAGTTATTCCTACATTTAGCAGTGATAAGTTTTGACATCTTAAGTGTACAATGTTTCAGGAAGTAATGAGTACTATGTTTTGTATTGTGGTCATTAATTAAATTAATTGATTTATTTGGTACTTATTCTGTAAGGAGAGAGAGAGATATAGATAGATAAGAAATATTTATTCATTATTTGGTTTTTTCCTATATAGTTCTCTGTATGATGGCCTCTATATTTACGTATTTCTGTCAATAACCTGGATGATACTTTCATAGCACTATCCACATTAAATTATTTTATTATACTGAGCATTTTTGTTAAGAACCACACTGAATTGTCTTTACAGCACTGCACCAACTCCACCTCTCAGATTCTGTACCTGACCTGTCCCACCTTCAGAACGCAGAACAAAACTGGACCAAACATTTGTCAACGGTGGGCCAGAGAGATTCTGCTGACACCTTTTGGTTACCTCGACACCTCAATAGGCATCCACATAGACTGTCATGTGAGTAAGAGTACCTTCTACATACCATAAGCTTACCTGTAGAATTGGTTACTTAAATCAAAATCGAAAGTTGCTGATTAAATTATGTTGAAAGGTAACATTTAGAATAACAAATTCTACTGAAGTGATGAACCACCAATAAAAGTATGTTAAAATACACAGGAATAATAGGATGAACATAAAATTTTGACCCAAAAACAGAATATCTCAAGGAGATCAGTTTACCCCTTCTCCTCGGGAAAACCAGTTAGGCCTAATTATATTATTATTACTATTATTTATTAAAGTATGGATCACATAAATGATACATCACCAGAATTAGGTGGTAGAGCAGCCCAAGGCTGAATCTCGCTCTGTAGCAAATAAGATACTTTTCGATTCAATTAAATTCAATAAACAATAAATGAAATATGATACCTCATTGTCAAGAGGTATTAAAAAATATAATCTTGGTGTGACATAGGTAGTGTTTCTGGTTCCTTCTGCTGAATCTTTGATGTTAGTTTTATGTTGAAGTTGAGGAGTGCCAGAAGTATTTTTCAGAAGGACCAATCTTTTTGAGAACCACTTTATTCTTCATCAACCGTCCATAACACTCCCCATATATCTGACACTCAACATGAGATTTGTCTTCTGAGTTTCTGTCAAGATGCAGGTATTTAATTATTGTTGCAGGTCATAGAAAATACATATACGCTTCTTGACCATATTAATTTTTCTACAAATAACTGAAGAGACACAAAACAATACAACTGTCTGCTCGAACATCCTAGAAGGCCATAACACTAGTTTAAAAATTCCATTAACTTGTTTTCTTGTATGAAATGTCCCTCAAAATTTAGATCTGGTTTTCAAGCTAACTCCTAGACTTTTATCAAACGGGGCAAATAGTGTTTTTTTTTTAATAATATCGATGGGACAACTGGGATACACCTCTGAAACAGGACTGTCCCAGTCAAAATGGGACTTATGGTCACCCTAAGGAATAAACAGTGAAAAAATATGATATTTTATTAGTTCTTTGAGCATTTCCAACTCTCAAAACCTTGATGAAAGATTGATTTTGTAATTTTGTTGGGTCTTGCCTCTATCCTCAAAAGAAACCTTAGATGAAGTCTGTGCTGCTGGATATACACAACAATTCTCACATAAACTACTTTCATAGCTGTAATATAATGTGAATATTAAAAAATAGAGATAATACCATCTCATTTATAAATATTATTTGCTTCTCTGATTGTGTAGCAGTCATGTCGTCGCCTTGTAATCAAGGAGTCCCTTGTTCAGTACCCTGTGGAGACACAGTGGTTCAGATCCCACTTTAAACTGTAGGTCCAGTTCCAGGCACGGCTCTTGCATTATTTTCCTAGGGGTTCACTGAAGTCATATGACACACATTTAGTTTCCAGAAATATACTTTCTTTGCGAAACAAAGGGATCGGGGGCGGGGGGGGGGGGCTTAAAAGATTGGTACATAAATTTTTCATTGGATGAGGTTTCATAATAGAGGTGTGCAATTAAATTTAGGGCTAAAACTAAGTACGATAAATTGTGCCTCTATGAAAGAAATTTCGGGTTTTATTAGAAAATCATGGACGTCCTCAGGATTTGTTCCAGGGGTGGGAAGCAAGATCATTTTTTTTCCAGGGGGAAGAAACTGGGCACATTTTCCCATGTAATAGTGTTTTTTTTTCTCTCAACACTCCTTCAGTCCTTGCAACGCCTTTATAATAATTATTATAAATTACTGTGACTGAAATGAAATTATATTTGTGTAATAAATACTTTTAGGTTGAAATTAATTTTCCAGGTGGGTGTGGCACCTTTTTCCCTTCGGACGTCCATGCCTGCAATTAAAAAATGACTAATCACAATGGTCCTACAATTATTAAAGGGAAATGGCAAACCAATGACATGTGCGTACTAGAAACCTGAGACCCTTTCATTGAAACTCTACTTTTTTTTTCTTTCATTTTTTGGTCGACCAGCACATGCATTATCTCTAATTTTCTTTCAACATACGAGAAAGTTTGTTTCCATTAATTGTATGCATTTATTTACGGTCATTTCATACCTGCGCAGACAGCAACACCTACACTGCATCAAATGACGTAACATAGTCCATCCTTTGGAGCATCAATACTTTGCAACAACTATCCAAGCACTTTGAAAACTTACAAACTTGAAACAGTGACACAGGCAGGGTTTGTCACGTCTTCCTTTCTTGTCTAAGATTGTGGCATTCTTTTACTTTCTCATATCCGAAGTGTTTCCATCTTTAAGGAAAAAGTCTGAATGCATGCTAGAGTTATTTTAGTAATGTATTTCTTTTATTTTAATTCATCGTGTTTAATTCCAGCTTTCATTCATTTCTACTCATTCTTCTCTGCCACAATTTTGCATTTATGCCAAGAAGTTCAGCACAAAAATTATTCCACAGAGACAATTGAATATGTATCGAATGCGCTTCAAACTTGAACCTCACAGGGCAACACTGGAAGTAAGGAACCAGCTGGGCCTCACTCGCAGCATGGAGCGAGGACAGTGCCTTCTGGCTTCTGCTGCGGCTTCTGAGAGAGCACGAACTGCACATGACCGTTGGTTGGAGATCGAGGTTCCTCAATATCCTCTTCCATGTATTTTGCCCATATAGCTACCCCGAGCTTCTGCCTGCTGCCCGAACCTTCACTATGGCAGGAGCTCTCCTGTGATGGTTCAGCTGAGTGTCTGCACAAAGGCAGCAGACTCATGGTTTCTCTTTCTCAGCAAAAGAATTTGCCATGTTACGGACACAAATACATGACTACTTGTGTAGAAATTTTAGCGAAAAATTGTCAAAAAGGTAAAGACATTGTTCATTGTCCATTCTCGAGGTAAATGCCATATATTACTGGAGGTTCATTGATCCTGTGCGCTATAGGGCCAACCGCGCCTGTCCAGTTCTGATTAGTCTTGCTGTGCATAAAGTGGACTTA
Organism: Lepisma saccharinum; assembly: GCF_977018435.1. Taxonomy (NCBI): domain Eukaryota; kingdom Metazoa; phylum Arthropoda; class Insecta; order Zygentoma; family Lepismatidae; genus Lepisma; species Lepisma saccharinum. The sequence continues at coordinate 78,915,945 of NC_139233.1, forward strand.
AAAGACAAACTCAATGAATCAATCAATAAATATTATTTCTACAAATGTAGATATAACCACATTCAGTTTACACATTTAGTCTTTTGAGAAAGTTCAGTAAAATACGACTTAAAATTCTGAAATTTAATTTATAGACTTTAGTGTATTATATAAAAATATGTCTGTTTCAAATTTGACCTCTATTACTTATCCTACCTACTACTCCCACTGTTCTTCTACAGTTTACTAATTCTTTGTCGAGTAATAAAAAAAGTCTGATGGATTTTCATTTATATTGCATATTATGGACAATAAATACAAATTGTTAGTACAGAAGATGCAACAACAGTGACCATATAATAATTTATTCATTATATTGTCAATGTATGTTGCATTGTATTTGTGAAATTTTTAAAATACATATTAAAGTGGATCCATCTTGTCTGCGTAATAATATTTTGGTTTTGATATGGTCTTATGAATTTATAATCCCCTTTTTGCAACATTATGATCATTCCATCACTTTTTCGTAATTCATAATTAATATACTGGGAAAAAAAGTGAGTTCACATTATATTAACCAAGAACTCCTGCATTCACTTTCCTCCATTTTTCATATCAACTATCATAACAAAATTTCAGAATGAAATGGGTAACTTTCTTGTGTTGCAACATCAGGAAGTAGTTCAGTGTGACCTTCATGATTATCTCAGTCTTCAATCCATTATCAAGAAATAGATGGCAGTTGCAAACATTATTTAACTAATTGCAATAGATTAAGCTTTTAATATTCAAGTCTTAGAATTGTTTCTTCCTGAAATAGTAGAAAGGATATTGTGAAACAGAGAAGAATGTAAATGGAAGGATTGTTTAAGATGAGCCCTAATAATCATTCTTCATCTTCAAATCTTGAAGGTATTTCATAGCAAATTCCATTGATCTTGTAACTCAGTAAATGTGCATAATAGGGTAATGACCTTTTTGTAACCCCTGTTCCTGTGTCATAAATTGATGAACTTTTGTTCAAAGGTAATGAAAAAGGAAATAATTTGACTTAGTTTTGAAAAAGAGGTCACCCCCAAACCAAAAATCAATTTTACCATATACATTTTATTGTTATAACGTAACATACAAAATTACAAATAAATACAAAATTATAAGTATTAATAGCATAATTATAGCATAATACATAATTATCATGTCTTGTTAGACAAAATAAATCTGAGCTGAAGTTTCTCCTTTATTTTACAGACATTATTAAGATCTTGATGACACTTAATTGCCCTTTCTGCAAACTGATACGTTCTGGGAATTCCCAGTCTCGATGGTTTTTGATTCCAAACTGTTCCACACAGTTTAATGCTTTTTCATGAACCTGCAAGCTGCTACATAGCTTCTGATAATCATCTGCATTGTAGATTTGGTCAGTAAACCAATGGTCAGCCCATCTGTAAGAGATGAATCTACAAATTTTGCATAGTGGTTTCTTCTCTCTGGTAGAAGAATAAATGCCAAAAGAGCTAGTATTGCTCGAGAATTCCATTTTGCATTACTTAATTTAGGTACTTTCAGCAACTTCACTTCAGGAAATCCTCCAGTTTCTTCAAAAAAGCGGAAAACCCGAATTAAATTAAATTGAAATTTCATATTACGCCATCTTGCTGTTTCAGTAATATCTTCTTTACCATTCTCGAAATTCATCTTGAGCTGGTCGTAGTTTTTTACAAATTCTGGGATAAATGGATATTTGATATTGGGCGATGTGTTGTTTCCTCCAAGTTTGTCATCCATCATTATGCAAAGTACTCGGTCAAGAACATGATGTTGACAACCAATGAATTGTGGTTCTTCCAGTTTCTTTTGAGCAAACAGTCTTTGTAACTGAATTACAATCCCATTCTTTCTTCCAGTATTCACATTCGTAGTGCCTGCAACAATCATAACAATCATATTCATACTTTTCCATAAATTGTATTAATCGAGAACGGCTGTTATTCCTTTAACAACAGTATCCGCTTTTCCACCTGGTAGATCTAGTGCTTCTAACTTAACTTCTCTTCGTTCATTCTTCAACACTAGCACTTGATATTCTTGGTCATCAATACGTTTACCATCAAAATGCAATGACCAGTTTTCTAAGTGTAGTGTTTTCATCATTTTTTACTTTAAGTTTAACAGCTTCTTTAATGGTGGACCTGTAAATACCAGATTGTGAAGGTGTCTCAATGTCGATCCCATCTTGAGATAACTGTCTGCAAATGGTTGCTGCTTTGCTGGTTGATAACTTTGAAGATGTTACTAATTTGGTTGCGGATTTGGTTTTGTTATACTTCTTCCTTGTCCTTATAGAGTGTTCATCTGAATTTTCTGACTCTGATGTTTCGGAAGTTGATGTAGTAGTAGTAGTAGTTGTTGTTGTTGTTGCTGTTGTTGAAGTGGGCTGCAAGGGCATTTTTCTTCTTTTGGATGGGTGGATAGTTTTGGAACTCACAGTCTAACCCAGTTGTATATCCAACATGTCCCTTGCTTTCGATCTGAAGATGATAAACCTTCTGTCTTCACTGCACAGCCTCATTCACTATTTTCTTTTGTGATGTCAAAAACCTCATTCAATTGATTATATTTTCCTCATTTTACACATTTATCGTAGGTGTTTTACACATTCATCGTAGGTGTTCAGCACCTTATTCAGTTTTGCTTCTACGACTTGAATTGATAAGATTGGTAAATTTAATTTATTTTGCCATAAACTTGTTATTTCTTTCGTGATTTCCTTTACACGTTCTTCCCTTCCTTTAATGGATGCTCCAAGGAACAGATAGCGACTAACAATTTGGATTTTGGGTGGTATGGTGCTGTAGTTTTCCAGTGATTGCTCTTCTAGTGGAACAATTCTTCTTTTCCTATGTGATTCTTGAAATCATAGTAAATTCTTCGTCCAGATCTTCTTGTTTGTTTTTTTTCTCCATGGTAAAAGCACTTTTCTTATAAGACATGATTACAAATTATACTTGGTGATTGGAATTATTGCAGAATAGTTCATACTTCAACAAAATAATGGCTAAGCACACAATTATGCACAACATGCGACATCACAAAATGACACTACACAGCTTCAGTTTTCTAAGTTCCTTTGTTTCCCAACGTGGCACACGACCAATGTTTGCCGAATATAGTCTGCATAACAGTGCTTTTTCCCTCCAATTTCAAGTCGGTCACATCCACTACGCCGCCTTATGTTGTCTTCTTCCTTCTTGCTGGAGAGAGTCTCCTCTTGATTCTCAGATGTCCTACTATTGGTTGTCGCGCTCCAATGCACATGCCAGCACTGCCTAACTGCATCTTCCAATACTACATTGAGACGACTGACTTGTCTGTCAGCAAGAGGGCATTATTAATCAGAACAGAGATCTTTCAGAAAAACAATTACCGCTGCTCAATCAGGAAGCTTACATACTCTAAAACAATGATTGTTCCAGAAAGTTCAAGAGACTTCTACTAAGTTCTATAACATCCAGAACATTTTAGAAAGTTCCAGAAGGTTCAATAAAGTTATAGAAGGCTCCAGAAAGTCATAGTGCTACTACTTGCAAATGTTATACGATTTTAGAAATTTCATGTTGGGGGCGACTTTTTTACAAAACTAAACAGAATTAAACGCTTTTTCATTACTTTGAACAAAAGTTCATCGATTTATGACACAGGAAATCAATTATTCTTCAAAAAGTAAAAAAGTCATGTGCAAACTTCAACACTTAGATGTTTCCCCATGCATAACAGAATTTTCAGTTCAATTTGAGTAAAATAGAACTGATTTCCTCCTTTCAGAAATATATACAATTATGTGAAATAATTGTAATTGAAATAGTTCTTGTTTGGTATTAAATAGTATTTTCATTGTTCGAAAAAGTGTTAATTCTTACCTCAAAAAATCCCATTTTTTAAAAATATGGGTATTTTTGAAGTACATATGCATGAATGAATTTTAGAAATTAACTTGTAGGTTCATATCCTGTATTTATAAATAACATCAATTCAGTGTATAAAATTTTATTTCAGCAATAAATATTACTCTATTTTATGTTTCTCCTTCATGTAGATATAGACAACTACATTTATTCACTTCGTACATTTCATTGGATTGGCTTATTATATTTTTTACATTCCATTAGAGGCATTACTTATTTTTTTGTAATATACAAGTAAAGACATGATACAAGACATAATTGAAAGATAATACATAACATATTAAGTAAAATATAATACAATGCACAATTAAAATATAGACATAGCAAATTCTCATAAAAATTAGAATTAGTAGTAAAGTACAGACAGTAGGTGAATGCTCATATATTCATTGTAAGTAGTCAACAGTAGTTTTTTAATTGATTTTGTTGCATACCTAAGAATTCATCTACTTTGTAAAACCTTTCTCTAAGAGAAATTCTTCTAAATGAACTCAAAATGTTTTTACTAAGTAATTATTATATAATTTCAATTCTTTGTGGGCAACACTATTTTTATTAACTGTAATCTTACTGTCTCCAAATGTTTCACAATATGTATTGTTTCAAGTAGTATTGATATTCCCAATCAAATTCAACATCCATTGTATGTATCACATATATTAAGAAACTGGCTAGAGAATTATTTCTAGAAATACTGATGCCATTCTTTTATTTCAGTGGTTACAGATATAGATGCAGATAGCTGTGATACAACAATGGACACCCCACCCCCTTCTGTTCCTGCAACATTTAGGGGAGTACCAAAACGTATGAGTAATGACATATTCTTTGGATCAACAGGTACATACTAATACTATATTACAAGAACTATTTTTGTTAATGAGTTATTCATTTTGTGTATTCAAACTATAAGAACACCCATGTACCAATAGTTAGTGTTCTTGCCTTCAGCAGGGGTGGTTTGAGGTTCTATTGGAAACTAGGGGTGGCCACAAAATCTGGATAAGATATCTGGATTCAAATTATCTGATATCCATTTTGGATGGAATAGATATCCTAATAATTCGGATATCCAGATAGAACAGATTTGATGAAGAATTTATAGAAAATCCATACAGTGAAATATGAACGTGACGAATAAAAGAATATGTGGATAGCCCGTAAAATAGATAAACGTTAAAACTGACCAGATAATGCACACATTCAGATAAGCTGAATATTTGGATGTCTAATATCCAGACAATTCAGATGTCCATATTTGAAATCCGGACAGAAAATTATCTGATATGCAGATAAAATTTTATCTGGAATGGCCATCTCTAGTAGAAACCTTCAAATTTCAGCATTGACAGCATTGTGAGGGTAGTTTTAAGTCCTACGGCTGAGCTCAAACTGATATGAACTGATAGAAGTGGTATCTGTATCAGTAAGCATTGGTTGGAATTTAATCACCACATATATACTATAACAGAGTTTGAATGCCTCTTGGAGCTTGCAAAAATTATGTGCATCACTTTCATGAATCCTAAATGTCCTGAAAATTATTCCAAATGCATAATTTTCATTATTTTTACATCGTGGAAAGAAATGGATTATTTGATCTTGTGCAAATGAATATTTAAAGCAAAAATCTCATAGATTGCTATGATATAGTTGCAATGGAAAAATTTATAAATATTCTGAATGGGAATCAGGAAGGCTAATGCATTAGCATTAGTTCAAAGTGGTATTGGCTCACTCCTAAGAGATACTTAGATGAAAGAAGTAGCAACAGATTTTTTTTTTTAGTCTAGAAAGTGAAATACGAATGGCAATGGCATAGCCATGTATACATAGGAAAATCATGGTAGGAGTCAACTTTCAGTAATCTGTGTGTTATGGTTTGTAAGGAATAATAATATCGCCAGTATTTTGTGTAATTAAAATGTTTTAATAATATATATTATCTTTCTTCAATGTAAATGTCACATCAGAATCCCAGATTTAATGCCACATAAACATTTCATCGTACACTTAAGTTAATTACTCCCTCTGTCCCATAATTATTGTCCGGTACACTTTTGTTTGTTGTCCCATAATACTTGTCCGATATTCAAACTGTGACATTGGTGTATACAGAAGAAGAAAATGAAACACGGGAATGAGTCATACAACGTTATTATTCAAGGATTAGTACAAATTGGCGGATCAAGTATCCAAAAGAACATAAATAAAAAGTTACCATTTTGGCATACCGGACTACAATTATGGGACAGAGGGAGTACCATTTTTAATGTACTTATCAATTTAGTTATTGTCACAATAGTCTTTGAAACCCTAATCAAATGCAACTAGTTCTTGCCAGCACCTTTACAGAAATTGTCAAATCTGTGACACACAGTATAAGTTACAGATTCTCATACACACTGAATAATGAATTGGATTGACTGTTCTGTGAACAAAATACAAGATTAAACTCTGTTTATTTAACATTTTCATTTAACTTCCAAATACAAGTCATACCATCTAAATGGCACTAATTCCTAAGACATTGTGAATGTCTTTAATTCAAACCGCTAACATTTTGAAAACAATTTTTCCAGCACCTCTATAAACGTATTCCATCATTCCCTTGCATCATTGAATGCACTCTGTCATTACACGCCACGCCCACTCCCCTTCCTTTCCCTCCCTTCCCTCATTCGGATTTTGATGCTATGCTTGAAACCACGTGAGGTGTGAGAGATCAAAATTTCCCTTGCTGAAAAAAAATCCCCTCAATTTGTAATGATAGGTGGGGTTATTCTCAACTCCATTACATGGCAAGAAATGGAAAGATTGCAACACTACATGACGAAGAGGGAACAGCGCATGTTCGTAGGTACAATTCTTGGTGCGAAGCAAGTCCAAGAGCCCACAAATCCAAACCATAAGAAGAGCCTTCCTGCTTCCTCTGCCCACCATCAAATACAGCACCACTTTGGTATGCACCTGTATACACTTTCCATTTTTGTTCATGCACATTTCACACGGGTTACTCAGATAGAAAAGCTGACATAAGGAAGTAAATGGAAGGTGATGTGGCCTGGGAACATTTGATGTTTTGAAGAAATGGCATTCAATGAATAAATATAATAAAAATTAATTATATTGCACATTTATTTGGGTGTGCATGTGTGAGTGTGCTAATAGGCAGCAGCTGCTACTGCCACAAAGGTTTCCTCTACCCTCATGAATTATTATTTCTCTCGTAGTCTACGGTTATTATAAGCATAAAAACACAGTATTATTCCTCATGAATTGTTTAACTGTAGGTGCTTCTTTACGGTATATAGCATGAAAACTTCATTGCATCACTACTGACTTATGTTTGGCAAATTCAAACATGCAAAATGCTTTTTTGTTCACCTGTATGCACCATAATTGCAACACTACTGTTCTAGCAGAGAAAAATGCAACTCCATCATTCCATGCTGCACTCTTGTTCTACAAAATCTTGCAGTTTCCATATCTAATGATATGGATTTTCTACTGCATCTGTCTTGGTTGCTTTTTTTATTGACTCTGAAAACCAAAGAGAGAATTGTGAATTACCCTGTAAAACAAGCTCTCCCTTTAATCGCTATTTCCAGTGTATGTAGTATAGTACTGAAAATCAAATTCCAATACAAGATGTTGGCCAACTTCAAGTCTAATATTTTTTATTTGTCAGCACAAAAATGTAGTATTGTGGAGGTTCACGTAATTACAGACTTTCTGCAAATCTTGCATGCGCCAGTGATGACTATTTCAAACAGAATGTGTAATTGTTTCAGCGTCAAGCGACCATGCATCTGCAAGTCTAAGGGTTCCCGGTGACACTCCATCTCCTTCGTTTTGTAGTTCAAGGTCAATGTTGACGCCAGTTGGATCTTTTCGGCAGACACAGTTGTTTAATCCATCAAAAGTGGCAGCGGACAGGCATTATCTAATAAGTAATGGTCCACAGTTACTTCGATACAGAGGTAATGCAATTTTAATATTTCTTGTCATATTTCATAAAGAACTTTGTTTGCTGTTGTATAGATTAGGATTATATCATTTTACATTTTATTGCATGAAAATAGTAGTTACATAGTATGGATACATTTCTTGTGTTACCTATTATTATTTTGTTAATTCTTAAAAATGTAAGATAATATGTACCAAAGAGTACAAACAGTACTTTAAAAGTAGCACTTAATTGGCAGGGCTTATGTGAAAAACTTAAACAGATCTGACATATTGGTGGGGATATTCCTGTTAAAAAAAATGTTCACTTGACCACTCGCCAAGGAAGCTTAAAATTACAAGTATTTTATACTTCTTGGGTTTTGGTGTGGATAAACACAGAACCAATACAAATTTCCAGCAAACTGTGCTGTGATCAGAGGTGTCAGCTGAGCACATGCGGAATTCTACAGGGTGGCTCAAAAAGTCACTTAACACCCTCGGTACAAGGCCATTGCGGCACGCAACATGGAAATGGTGATGACCAGTCATTGCATATTCTGTTTATGAACTTCCTTATGAACATAAGCATTAGCCTTGTCACTGTGAAGGACTTTTCATTTAATGGAAGCGTCACACTGTAATTGTTCGTGACAACCATTCATAATTCTCTCCCTAGACATTACTTTGATCTCGATGCATTACCAGTGGGGTAAACAAATTTTGAGGCATTTTTCTAACACCTCGAAAAGGAGCAAATTGGTACAAGAATTCAGTCATAACTTTTTACTGGTTAAAGATATGTTGAAAAACCTTCACCATTGCATTTCTCGTGAAATTCTAGCCTGATTTGATATATCATATTACCCCCTTTCCATTTAAAATTCTGAAGTTGAATTCAAGATGGCGGACATCAAGATGGTGTCATGCGCGGTGGCGTCAATGTGGTTCCTCCTTGGTCTGGCAATGATTGGTCATCACCATTTCCACGTTGCGTGCTGCAGTGGCCTTGTACCGAGGGTGTTAAGTGACTCTTTGAGCCACCCTGTATATTGCATTTCTTGGATCTGAAGTGAAAGAAAGTAATCATTCATTTCCCACAATTGACGCATGTGCTCAGCAGATGCCTCTGGCTGTGATGTAAAAAAATTACACAAAAAACCAATGATTTTGTATATAATAATTTTGCTAAACTCTGAAATATTGAATTTAGTGCTAATCATTTTAAACAAAGTGTAAAAAACTTCTATACAAGTACACCCAAGATATTTAACTTAATCTAATTGCTTATTTTATGATTTCAAGAAAATTAAACATATGTGCTCAATTAACTTTTGGGTAAATATTTTAGTATTTCTTGTTGCACAAACAAGTGTCATTGTATAAACGCAAGTAAATCGTGCATAAAAACACACTTCTCATTATTTCTGCATTTTACTATTTTATGGGCTATCCACATATTCTTTTATTTGTCATGTTCATATTTCACTGTTCGGATTTTCTGCAAATTCTTTAAATCTGTACTAAACAGATATCCAAATTATCTGCATATTCAGATATCTGAATTTTAAGAGTATCTAGATATCCAGATTATCTCTATATTTGGATATCTAAATTATCCGTTGCATCTGAAATGGATATCAGATATTTTGAAATCCGGATATCAGTTATCCAGATTTTGTGACCATCCATAATCTATTCACGTAATTTCTGTATCCATCTTCATTCTTATATCTGAATCTGCCCATTTTTATTCCTGTTTCTCAATGTGGTCAAGGTTTAAACAGTACAGTAATAGCAGTCTCAACAAATAGCACTTCTAGGTTTAGTTGGTTATGTTATGCTCATTCACTTTCCTTCATACACATACTCAGGGGCGTCGACTTGTCAAAATTATTGGGGGGGGGGCTCTGATCACTGAAATAAAATTAATGACTCACTCCCTCCCTTTTTTAAAAATAAAAATTATGTCTTCGTATAGCAGTTTTTAAGCAGCTATTATATTCCTCATGCAAATGAAATGTAACATGAAAAACGTTTAGAAAATGTTTCAAAGTCGCTTTATGTCTTTTGTGTCTGCTCATTTGTTATTTTTAGGTAACAATTAACATTATTATTGAAAAGTATGTATTTACATTAAGTGGCCAACCTAACAGTTTTATGCCGGCCTCGGTAGTAGAACGTGTTGGGTGGTCGACTCAACTCGCTTTGATCCAGAGGTCTCGGGTTCGAGTCCCGGCGAGGACATGGGTGTGTTTTAATGTCCGCAACAGACATGTGATGGGTTGCAAATAACCTTAGTGTTGAATATTTACAATATTTAACAGTTTTATTTAATTATTTACATAAATGCTAACACAAATAGCAGGAAAATAAGTTTTACTTTTTTGTTCTTGCTACAATATTTAACTTTTTAAATTTAATTTTGCAATAATAAAAAAACAAATAGCATGTACACCACTAAGATATAAAGTAACATTTACAACAAAAACATATGAACATGATTTAAAAATAAAGCAAAAGTTGCTCTACACACTGGGTTATTTTTTTTTTAACTCATTAACGAGCGGTCTCAGGTCCAAATTATCAAGCACAGTTTGATGTATGAGGAGTACCGCTAAGTTGCTTAATCTGTTCTGCCCCATTGTAGATTTCAAATATGTCATCAGTCGGCGAACAGCACTGAATGACCTTTCGGCTGTGGCTGTCGTCACTGGCACAGTGCGGAGGACCATCATGAATTTGGCAACTTCAGGCAGAAACTCCTGGAGGGTACTGTCTTCCAAAAGAAACTTCCTTATGTCACGCATGGTAGTTAGAACCACTTTCTTCTGTTTGGCGATATCACCAAGCATGGACATGCGTAAGGAGAGCCTATCAGCATCCAAATCTTGGCAAAAGAATTCTCGCGTTTGCTGAAAGTTTGTTGTGCAACTGTTCAGAGCTGAGATGCATTCTTTCTCTACGGCTGTTACTTTTTGTAGTCCTGTAGATTCATGTCCTTGTTTAACACATGATTTTGCTGTGTTACACACGTAAGTGTATATTGATTTATAATACTATTTTGGAGTGTAGAACTTGTGAGGTTTGGCAGCATCAGGTTTTTCAAGTCTCTTAGGGACGTGACGTTGCCGGGGCAATTCTGACTCATCAACGAGGCTGGGTTTGCCCTCTGTGAATTTTGACCTCTGCCAGAACTGCTCAAAACCCATTCGCTTTTCTTGAAAGATGTCAGTCAAGTATTTTAGTTTTCATTCCACTTCTGTAGCATCAATGTGTGGAAACTGAATCTTACAGATTTCCTCTTCTATTGGATCCATCACATGGCAGTAGAGGGAGAGAAAGAAAAATGTCTTGAAGTGAAGCATTGTCTCCAGGTATCCAGCACATTCAGTAGAATCTTCTTCAGAAAATTTCTCAAAAAAATTGAGAAGGTTTTCATAGTTCCTTAAGATCTGTTGCATACTGGAGGCTCTCAACGTGCACCGATGAGGGCAAAGTGGTCGCAGTCCAGTATGGCCAGCCTTCTCATTCACATCAATAATATTCCTAAATATTTGCATTCTTATAGGGGATTCCCAAACAGTCTTGAAGAAGTCGTTGGCTAAATTTATTATGTCTGATTAATATATGATAATTATATTCTTAGTATATAGTAAAAAGTCATGTGTTTTGCTGTCTCTGGTCATAGCCCCCCCTCCCCCAAAGTTGATGGTTTGGCGGTCTCAGCCCCCCAAAGTTGATGGTCTAGAACATTTCAAACGTGTATTTAAAGTTAAGATCATGTGGCACAATTCAGAGCAAACTTTACAAGAGAAGCAAAATAATACATTAGATACTCTTAGGCAAAATTATTGGGGGGGGGGGCTCTGCCCCCACATCGTTAAAATTGGGGGGGGCTCGAGCCCCCCAAGCCCCATGCACATACTTCATTATTCTCTATTTTTTACATAACTTTTGTTTGATTTAAATGAACTCGGAAGCTCTTTGCCCTTTTCACTCAGAATAAATACCATATAAATACCCCCTGCCCACTTTCTGCATTTTTAAAATTTAATTATGAAACATTTTTATGGTTAATGTAGAGTTTGGATAAATAAAAATCCTCTTTATCTTCAATATATCTTTATTCTATAGTGTTTTTTATGAATACAAATACATTTACCTTCCATGTATTTTGTTTTATATTATAGAGTTTGGAAATATAAACATACATTTTTTACCTTCAATATATTTCATATTTTAACATGAAGTATCTCCATTGGCCAGAAACATTTCTATTTACTACAAATGGCACAGTCCTCATTTTTCACAACAATTAGATCAGAGCAACAACAGTACACTAACCTAACCAAAACATTACATATTTATGCAGATGATGATATCCAGTGCTACTGAAAGGAATTTTAGTTTCACTGAGTACAGATAGTGTGTGCCGAGTGTCCTGAAAGTTGGGCTCAGTCAAACAAACTAACGTTAAAGAGACACTGGTTGCAATATTTAAGGTCCTCTTATAGTGGAACAGCAAAATATCAATGTCAAATGGGATCTAACTTACAAGTGGAAATGGTTTGTTTCTTACTCCCTCCAAATCTGAAACATTGGCTGCAGACAAAATCATATTGTCTGCTAACCTTGTAAAGTAATAACTTTTCCTTCGAAATGCACTCTATGATTAGCCCACAGCATGCTTTTATTATGTTACACAAACAAAATAAATGCCATGACAGTTTAACACCCTTTCTTAGCTGTACTTCCTATTTCAAACCAGACAGTTGTAAAGTCTAATGTTCATTCAGTGCTTCAGTACCCACTAGGCATTTTCTTAGCTTCATTTTTAACTTTGTTCTCCTCCTTTAACTTCTTAATTGAATAGAATACAATACAATGTGTGAATGTAATATTAAGTTATCTTCACAAGAACAGTTAATTCAGTTATTGAACATGTTTACCGCAGATAAAGTACAAACCAAATACACAGAATCATATATTTTTAAAAAATCTGGTACCTTACTGTGCAAACCCATATGTGGATAAAGGGCAAAGGCAGAAGGGGCTGTCATCCTCCCCTATCCACGTTTAAAAGTTCTCTGTTCAAACTATATTATGGCAATCTACTAGAGTTTTGCCTTACAATATTTAAAATTTCATAGGAGCTAATCATCTGATCACAACATTCATTGTGGATTTTGCATAATAATTTGCAGGGTATTTAGACTCCTCTTAAGTAGAGGTACATATTTTGTTTTCGACGGCAACACGAAATGTAAAAAAAATACAGCGTAATTTTCATTTTTCATGTTTTTTAAAGGTTTGAGATACATTTTCGAACGAAATGAACTGTAAAATCTGAAACACGAAATGTAGTTTATTTACCAAAACATTTCCTGCAGCTTGAATTATCCTGTTAGTTACGAAAAATCATGGAAAATTGGTTAATTCTGATGTGAAAATTTGAGGAGCTAAAATTGGCTCCTTTACACAGGAATAAACTTAATACTCTGATAACTGGATAAATGTGCAAATTTTTTATGCACTGTTTCTGAGCTTGAAATGTGCCCAGTCATTACATCAAAATCTTGATATTTTATTCACAATAAATATGTGGCCCTACTCACAAGTGTTGCATAGCATTTTTGAGGATGCTGCAAGACACCTGGACTCTGAAAAAGTATCGGTCAGTATTGGTGATTAAATTCCAAATGATAGTTTCAATTACTGATGCATCAGTATTGGTATTGGCTCAACCCTTTGGAATAGGTGTGTGGTAACACGCAATTGTCAAGAATTTCCCGATTGAAATTTCAGCCTTAAAAGTGAAATCTTAACTTTCAAGATCAGCCCTAATGTGCCACAGTCTTTTGCTAACATCCTCAATGCATTGATCAATAAGTTCTAGATAAAATGACACAGGTTTAGATGCCAAAGTCTGTTGGAGTCCATGCTTTGACATATCGACTATTAGATATGGTTTATCATGAATAGTCAATACTGGCTGATGAGAGTATTTCAGATTATTGGTAAATTTAGTGATGCTATTACCTGGTAAATTTAGTGATGCTTTTACTGATCTCATTCTTTTTTAACTAACTTGTTTGATGATGTCCTATTATTACTATAAAAGCATGATTCATGTGTACTGATTTTCAAATGCATTTCAAAATGCATAATTCAATTAAAGTGCAAAACTCTTTGGAGCAACCTATTTATACAAAAGGAATTAAAGAAGTGATATGTTTACAATTTGAACCAAATATTTTGTATTTTATATCAGATGGTGGGTGTGCTATTAGTAAATATCATAGGTACATACTATATCTTGCAAGTCATTCTCTGCCTTAATATGTAGGTTTTTGTTGCAACCTCCAGGCTTTCCAATCTTATGCCTTACACTTTGTCAACACCCTTAATTTAACATTATCTATCATCTGATATTTATTCTTCCCGAGATCCATTATTCATCAAAATATTATTTTCACTTGGTTTTCGTGCATAGTGGGGTCTCATTTTAAATATACAAATTAGTTTGTTTTCCTTCTTATAAAAATTTTTAAAGTTAATTCTTGCACGGATATCTCGCATATCCTCCTCCACAGTAATTTATTGGTAATGTTAGGCATTTATAAGAAAACTAATGTTGCTAGCCTGAAAAACATACTGTACTCATGAAATAATTGTGCTCTATTAACCAAAATCAGACAGAGGGCCACATAATTCATAAATATTCAAATTCTTTCGATTAATGCTTGACACTCATGTAAAATGCAGTGGCGTCTTGTGGCCTCAAATTTGGCCGGGGCTTATTTTTTAAAGAATTAAAAATATAATGACAATTCACATGAATTACAAAAAAATAGGTATTTTTTCTTCTAGACTACAAAATTGGACTTATCTTATTAAAACTATGTTTGTCTCTTCACCACAATAAAGAACACGAAGTTCCCTCTTTTATGAAGGGATAATAAATCTGGGAAGATGCCTCTGTTTAAAGATTGTTCTCTTTCATTATGTCCTCGTGGCCACGGTGGCTCAGTCGGTAACGCGTCTGACTACCATGCTAAAGGTCCCGGGTTCGATCCCCGGCCGGTTCAAATCCGGGAACTTTTCTAACGATGGAAGCGGCTCCGGCACCCACCCAGCGTCGAATAACATGGGTACCTGGGGGGTAAAGGCGGTCAGGGGCGTGATGCTGATCACATCACCCCCACTCACGACCGGATCAAGAAAGTGTGGGGCGTTACCCCCACACCCCCTATACGCCTTCATGGCGTGGTGCTATGCCCAGGGGAACACTTTACCTTTTACTTTACCTTTACATTATGTCCTCGTAGAGCAAGTTCATGTCGACCAGAGAATTTTAAGCAATCAATAATTCAGTTTAATATATGCTCTGGACAAATTCATTATGTCTTGTAATTGACAGCCTATGTCCTTCATCAATTTGTGTTCGAACATCAACCCTGCCAAACTCAATCAAACATAGCGAATGAAAGCCACCAAAACACTACAGAACAACACGTGAGATCGAACGCGAGACAACAGAACTAGCCTCGAATCAGCACTCAAATCCATTGCACTCTCCCCTCCTCTCTCTACTAGCATGTGACCTTCACTGTAGCGTAGGTGGGTGTAGGCCACGCCTTCCTTTGCGACGTGCCCCGGGAAGCGATAATTGACATCAATGCCGCTAGGAGCACTGTCGTATCCATTGCAACAGACGATGAATTTACATGGGTAAAAATCGCCTTTTAAAAAACTGTGTGATAGTTATGCGTTATGGTGATTGATAATTACGTGAATATGTCCATTTTTCTTTAGGGGCTAAGCTCCGGAAGCCCCAAGGAACGAGACGCCACTGGTAAAATGTTTACTAGACAAAGGGTGTGGGTTTGGACTCTTAAAACCCTCCCTTAAATATATAACCATGATGCGAGTTTATTTATCCTAGGACAAGAGCATAAGACGTGAGTGTGTGGATGCATTTGCAGACATTTCAGAGTATAAATTAGTCACACTAGATGGAAATCAACATCCAGATTTATATTAGTGTTAATTAATTTTTTCATGCTTTTGAATTTTTATTTTCAGAGCGATCGCTGAGTGATGCTCACGGTGTTGAACGTGGAAACCGGAAAACCACAACAGAAGTAACACGAAGGGTTAGCTATCTTGCACAACCATCTCAAGCATGACAGAGCTCGGCATTGTGCATAAGACTCTTTAATTGTGCCTTGTATGTTTTTTATAAGAAGTTACCAGAAGTATTGTGTAGGACAGAAGCAATCTAAAGCTTTTCTCCAGTTTGCTGTTGATCACCAGCTGTTAGTGTTCAGAGTAAATGAAGAAATATAAGTAGTGTACAAAGCAATTTATTGTGCCAGCAGTTATGCATGAAACTGTTGTTCAGTGCAATAACAACTCAGTCTGTGTTTTAGAGGCTAATCATAAATGCAAATGAGGACTTACATTGACTTCAACTTCAATGAAGTTGTTTAATGTGCATTCTTTATGGGAAAAGTCATTAAGAATTTTATATTTAATTGCTGAGGTGAGGACTCCTCATTTGTAGATAAGTAGTGCATGTGCACTCCTTTACTGACGTGTCCTTATTAATTTATATGTTAGGATATTATTGTTAAAATAAATCTATGCATTTTACTCTGTGTAGTTATGAATGTTATTGGTTTATCATCCATTCTAACTTTGTTTATTATCTAACAATGAGGGGAGGGCCTCCCCTATGGCGTAGTCCCAGGTTCAATAACAGTTGGGCTGAAAAGTTCGTAGGCTAACATAGTAAAAAATATTTTTTTTTGACAAAATTCGATTTTATTATTCAATATAGTTGCCTTCGAGGGCGATACAACGATTATAGCAGTCATACAATTTTTCGATGCCATTTTTATAGTACGATTTCTCTTTAGCCTCAAAATAGGCCTCAGTTTCGGCGATTACCTCTTCATCAGTGCTAAATTTCTTTCCAGCGAGCATTCTTTTAAGGTCTGCAAACAGGAAAAAGTCACTGGGGCCAGATCTGGAGAATATGGTGGATGGGGAAGCAATTCGTAGTCTAATTCATATAATTTTGCCATCGTTTTCATTGATTTGTGACACGGTGCATTGTTTTGATGAAACAGCACTTTTTTCTTCTTCAAATGGGGCCGTTTTTTCGTGATTTCATCCTTTAAACGCTCCAACAACGCTATGTAATAATCGCTGTTGATGGTCTGGCCCTTTTTGAGATAATCGATGAATATAATACCATGCGCATCCCAGAATACTGATGCCATAACCTTGCCAGCCGACTGTTGCGTCTTTCCACGCTTTGGATTCGGTTCATCACGTGCAGTCCACTCGGCTGACTGTTGATTGGACTCTGGAGTGTAGTTATGGAGCCATGTTTCATCCATTGTAATATATCGACGGAAAAATTCGAGTTTATTACGGTTGAATATTGCTAAACATTGCTCCGAATCATCAAAACGTTGTTGCTTTTGATTGATTGTGAGCACGCGCGGCACCCATTTTGCACACAGCTTTCACATGTTCAAATATTCATGCACAATATGTCCAACACGTTCCTTTGATATTTTTAAAGTCTCAGCTATCTCAATCAACTTCACTTTACGATCATTTAAAATTATTTTGTGGACTTTTTTGATGTTTTCGTCGGTAACAGCCTCTTTGGGGAGTCCACTGCGTGCATAGTCTTCGATGCTCATTTCACCTCGTTTAAATTTAGCAAACCACTTCTCAACGGTTGATTTTCCTGGTGCAGAGTCCGAATAATGTTTATCAAGCCAAGCCTTGGCTTCAACAGTATTTTTTTTCGCCAAAAAGCAATGCTTTATTAACACACGAAATTCTTTTTTATCCATTTTTTCACAATAACAAAAGCTGCTTCACTCACAATGCTATATGTCACAAACTAATTATCCAGCAGCTGTGAAATTTATACACGTATCTTTTGAAGGTTAGTACTAAGTAAAAATCACATGGATTTAATTCTAGTAACGCCATCTATGAGTCAGCCTATGAACTTTTCAGCCCAACTGTTACACGGTGGAGGCATATTGCACAGTGATTCAGATCCCACTTTAAACTGTAGGTCCAGTCCAGATTAGCCTATCTATGCATAAAGTGGACTTTTTTTTTTTTTTTTAAAAAAAAAAGACTCCATCTAACAAGGGATATTTGAGTTTGGACAGGTATTGATACTCAAGGTACTAGCATAGGGCATTGTGCAGAGCAGACAAGCTAAAAAATGTACAAGTGACTTCATTAAGAACGTCCTAGGAGGATATATACTGCTACTATTTTCCTTACAATTGACGAAGTTAAAGGTTTAAATAGAAAATGAACAGTATGGGCACTTAAGAAAAATATGGTAATCAAGGTGAAATCAGCATGCCTTTTTAACGAACTTGGGTATGTATTCACACATGGAATTGCAGAGTTCATTCATTAAAAAAATTATCAGGTAATCAGTTGTCATGTAAAATCTCATTGATCTGGATAAATCCGTGAATATTAATAAAGCAAGAATGAATTTCATTTCTGCTACTTTTTACTTATCGAGCAGCAACAAACAAAAAAAAAAAAATACACAACCAACACTAAAGAACCACAGACAAGTGTTTTCCCTTGCCAAGTTCACAGATTATCTTCACATGACCAAACTTTCATTGTGATTGGTTGCAACCACAGAACCAAGTAGCTAATGTCGCCTACATCAGCATTCCACCCTGGAATTCCCCCTACCGACATGGTCCACACACATGTGGAATTAAAGGGGAGAGATGGAAGGTGCGACAAGTGCATGCTTCAAGTTGCTGTAGTCTTAGGCTTGGCAGCCATATTTCAACTTTCACTTTGTACAGTCACCATTTATTGAATAGACAATGTAAAACTCTCTGCTACTTGGACATTTTATTAATAACACTGTATGTACAAAAATTGTAAAAGATATTACAGATGCATTTTTAATGAGTAGTAAATAGGTGGAAAGCATTTTAATATTTGGTTGTCATCTGCCTTCTACTTCTGTACTGTGCACATGCACCCCAGAGCATGGTGAGCGATGTTCAAGCTGACACCTGGTGGGAATTTTACTGCAAGGTGTGATGTCAATTTAGATGAATTTGAAAGTGACTGGGGGAAAATGTAATAGAGTGCTTGCAAATTCGGACATGAACATGGCTTCAGGCACTAAAAAAACCAGACAGGCAGCCATAATTTCTATCCTGGTTGGTAGTCCAATACCAACAAGGGTATTCCAGTAGGAAATCCATTTGCGTGCAATTGAACCTTAAGGCATACATGAAAAATTGGAAGGTACTTTGCAAAGAGTCATCGTTGTGTGTCTCGCTCACGAAACTAGTGATATTTACATGTTGTAATAAAGAGTAAGCGAATATAAAACATTTTCAGATGTGTAGACAAGTTTCAGTTTATTTGTGCCTGGGTGTGTGTGTACATGAGAGAGGGAGAGAGAGAGACACCTATGTGCACTAGATCCTCAATATCCCTAATCTAGCCCAGAAATGTTGTTTGTGTATCCAAAATATGTGTGAAAATACCGCAACATACAGATTAGGTCCAGTTCTTATCCAGAATTTATCCAAATAATATATAGTGGAAGTGTGCTAAGGATGTGCTGATCGACTCCAGAGAAGATTGTAAAATTCTGCTGGACATCGGGCTGCTGGCTGATTCTTATCTTCACACAAGGAAGAGGTAGTATCTAGGTTCAGGATTGACATGTGCAAGTGCAACTTCAACGTTAATTAACAGAAAATACTGGAATAATGATCTGATGCTCATCGCAAGCCATAACCACTGTGCTTCACGCATACCAACCCAAGATGTCTCGTGCTGTGGCCAAGGAACTCTGCGAATGGCTGGAAAACTTCGAAAAGCAGGTGTGTGACGAGCTGGACAATTTCAAACGAGAAATTGATAGTGAAACACAGTCAAGGAGCGGGGACCTAAGTGCTATGTACGATTCCGAAGGAATGAAGAAACTCGAAGACGAGCTGAGTAAATTGCAGGCACTGTTGGAGGAAAGTTTCAGAGTGCAAAAGGACGACTTCCATTATTTACTGGATAGGATAGAATCGCAAGAAGATAGGCTGGATGATTTGGAACAATATTCAAGGCGCGAGTGTCTCCTTATTCACGGAGTGCAGGAGAACATTGAGGAGAAGTTCCTGGACTTATTCCGAAATAAGATGCACGTTGACATCAAGAATGACCAGATCGCGAGGTGCCATCGTTTGGGAAAACCAAACCATAGCATGGCAGAGGCCGTGCAGGAAGGAAAACTCTGCATTATTGTTAAATTCGCAACCTACAAAAACAGGCACTCTGTGTGGTCAGCGAAGAAACAGCTAAAAGAAGCCAGGTCGCGAATCTACATCACAGAGTCACTGACTCCAGTGCGACAGGAGATGCTGCAGCTGGCAAAAGAGAAGTTCGTGTGCTACACCGAAGATGGCAGGATCGTGGTGTGGACCTCTACTGGCAGGAAACTCTCTATTACAAGAATGAAGGAACTATCCCGATTGGCCCCTGAGCCTTACCCCTCAAAAGACTAGACCCATAAACAAGACTGCTTGGACTCCGTAGCCAATTTAACATTAGTAACCGGTTAACATTGAAATAATTTTTAATATTTTTTTTATTTTTATCATTTTATATTTTTTAAATTATTATTACAATCCCCCCCCCCACAAACTGAAGTGTATAATCAAAGTGTATATCCGTGATATCTATCCTCATTTTATTCCTTAGTTATATGTTATGAGCGTGTGTTTGAAATCGTTTAAATCGGTGATCATATGTTATGTGTTAGTGATGCTAGAAATTTGTAAACTACGTTTGGTATTTGCTGTATGCTCTTGGCAGAGGTAAGTCTTTGCTAACTTGTCAATCTTTTTTGCACTCAATAGTTGGTAGCACTGAATATCATGAAGACAACCTGCATTCCTTGCAATTCCAAAACTGTAAACAAGGCACCCCTCTTGTCGCTCAACCCTCCAGGCGACACTGACCCATTGCCAGCGCAGACTTTGCCAAATGTCTCCTCCTATCGCATGGGAGTCTCTAACGTGAGGAAATTCCGAAATTGGACGAATTAAATTATGTAATACGTAAGTTGGATTTAGACGTATGTGTAATCACGGAAGGTTGGATAAGCAATTCCACACCAGTCTGCATTTAGCTTGCTGGGCTACGAAGTATCACACAAAGCAGAAGTAACAAGAAGGGAGGTGGAATTCTTGTGTATTACAAGTATGGATTAAAGATACAGAAAATAGAGATCGGATTGAACACCGATGATGTCGAAACGCTAAGTTTCATATTATATTACAAAAATGTGCGACTTGGCATGTGCGCTGTTTATCGGCCACCCAATGTAGCATACTCTAAACTATCTGTACTCGAGGAGGTGATATCTGAAATATACCCATCCGTCGAAAGATTCTTGTTGCTCGGTGATATAAATTACGATTTTTTACAACCAAATAAATCCGAAACGTGGTTTCTAAAATCGATAATATCTTCCTTCGGGCTAACACAAGTTGTAACAAAACCAACGTGCATAACTGAAACTAGCGAAATGCTGTTAGATATTATAGTAATAGATGATGTTACCAGAAAGCATGCAACCGACGTCACAGTGATTATTGGTAAATCGGATCATTGTGTTACGTACATCAACTTAGTTTATGAGAAACCCGCTAATGAGAGAAAATATTTGAATTACAGAATCTTCTCTTTCGACATAGACAATTTTGCCGAAGACAACAAACGTTTAGTGGGAAACACTGCAATCACTTGATACCGTTGATGAAAAAGTAGACTTTTTTAGCTCCAATATTGTAAGTTTGATTGCCATGCACTTATGAAAACTGCCAGAGTTAAGAGGAAGCGCATTCCGTGGATAACTCCTAATGTCAAGTTATTAATGCAAATGCGAGACAACACTGAGGAAATTCAAACATACAAACAACGTTAACGATTGGAACCACTACAAAGAACTCCGAAATTTTACGACTACTGTTATCCGACAGGAAAAGAAGTCATACTTCTCTTTTAAATTTGGCGCTATTCAATTAAATAAGAAGGAAACGTGGCGTGAACTAAAACAGTGGGGCATGCTGGATAATAAAACTGTCAATGCGAACTTATCCTCACTTGTGAACGCAGCACACGAGCTCGATGATCTTAATAATCATTTCGGGCAAATTAGCAATCTATCTAGTATTCCCATTCAACTAAAAACACAACAAATTGAGTACTTTGAAAGCCGTAGCTTTACCAATGGAAATAAATTATTTTGTTTTAACACAGTAACCGAAATTGATGTGCACAAAGCAGTACATAACATTAAATCAAACGGTGTTCAAGCAGACGGCATAAACACTAAGATGTTAAAAATTGCACTACCATATGTACTAACTCCATTAACTCATATAATAAATTATTCTTTGTCTAAAGGCGTGTTTCCAGAAACATGGAAAGAAGCGCAAGTCTTGCCTCTTCAAAAGAAAAAAAATAGATCAGTTCTTTCGATGACTTAAGGCCCATAAGCCTATTGCCAGTAGTCTCTAAAGTACTAGAAAAAATTGTATTTTTGCAACTAATATGTTATTTTGTCGTGAACAATTGTTACCTACAGTTCAGTCTGGGTTCCATGCACGGCATAGCACAGCAACAGCTTTAACAAAAGTTACAGATGATATTATTTGCGAAATTGACAACCGTTGTTCTACACTTCTCGTATTACTGGATTTTAGTAAAGCTTTCAACACAGTCCAACATGATTTGTTAATATCTAAACTCAAATACTATAAATTTGACTCTGTAGCCGTAAGGTGGTTTGAATCCTATTTACTTAATAGAAAACAGAGAACATTCCTTCAAAATTCAAACTCTCAGATTGGCTTGATTGTTAACTATACATTGGACTGGACGGACCACATCAATGCACAATGTAAAAAAGCATATTTTATTCTGAGAAACCTCTACAGTTTCCAAGATCAACTACCTGCAGAATGTAAACTTAGACTAGTTCAATCTTTAATTTTTCCACTATTTGATTACACTATTTGCGACACTGTGTATGGGTCCAAACTTGCGAAAAAAAACTCAGCAGAAAGATTCAAATCGCACAAAATGCATGAATCAGATGTACTTTTGGCCTGGATAAACGCGATCACATCCTTCCCATCTTAAACAGATATAATATTTTAACAATGGCCAACAGGAGGCTACTTCACTATCTTTCATTCATGATCTGCAAACACAACGTAAACCCACGTACTTATTTGAAAAATTATGTAATCGCAACACAATTCACAGACACGGGACACGTTGTCACAACGAACTTTACATTCCTCACCATTCGACTACGCTATATACCTCATCCTTTTCTATACCTGCCCCAAAAGCATGGAATGCATTACCAACAAATGTTAAATCCATAAATCTTCTACAGGAACAGTAGCAGATACTAGAAGTGAACTGGCACTCAACAAACTACAAAACACTCATATTCTATAACTGTAACTATTGGAATTTTATTAATATCCTCAAATTATTATTATTATTATTTACTTAAATGCAACCTTATGTTAACATTCACATTTATATTTTTTCTTTTCACATTTGTATTTTTTTAAATCTTTTCTTGTTCTTCCACATTTACATTATCTTATGACTAATATTACTGAAATGAGAATATTCATAATTGTAGGTAATGTGAATTTTTTAATTTCTCTTTGGTGTAATCAAGCTTTCTACCTGTACTCATATATTATCATATTATATATACTTATATTTTCTTATGTAGCTCATGACAAAGGTTAGGTGGCAGAGAAGCCTATGGCTGAACCTCACCCGCTAAACCAGTGGTTTCCAACTTCAAAAGGTCCGAGGGCCAAAATTATATCCAGCAGTTGATTGGCGGGCCGCAATTTTTTTGGGGGGGAGGATTAAAAATTACAAAAATTATAAGTACTGAACTTAAAATGTAGGACTCTCGCATGACCTAATTTTTTCTAAAATGAAGCAATAAAAACAATGGAATCACAAATCAAAATTGTATAAATACAATTTATTTCACCAAAACCCAATACTTATGGATGAATTGAGAGAAATAAAAAACACACAATACAAATAAGAATCCTTCATACTAAGTGTTCAATGTGAAAATTGAGGCCGATCTGCTTCTTTTATTAAAGTTGAAATGTCCACTTCAATTTCTGTATTTGAAAGCCTCAGAAGGTAAAGCAGTCGGCTTCTGTAGTGGTTCTTGATGAACTTCATTGAAGAAGAAACACTTTCACACGTGTATGTGCTACCGAACATCGATGTCAATCTTTGCCCAAAACTACGAAGGTTTTGAAAGCGTTACTTTGAAAGATATTTGAAAAACTCTGGCCCCTTTTATTGCCTAGTTTGAAGGAACAAACTTGCAAATCACACAATTCAAGTTGGAGAGAAGCTTCTTGTTCTTCGATGTTAACACGAAGAGGATTGCTAAATAGCTGGATGCTGCTTTTAAGTTCTTCAAAATATTTAAATCTGGAGTCAAACACATCTATTACTTCTTTAATATTTGCACTGAATTCAAAAAAGTCCAGTGTTTCTTCATCTTCTGCTAGCCGCCGACAGCGTTATTCCTCTCCCAAGTAACGTTGAAAATCTTCAGTTTATTACGAAACCCATTTATGTTTCCCATTAAATATGACGGGCGAGTTCATTCCGCATAGCGACGGGGTGGAATCTGTAATGCATAGTGTGTGAAGAGTACGTTACGTCACTTTAGATTCTTCTGATGATCATCATTGACTGCAAAATCAATTCTACCTGTGATATTGTCTTTCTTCACAGAGCTTCCGTTCCTTCAGTAAAAATAGACGGATTTTAATAAAAATACATGAAATTAATGTATTTTGCAAACTGGCTTCGCGGGCCGCAAAAAAAGACATCGCGGGCCGCATGCGGCCCGCGGGCCGCCAGTTGGAAACCCCTGCGCTAAACAAAGGAATTATTATTATTATTATGAACCATATAACATGATGTCCAAATCATATCCATTAAATGACACAAAATATTCTTGAAATATCCTTCCTGAACATTCTTTTGTTCTTAGATCATAGTTTCTCAACCTATGGTGCACGATGGGGCATTTGGTGGGTCGTGAAGTCTAGCTCGAAAATTCATTTACTGTGTATTAAAACCAGTGTTGTAGGTAGTGTAAACTACATTTCTGTTGTTAGCGCACTACCATTGCTTTTTACCGGCACCTCTCTGATGTTTAACTCTAGGGAATCTGATATCTGTCGTTGTCGTTTCGGTCGCAGCAATGAGTTCTTAATTATCTGTGTGTCACATGCATGTCGACTTAAGGTCTCATTTCAAATTACAACGCCACGACACTGTTGACAACTACCAAATAATTTACACGATATTATCGTGAGTTTTCATCAGGGTTGGCAAAATTTGTGTTTTTTTTAAAAAGAACAAAACTAACTGTTTTTTTTGTTTAAAACATGTTTTTTTGTTTTAAACATAGTTTTAAACATGAATTTAAAAAAACATGTTTTAAACATGTTTTAAACAAAACAAATTCAACCTTTTCCCAGTAAATTATACTTAAAGTCGTTAAAGAGAAAAAAATACTCATTTTTATGAGTGCAATGGCGACAAGGACAGTTTATTTACCTTTGGAGATAAGGTTTACCATACTACAGGGAAGGGGTGTGCGGGACAGAATTTTTTGGGTCGAGACGGGAAATTCTTTAAATCCCGACATTCGGGACGGGGAAAATTCTCAATTTCCCCAAAAAGTCGGAAAATTTTCGGGACGGTATGTGTTCGAAATTTCCCAAAGCTCTTGAAATCTCGAATTCTACCCGTAATTTCCATCTTAAGTGCTTGTTTTTGCACTTCCGGTACAAAACCACAATGCAGAGAACGTCTAGAATTGACGACGTTTTAAAATGACCATTCGAAATTTCCAGACTGCTTGGGATCCCAAAAACTCAAAACGCATGATTTATTACTAGTATATACTAAGTATGTAATTATAAGTATTGTTAAAATTTTTACTAAAAAAGAGTTTCAAAAGACGATGTGCATGAACTAGGGTAGTGGATGGGACGTTCGGGCTACAAATGGCTCTCGCATGACATTCAGAACGAGATCATTGATATATTAGGGAGATCTCGTTTACGCTCCGTGGTAGCAGATAATAAAAGTCGGGAATATTTTGCTATTATGGTTGACGAAACTTGTGACATATCCATCCGTGGACAATTAATATTCTGCATTCGAACTGTGAATAAAAAAAATGATATTTTTGAGGAATTCATGAGCTTTTATTAAGGGTGTGCGGGACGGGAACGGGACGGGAAAAATTTTCAATTTCCCTACTGAGTCGGGAAATGTTCAAAATTTCCCTAAGCTCTGAAAATCTCGAATTATACAAGTCATTTTCACTTTAAGTGATTTCTGGATTAAAAACTAACCATTTACGGTAAGTTCCAGAAATTGACAATGCAGAAAACGTCGAGAAATAACGACATTTTCAAATGAGCATTCGGTATTTCCCGACTGCACGGGATCCCGAAAATTCGGGAAATCATTTCCCGAAGTCCGGATCGGAACGGGAATTTTTTTTCCCGATCCCGGTCCTGACTTTTCGGGATCCATTCTTTAATTTATTTCAGTGATCAGAGCCCCCCCAATAATTTTGACAAGTCGGCGCCCGTGTCTGCACGGACAAAAGTTGTGGGTAATAACCCCCTTTTTCCGCCACTACTGAAGTAGGTTAGGATTTATATTCATCTAAATTTCAAGAAACTAAATATTATAGAATTACTATCCTCGTCCTGAAAAAATCACGGTGAAATATTTCCTGTTGCCTGAACAGTTTATATAGCAGAAAACAACCTGCAGTGTCATAATAGATTCTCCAAATGAATTTATCTTTCAAAGTACAAAATTATGTTACCAAAAGTAAGCATCTGCGCTTCATTCAGTTATACAGACCAATGAATCTTATCGCAAAAGAAAAAAATCACGTCATGATCAAAATCACGCATTGTGTATTTAGATAATTAGTTTCCATTTCAAGCTTCCACCAGTCTCGAACTTACAGGACGATACGAAACAATGAACTGAGAGGTTTCGATTTCTACAGTAAAGAACGGGTCCTTCTTGTCGCACAACAATCTTGCTACCTTGTGCATACATAGCTAGCCTGCCTACCCTAACAACATAGGCATTTAGCTTAAAATTAAAAAGCTTTCTCCCGTGACGTCAGAACAAAAGGTTGCTCAAGTGTTGTGCGATAAGTGAGACCCGCAAAGCAAGGATTAATTGACATAGATTAAAGGCAGTGTCTGCTGCCACGTTCTTTTTCTGCTGGAACCTCAAGAAAGATGCGCGTGGCAGTAGACTCGGTCTTTGTTTTATCGAGATTTCATCATGCTATGTATGCAATTACGTCTGTAACACATACTGCGAAGTTGTAGCGATTACTTTCACAAAAATGTTTTAAGATTAGGTCCCTCAGCATTCTTCTAATAATAAACCTAAATGCTCTCGTAGTTAGGTTAAGTTCTGTAAGCATTAAAATAATATCGCTAAATGCTTTCTAAAGAATAAGGTTCTAAATTACCTGTACATTCATTCCCACTAATCATAAACTTGCATTTCTCTCGTCTTAATCTGTTCTTAAGATTTGTAACATCCTCTTAGCAGACGAATTACGTGGCAGGAGCAAATTTGACGCTTATTCTTGCTGCTGACACGTGCGTGGCAGCAGACTCGGCCTAGATTAAATGAAAAATAGGGTTGCCAAACAAAAAAAAATATAACAGACTATAAAATATCTACCACCAAAATGTGTTTTAAACACTTGTAAAAAAACATGTTTAAAACACATCGTTTTAAACGTTTAAAACATTTGTAAAAAAAACAAAGCCGTGTGTTTTAAACGTTTAAAACAAAGTGTTTTAAACACTTTTGTTTTAAACATGCCAACCCTGGTTTTCATACAAAAAATAAACTCATGTTTTTTTCAATAAAACGTATGTAAAAAAAAGCAATGAAACTGTCTTCTGAGACCTGCAAGTAGCAAGACGTTAAGTCATAAATGCTATCCAATACGAAATATTATTTTTATTAATATAATACATTATTAAAAGAAGAACCAGCCCATGTTCTTTCTATTGTAATGACCTATTATTCCAACGCTTAATATAATTTTAAGCTTCAAATCAGTTCTTTTACTCTCCTGTGAACAATAATTTTTACAACGAAGTTTGTATCACTTTTCTGTTAGCTTCAGAGCTTTTCGGAATACTTTCCATTTATGTGCGAAGAACGAGTGGTTGAAGTGAGTGTTCCCTTTTGTTTGCTGTGTTGTGAACAAACATGGATATTTCAAATTGCATACGGGAAGCTGTAAGTAATATCAAGCATTTTATTATATCAATAACGTGGAAATAAATTTTGAACTTAGCAGAATGGCCATTGAGAGAGGAGTTGGGGGACATTATAATTATTATTATTTAAAATGTCCCCTTTTTTCCTAGGAAAACTGGGGCAATGGGCTGTATAATTTATTTACCCCCCCCCCCCCTTTTTCGGAGTATTGCATTGCTTGCCTTCCTCTTAAGACCACGCTTCGCCACTGTACTGAAGTCAGATATATCTTAATGATTAAGTTATTAGAATTATTTCTTAAGAAATAACTGGGCCTTAAAGCAGCTAGCAGTTTGAATACGTGATCATATCAGTTGATTTCTTTCTCAGCGTGGAATTTCCATGGTTATTATTAGCATCTGTGTAGCCGTTCTTACAACAGACCCTTGTCTGAAAGATTAATACAATAGAATAAAGAGTATACATTGAGAAAAAATAAAATAAAGACATGAAAAGGATTACATATCAATACAAATAAGAACAATTATATGTATATAGGTAGATATGCGTATATGTATAGATAATGAAAGAGAAAAACAGATTTACCTATAAATTGTTGAACATAGGTATCTAATGTTTGTTGCATTTGTTTAGCACATGCACGCACGCACGCACACGCGCGCGCGCGTACGTAACAACATTAGCTACCTTATTTCGTGATTTTTATTTGCTTTTGATGGCGTGAAACAAGTCATCAACGCGCAATGCTCCAACATTACTTGTAAATAGCTTTGTGATATTTTTTAAAGATATACGTTAATTAGTACGTATGTACCCTTGAAATGTAATATCAGCAAAAAAATTATAGAAGGCTTCACACAATAGTGGGGAGAGGACGTCTGGTCTGGCGAATCTGCATTCACAATATTCCAGTCCACCGGCGTGTTTGAGTGTGAAGAGTGCCTGCAGAAGCCATTCATGTTTCGTTCACTGCTTCCTTTCTACTGTTAAGCATGGATGATGATGGTATGAGGTTAGGTATCTTCGTGTGGTCTTTGGCCACTTGTAGTCCACCATGAGCGGATCACAGCATTCTGGACGAACATCTTCATCCTATGATTCAGACTTTGTTCCCTGGCGAATGATCTGTGTTCCTAGACGACAATGTCCCATTCACAGTGTTCGGTGCATCAATGCATGGTTCACGGATCACAAGATGAAGTTGAACATCTCGTTTTGCCCCCTTGGTCTTCTGATCTAAACATGATTGTACATTTGTGGAGTATTTTCAAGGCCAAAGTGCACCGTAGGTTTCCACATCCAGCCGCATGTTGTGAATTAGAGACTACTATGCACGAAGAATGGGTGTGTATTCCCTTTAGCATTGTGCACAATCTTCGTTTGTCCACTCCACGTCGGATGCAGGCTGAAATTCAGGCCAAGGGTTGGCACACTTCCTTATGAATGAAGATTTTTGTGTCTTGTCATAGTGTTCATATTTTTTTTGTCTACCATCTCTGTGTGTGTGTGTGTTCTAAAATTGTTTATTACTTACTACATTATCAAATTGTGCCAGTCTCCCACGAAATTCTATGACTTAGAGCCAGTAGCGTACGCAGGATTTCGTCAAGGGGGGGGGTTATTTCTAAAACTTTCTCCAAATTCACATTACCTTTGATTTATTATACTTTAATTAAATAATAATGATCACAATTAATTAATAATACTTATAATTAATTAATTAGCTGAATTACTACTAATAATACTACTAATACCACTACTACTATTATGTAGTAGAGATCTACATAAATATACCATTTACGAAAACAATAGAAAGAAATTACTTTCTAATCATTCAATTTTTATCAAATCCTGGGAGCATTTTTTTGGTTTTGTTTTTGTTTTTTGTCTGGTCAACGAGGTGAGACATTTTAAGGGTGAAGAAAATCCATAAAACAAGAAAATATATTAAAATAAATTGAAATAATTAAAGTATGGAACTCATCCTGCGGTGGTCTGGTCGGTAGAGCATCTGGCAATTACGCGGGAGATCCGGATTCGATTCCCGAAATTGGTTGAAATTTTTCCAGTTTCTTCCCCGCATAAATGTCCCCGATAATTCACATCTGGATTGTCTCACTGTTCTTACCAACAAAACATTTTCCAATAGTTAAGCTTATTGTCGTTTGAATAATTGTCTAGTCAACAAGGTGAGACATTTTAAAGAGAGACATTCAAACGTGCTGCGGTAAATAATACAATGGGAAGGCAGACTGGTGACTGTATTCTTGTCCGCCTAGCCTTTGTCTATACATTAGAATCTAACAACGAACCAAGAACTTTCTTGAGTTAATTCTCATTGTTCACACAAAAAAATACATGTTCGTTGAACACTGGCGTACGTAGAGGCATGGCCGATGGTTAGAGGCACATACTTTTGGTAAATAAAAAAGCAAAATATCAGTATAAAAACAGAGTCAATTTCGGGTTCAAAAGCTGTTATAGCGGTGAAAAAGCTGTATATAAAATTACATTTTGGTTTTAAAAATGTGAAAATAATCCCAATTGATTTGAAAACTGCACTATTACACAAAATAAACATATCCCTTCTAATAGCACATTAAATCATTACCAGAATATTAAGTTTATTCCTGTATAGAGGAGTCCATTTTTGCTTTTCAAATATTTACAGCAAAATTAATCAATTTTCCGTGAATTGCATAACACACAGGATACTTCAGACTTCAGAAAGTGTCGCGTCGGTATATAAACGGTAAATTTCGTGTTTAAGAGTCTATTTCGCATTTTGCAGTTCATTTCGCATCATTTCGTGACAAAACAGGGTAGGAAAATGCACCTCACACCTTTCAGAAACCTTAAAAATTAACATTGCAATGTGTTATTTCAAATTTCGTTTTCTTTTTGTCAAAAACGAAATATGCATGCCTCTACCGATGATGCTACAGCCCCTACCAAAATTTTGAGAAAATCAGAATTTTCAAATAAAAATCCGTTAAGAACTTTAAAAAATCAAAATGTGTAAATACGAAACCTCTTTTAAAGTGAGTCCCGATTACCATTTTTGTCTTTGAATACAATTTTAATAGACTGAAAAGCTCCAAAAATACGAAATATTTTATTATGCATCCTGCCCTCCAAAACGAAACCATGTGTTATCCACATTTACTATTCCGGCCCCTCTCCCCCCCCCCAAACTGCGTACGCCAGAGTATTGAAATACAAAACATTTTATTTCTCTTTTAAATCATAGTTACCCTCATATTTCACTTTCAAGAACTTGTGCTTATTTTCAAGGCATCACTCTGAAAGACGCGTGTGCTTGGAATGCTGTGTTTTTCTTCATGCTACATGGAAATAATAATTCAAATTATTATTATTATTATTAG
Source organism: Lepisma saccharinum (assembly GCF_977018435.1). Lineage (NCBI taxonomy): Eukaryota > Metazoa > Arthropoda > Insecta > Zygentoma > Lepismatidae > Lepisma > Lepisma saccharinum. The sequence goes on from NC_139233.1 coordinate 78,947,689, forward strand.
TGGTGGTAGTAGTAGTAGTAGTAGATGTAGTAATAGTAATAGTATTGTCCCAGATCTTTGACTGTGGTAAATTGGCCATTTAATTTTTTTTCCACAGCATTTTTCATAATATTTCACAAGCTCAAGAGGGGGGTTTAAACCCCGTAACCCCCCCCTTGCGTACGCCACTGCTTAGAGCGTATTTCTCAAACTATGGGGCGCTACCCACTAAGGTTCCTCAGGGGGCGTTTGGTGGGTCGCAAAGTCGGGCTCGAAAATTTATCTACTGTGTCATAAAAACCTATTGCAATTAAATTACTAAATTACTAAGTGTTTTAAATTGCATATTTACTTTTCTAGAATGAAGTGTGCGTCATTTGTTTAAGCAAACGTAAAAGAGGGCTTCTTAAAGTACTCGATGTTAGCAAAAATATGATTATAAACTGGGTGCACACCCTTACAAGTAATTCTGCCGGCGCCCATGCTTATGGGTCCCATGGAGTGTAATATCCTTCAACGTGGGTCCCGGACTGAAAAAGATTGAGAACCACTGACTTAGAGTCTTCCAGGAGTGACCCATCCTTCTCTCCTGATGACAACTGATGGGGAGAAAAGTGCGAGATATAAAGATCAAATGGTTGACCGTGCCTATCGCGTGACTGTGCCTCAGTCCAGAAAACAGCCGTTTCCGATCAGGGTTCTTGTCATGGAATTTCCGGACAGTTGGCCAAGTGCAGTGTAATGAATAGTCACTGAAAATCCAGGATGTCCTACGAGAGAATATTGGAAACCTGAGAACAGCGAAGGCTTAAAAGCAACAAGACTAACTGATTCGATTCCTAGACGACGGATTTGAATGCAGGGGAATCTAAAACCTTGTTCTTCTGAACAAAATGTGTTCCAAAAGAATGATGAGTATGTTGAGAAGAGATGCACAGCATGAGTATGTACAGTGCAATTATTGTGTTCGAGGGAAAATAATTGACATTACTTTTTGAAATGCCTCTCGCACGCAACCTGGATATAAGAAACTGAATCCACACGAATAATTTCCAGCATAGTCCACATGCGTTATATACATATACAGAGTGTCCGAAAAGTCACGCAACCCGGTGTTTACGACCGTATAACGGAATAGCGAAACGGAATGAGAAGAAACGCTTTCCGCCAAGAGAATGCCCTGTATATTGGGAAAATTTAGAGAGACAAACATATGTAAGAACATGCATGTTTTAATAACAAATAAGCAAAGTGTTGCCAAAGGCGGAAAAAAAAATATTTGCAAATCGTGTATATTGATGCACAGAACTCACTGAGGTAAATTATTGCAACATTTCACAATACCAACGAACAATTTGGATGGCCATCTAATGAATTTGACAGAAAAAGAACTTTGACGAAGTTTCAAAAACATTGCAGAAGGGAATAAATGGGCTGTTCCAAAAATCGATGTTTTCACAATATTACGAGGGACACTGGTAACACTGTTGGTGGCACGTGTCTCTAACAGATGTGTTTCACCTCAGGCTATCACACTAAGGCACTTTTAACGACAAAGGAGAAAGTTGGTTATTCTCGAACATATGCAATAAAATACATACACCTTGCAACCCTGAAATGTGGTTTCAATTGGATAGGTATGTCAGCAGCCAAAATTCCAGGCATTGGTCGACAGAAAACCCACATCAGTTGCATGAACTACCCTTGCACTCTCCGAAAATCGGTGTATGGTGTGGAATATCGCGACGTCGTATTGTGGGACCGTTATTCTTTGAGACAACAGTGGATACTGCTGTGTACGGGGATCTCATAATGCAATTCGTTGCTCTCCTGGAAGAAGACGAACGTGATGTTTGGCTACAACAGGATGGAGCAACTTGCCATACATCTGATGAATCTCTTCTTATGCTGAGAGAAATTTTTGGTGATCGTCTAATATCCAAGGATTTATGGCCCAGTCGCCCGCCCGATTTAACATCTGGAGATTTTTTTCTGTGGGGTTGCTTAAAGGGGAAAGTATACCAAACGGGACCCAGAACATTGGAGGAGCTGAAACGAAACATTACACAGGAAATTAATAATATCGGTGCTGCAACCCTCAGGAAGGTATCTGAGAACATGATCAAGCGAACCAACTTATGTATCCAAGAAAATGGTGGACACTTCAAACATTTGCTTTAATTTGTAGGGATACCCACATTTCAGGGTTGCAAGGTGTATGTAATTTATTGCATATGTTCGAGAATAACCAACTTTCTCCTTTGTCGTTAAAAGTGCCTTAGTGTGATAGCCTGAGGTGAAACACGTCTGTTAGTGACACGTGACACCAACAGTGTTGCCAGTGTCCCTCGTAATATTGTGAAAACATCGATTTTTGGAACAGCCCATTTATTCCCTTCTGCAATGTTTTTGAAACTTCGTCAAAGTTCTTTTTCTGTCAAATTCATTAGATGGCCATCCAAATTGTTCGTTGGTATTGTGAAATGTTGCAATAATTTACCTCAGTGAGTTCTGTGCATCAATATACACGATTTGCAAATATTTTTTTCCCGCCTTTGGCAACACTTTGCTTATTTGTTATTAAAACATGCATGTTCTTACATACGTTTGTCTCTCTAAATTTTCCCAATATACAGGGCATTCTCTTGGCAGAAAGTGTTTCTTCTCATTCCGTTTCGCTATTCCGTTATACGGTCGTAAACACCGGGTTGCGTGACTTTTCACACTCTGTATAATCAAGGACGCTCAAATAGCATAGGAGGAGAATTTTTTAAACTCATTTACAACTAAACATGATCATAAAGAACAGAGGAATATAGAAAGAAGAAGAATAACAGAAAGAATAAGAGATAGACGTAAAAAAGTGGCAGATATCGAGAAACAAGAATAATTAAATTGAAGAAGAAATAGAGAACAGACGAAACAGGGGTATAGAAGAAAGAAAGAAAGATGCAGTAAAAAGAAGGGAGATAAAATAAAGTGAAAGAAAGAGGAACACGAAGAAAGAGGACAATAGAACAAGGAGGAAGAAAGATAGAAAAAAAGTTAGAAGGAGATATAAGAAGCAATGGAAGAAAAAATGTGAGAGAAAACAGAGGAACAAATAGCATCATGTTAGCTATAACCACTGAAGAGCCGCCTGGAAATATTTCTCCACCCTGTATCCCACTCGAGCGAACAATATCTCCAACAGAACATATAGGATATTGTTTGATATAATTCTCCACAATTAAATATAAGGTGGTTAGTCCTAACCTCGCCAAGTGAGGGCCTCCCCGATGGCGCAGTGGTATCATCGCCGCCTTGTAATCAAGGGGTCCTGCGTTCGATACCCGGTGGAGGCACATAGTAGTTCGGATCCCACTTTAAACTGTAGGTCCAGTCCCGATTAGCCTTACTGTGCATAAAGTGGACTTAAAACACCAAATCAACCAATCAATCAAACCTTGCCAGGTGAGTGTTGAAACGAACATGCCGCATTAAATTCGCATTATGAAGATATTGTTTCTCTTGGTAGTTTAATCTGATAGAACCATGAGAGTTTTTGACATAGCGGAGACTACCATTTATAACTTGTAGTATTAATTATTTTTTTGTGCACCTCAGCACAATTCCTTTCTTATTTGGTATTGGTAACTCACTAATCAAAAATGCAATATTGGTTAGTCATCCGTGCACCAGAACATTTACATTGATGACTTACGACAATACAACAGTGCAACAATGCACACACGTGATAATTGTTTCCGTAGAGCTTATCTACAAAAATTGCAAAGAGAAAGTTGCTGTGTTTAAGTATTGATCTTGAATACTTGCAGAATTGTTTGGCTTTTTACAATTCTCAAAACCAAAGTTTAACGAAGAACAAAACGAAAGTAAGTATTGCTCGTATTGTAATTAAATGTGTAGCAAATTAACAGTAAACACAAAAAAATACTAAAATTCGCATAGTATATGTTATCATTAGAAATATGCATGTGTATTGGTGAAAAAATAACACTAGCTAAGAAATTTTAACTTTTGTTCTGTAGAAGTTACGGTGATAGGTATTCCAAACCACTGAATCCAAAAATCAGGTTAAAAAATGTGTCACGTCACACTTACATAGGAAAAATAGCAATTTAAATTCAATGCATATCTTTGAAAACTTCGCAAGCCACCTGTGCACAACAGTGCAATTATACAGGGTGACCTGTAATTAGATGTATTCCCTGAAAGGGGTTAAAGTAGAGGCAATTTGCAATAAGTTTGACCATATGATACCCGTCCGAAAATTAGTAGTTTTCGAGATAATCGAATTTCTATTTTTTTTTTAAATGACAATTTTTCACATAAAAATACGAATTGAGAAAAAACAGCTCATTGTATGGCACATATTTCAGTGTTTTCTGATAACTAACAAATAAGTGGTTCGTTGAAGAAAAGTTTGTCCCAAATAACAATCACATGTAAGTATCGGGTGGATCTGAACTTACAAGTGGTGATAAAAAAAATGCACTCTTAGTTTACTTGGCAACGTATTAATAACAAAAATGGTATGACACGAAGCGTACAAATTACTTAAATTACTTCCTTGTGTCATCTGCTATCCAACAAGGTACAAATGTTGCAAACATTCACATTTGTGTGCAAGAAATAATACTTCATTCATCAATACAATTAAAGAACATTACAAGTCTTGCTCAAAGTGGGCACCTCCGTTACGAATGCAGGCACGCAGGTTTTTACGGACATTTGTTCACTTAACTCGTGATGTGATGGTGTCCTTGATGTGTTGACCAGCTGTTCAGATCCTCTCCCTGAGCTCTTCTTGCTAGTTTACCGGTGTCTTGTGAACTAAGTCTTTCATGTGGCTCCAAATGTAGAAGTCGCAAAAATCGGAGGAACGAGCCGGCCTGGGAATCGCGCCGCCTCGGCCAATACATTTCTTTTGGTAATTTTCATCCCGCCACTGTCGCACGCCAAGACAGAAGTATGGATGGGCGTCATCAACAATCATTTGATCGAGCCATTTCTCCTGCCCCAAATCTTAAATGGCATCACTTATGAACATTTTTTGAGGAACGGGATGGCAATGTTGTTGGAGTTTGGTTTGGTTTGAGTTGCTGTTCGGAACTGGACCTACAGTTTAAAGTGGGATCCGAACCACTTGTGCCTCCACCGGGTATCGAACCCGGGACCCCTTGATTACAAGGCAAGGACGCTACCACTGCGCCATGGGGGAGGCCCCGCAATGTTGTTGGAGGATGTGCTTCGAGCCACAAGACGTGACATGATTTACCAGCTCGATCCCCCGATCGATTTGAGCCCTTGCGACTTTTACATTTGGAGCCACATGAAAGACTTAGTTTATAAGACACCGGTAAACTAGCAAGAAGAGCTCAGGGAGAGGATCTTAACAGCTGGTCAACACATCAAGGACACAATCACTACACGAGTTACGAGACCAAATGTCCGTAAAAACCTGCGTGCCTGCATTCGTAACGGAGGTGCCCACTTTGAGCAAGACGTGTATGTTCTTTAATTGTATTGTTCATTGTTTACATTCACATGAAAATGAATGAAGTATTATTTCTTGCACACAAATGTGAATGTTTGCAACATTTGTACCTTGTTGGATAGCAGATGACACAAGGAAGTAATTTAAGTAATATGTACGCTTCGTGTCATACCATTTTTGTTTATTAATACGTTGCCAAGTAAACTAAGAGTGCATTTTTCTATCATCACTTGTAAGATTAGACCCACCCGTTACTTACATGTGATTGTTATTAATAAACAAACTTTTTTTCTAACCAACCACTTATTTGTTAGTTATCAGAAAACACTGAAATATGTGCCATACAATGAGCTGTTTTTTCTCAATTCGTATTTTTATGTGAAAAATTGTCATTAAAAAAATAGAAATTCGATTTTCTCGAAAACTACTAATTTTCGGACGGGGTATCATATGGTCAAATTTATTGCAAATTGCCTCTACTTTAACCCTTTCAGGGAATACATCTAATTACAGGTCACCCTGTACATTTGCACAATTTCTTTAGTATTATTATGTAATAAATTGTGGAATGAACTGAATAGTAAAAAAGGGATACATTTTTGTTTCCCAGAAGATGCCTGAAAACATTTGCGGTATGAGGGCTTCGACAAGTTGAAAGAGTTTACATTCGTAAACTGCCCGAAGTTCTACTTCCAACTTCGACTTCTTCACCAGTTTGTTGGCTTCTGAGAAACCATTGAAGAAAGAGCATCTGGCAAGAGGAGTAGGTGAGAATTGTTGATTTTGTGTGTGTAATCAAATGGCAATGCAATGTAAAGGTAATTCAAGACAATGTTTAAAACACCAGTTTCGCTTTTAGTTGTCCCCCCCCCCAACCTTCTTTTATCGCCTCTTCCATGCTTGGAACAGGGTGAGAAGAGAAAGATAACATTGAAAGTTTCCTTTTCTATAAAAAATCCCTCTATTTGCACTGATGTGTGGATTGCGTCGACACTGTTGCAAGGTCTCGAATGAAACTAGGTTGCAAAAGTACATTCCAACGCATGGCAGGTGGTGGTATAAACAAAAATAGTACGCGCGTTGGTTGTGCGAATGAAGTCCATAATAATACAAGCCAGAAAAGCGTGTTGCGAACGGCGGCAGAGGTAACATATTTCGAAAAGTGTTAACGATCGCAGTTTATGCGATAGATGGATGCAAGCGCTGCGGAAGCGAAGCAAATGGCAGGTGAAGTGGCGCTTGAACATTTGATGTTTTCATGGAGATGGTGTTCAGTGAAAAAGCATAATATAAAATAACCGCATTACAGATTTATTTGGGTGTGCCCGTCATGGTCGTATTTTAGAGGGTTTTTGTTTTAGGGTTCAAACCCACCGAAATTTTTGGCATGTTGGATTAATGGAAGTTTAGAAACCAAAATTTATTACACATTTTCAAAAAGTTATTCGAAGCGTCGCAAAAATACAAAGAAATGCTAGGATGATCGAGCTAGAATTGTCCTACATTTATGGACCACTGCTCTCCCAGGAAATGGCATCGTTTAGTGCAAGTTACAAAATAGCAGATCGTTTGTTATTTTTTATTGTTAATAACAGAAATGAAGTTCATCTAGTTAGTATTTAAACAGAATAATCAAATAAAAACTGCAAGATCGAAAAATTGAGGTTATAGTACAAGAACCAGGTTATGCTTTTTTCTTTTTTTTAATATTCTACCATTTAGGCTAATCTAAAGAATAACTTGTTCTATATTTTTCAAAAATTCAAAAAAATAAATTTTATGTGACAGGTCAAACAACATAATCTCTATTTAACTTTTAAAGCTTTTTCTTGAAGGTATCTAAAATGTAATGACAAAATATAATAACCATGCATTTAGTACACATTGCATGAGACAAAGAAAAACAATAAAAACACAGTTGTGCTGCATATTCACACTTCTGATGGATAGAGTAGAAAAGTCTTCTTTAGAATATAATAACAGCAATAATAATAATACATTTTGGAATAAATTGTTTTATCACGAAATTTTAATTATTATTATTATTATTATTATTATTATTACTGTTCTTATTTCTGTTAATCAAATTTCTGGAGACGCCAATGGGACCAATTATAAGTAACCCCCTGCCCCGAAAATTTTTCCTGGCTACGGCCATGGTGTCCGTGCGAATGTGTGATGAGGCAGAAGGCGCTACTGACCAGAACGAGACCAGGCTATGGGCATAGAATAAACTATTCTATGCTATGGGCACCCAAGTAAAGATCAAAATTTTGTCCCCAACCGGGGTAAGAAAAGATATGAAAAGTCATAGAAATTGAGAGGAAGCAAAATGGAAGAGAAATGGAGAAGCCAGGCAGAGAAGGAGAACAAGAGGAAAAAAGCAACAGATAGAAAAGGAAAAGAGAGAATACAGAGATACAGAAGAGAGAGGAGAGAGAGAGAAAGAAGGACGGGCAGGGAGAGAAATTACTTTCGGAACATCTCCAGCGGACTGAGCGAGTCTGTCTAGCGAGCCTACTGGGCGTGTAGAGCCTGAGCGAGGGGCTTAGCGATATGCTCTGGGTTGAGATGACGTCAGCGGCTCGCTTAGTTGATTGGCTGCTTCGGGAGTTGTGACTCGTTTCGAAGCTTCAAATGCAAAGATGTTATGGAAATAATCTCCCTCTACATACCAACTCCAGCTTCAGATGGGAAATTCTGGATAAAGCCGTGCACGCATCTACGCAGAAAAATGCTCAGGCCCTTCCAGTGTCCATCTAAGCTAATTGCAAAGTGTTTGTGGATTGTGATCGTGATGTACGATGATTGTAGGGCAAATTTACTATATGTGGTTAAAGTTAAGAAATTGTGTATAACGTATTAGAAAAATACGTTGCGGTTTTACACGTGAAATCTGATCCTTTGAGAAAATAAACTCAGAAGGACTCGTATATTATGGGAAGATAAAGTTGAAACAGCGCATGTTACAGTAATTAATGAAAATCACAAAAATAGTCTTCACAAGAACCTTCAGGAATTCACCAAGTTCCTTCTCTCGAAAACAGTGAATCTTCTGATGAACCTTGTGAGCAAATGTGGTGAAGTCTGTAGAAATATTAACTTCTCGCCATGTGATTCCACGTTTCTGAGATTGAATAAGGGTCTGTAATGGATTGGGGATTCACCTATTCAACCGAAGAAATTATCTTATAGTGGAATATAACCATAACCCCACAGCTCTACAGCACCTTGGCGGGCCTTGGCTTACCTACCGACTGCTGGTCTCCCTCCCACACTGTTCCACCGTCACCTGTTATAGCGCGGAGGTCTCAGACCAGTGTTGGGGTGACGGGTGATCAGCCCGACGAACCCCCAGCCGTTGTTGTAGGTCTTCTCGACCGGGTTACGCTCACTCACTCGGAGCTTCCCAATTTCCTCACGATGGTGGGTTGCCACCGGCCCTATACGTAGGCCGAATAAATTCCCACCAGAGCCGGATTCGAACCTACGCCGTCCCGCAGCGAACGATCTCAAGACGAGTGAACGCCTTAACCCGCTCGACTACGGAGGTGGAATATACAGAAGGAAAAAGTTCAGAAAGGTTTAACTAGTTTTGACACAATCATTCAAGAAGGTCTCAGGCCCATGTGTTCAGACGATGAAGATGATTCAAGAAGAGGTGAATCTGATTATCATCTCGCTGGGAAGGATATGCTAATTGAACTAAAGGAAAAGTTTTAGAACACTAGCATTATGAGTGAGAAATATAAATTTTTTCCATACTGCCTTCAAGCCGAAGTAATGAAAATAATGGCTGAGTTGGTGGCATCAAAGTACATGGTGGAAAACATAGGAAGGAATTCTCTGCTCTGCAGATATTATTCAGACAGTGCAGCCGCTGTATTAGGAGCAAGATATTAGCAAATAGCTCCCAGGAATTAAAGATTAAAGTGCCAAATAAGATGGAATACAAATACTTAAACAGAGAAAAAAAATGCTTGAGAATGTGCGAGAAGTATACGAACCTTTCAAGAAAAATATTGCACGGTTGGGTTTTCGAAATTCGCCGAGTCGAGTAAAATATATTTTATCAAAGCAACTAGCACAAACATACTGTATATGTGAGTGTCATACATCAAAATGTGAAACAAATGTTCAATGGTGCAAAGCTAGATCAATTAAAACCACAAAATATAAATCATTTTTTAGTTCCTACCGTGATTATCTGTATGTAAACCACAGCATGACTGTTACCGGTGCTTTGCATTGTAAAAAGAGTGTCTTGGAACAGAAGCACTTCATGGTAATTTAGAAAATATTTTCACTAGCAATTTAATGGAGGAAGTTGCTCATAAACCATTGAACCGTTATTTACTCGATAACATGAACAAAAGATTTTATGGATAAGTTTACAGAACACGTTAAGAAAATGTGCACTACATTATTTTATAACAAAGTGTACCTTGAGAAGTGGCCACATTACGATCGTTACGAGGTGTAAACTACCATTTTGTCTTGCAAGATGAAGTTCAAGGTGTGCATTGGACCAATAAACAAGCGACTGCTTGTCATTGGAAGGCAATTGAAATTGAAGTGTACCTGAAGCAAATTGGTAAGTGATCAAGATTGAATTGATCTTGCTCAGAGTAGGGTCAGATGAAAACGTCCAGCGGAGTAGTTATTCACCCCCGTTGAGTCCGATAAATCAATTGATTGGAAAAGATCGATCAAAGATCAATTGATGACCAAGCAGTGTGGGCAAGCAAGGGTGTTGGTTTTGAGTGATGACGTCATAAATGGGTGGGGTTTATTTTGTTAGGAGAGATTTGATTGGTGTGACGTCATTGAATGGGTTGTGATTAATTTGTGAGGAGTGTTTTGATTGGGGGGAGGAGGAAAAGTCGGTTGGGGAATTGATAAGATGGTTTCCTGTTAATGATGAGGTGACGGTTTGGGGGGAGGAGGAAAACTCGGTGGCGGTTGGGGAATTGATAAGATGGTTTCCTGTTGTTAATAATGAGGTGAAGGTTTTCTGGGAATGTTGATATGGGTTAGGGTTTCCTGTTGTTAATGAGGAAGTGACTACGGTTAGTTTTCTGGGAATGATGATATGGGTTTCCGTTTCGGTTGGGGGTGAGAAGATAAAGGAGTTGGAAAGGAAATGTGTTGGGATGTTGAAGTGATATGGAGAGATTGTGGAACACGTGTTGGGACATGTCGGATGTTTCTTGGAATGGGCGTGTGGAAGTTTGTGGGAACGTTGATAAGGTATGACTGTGTGCAGGATACGTTAGTAGGCGGCGAAATGGAGAGCGGGCAAAAAGGAAAAAAAAGTTCCGAGAGGCAGCACGTGAATAGAATAAAAAAAGTTGTGTTCTCGGAGGAGGTGGAGATTCATAGTATACCGGGAAAAGAGGAGGACCGACGAGGCACGTGGGCGTTGGATGCCTTGCGCGAGAGAATGCGCAGAGAATATCAGGGAATTTGAGGAGGGGTAGGTAGGTATATAAGAAGTTTTACTGTGTTTCACTTACACAGTTCGACAGACTGTACGCTATCAGGTAGTAATCATCTGCGATTTTGCTGATACTTGTTCCTGGACGCCCTTGCTGCCACTTGTTTCTGGACGAGCTAGGTATAAAATCTGTATTCCGAGGTGAGTACTATGGGTTTCGTATCCTGGATGCTGTCATTTGTCGGTGGGATGATTGGAAAGTCATCCCCACCTGAACCGGTAACGGATGGTAGGCCGCTACCTACTTCTCAATGTTCACCAGAGCCGCCGATACGTCCAGGTGTGAGTACGGAAAAGAATACGGATGTGCCGAGCTGGATCAGTGAAGAAGAATTTCGTAAATCGTGGGAAGAAAAAAATGCGGCACATCATACATACGAGAAAGTAAAAAAACAGCGTAAGCGAAACTGTATCGACGGTGCTGGTGAACCTTTGAGAAAAAGGAAGCAGTCTGTGTTCAAGAATCTAACGTGCAATCCCTTATATGGATATACGGAACGTCCTCCAGGTGAGACGATGTGTCTGGCATATCCTGCTACGGTTTCTGGTCGAGGAAAAATGAAGTCTGTTAAACCAGAGAAGGCTGTAAATAACGGTGCAAAATTATTAATTTTCGATGCTCCTGTGAGGTACAGGGAGTCTCTATTGGTTACTTTTTATAATAAAGATTTACCATCGGAAACATATATGGAAATGGAAAGTGACGGTTTTCCGATCAACATGTATTTTTGCAAGAACCGTAGACATGGATTATGCGAGACACATTTTATATACGAAAGAGCACCGGTATATTGCCACCTACCATACGGTGTGTGGTCGAACCGTGTGGTAGATGAGATAGCTGCTCACGGGTACAATGCAGGACCTTTCGCCGTATTGTCAGGAATTTCGTCATTTGACTGTATATGCCAAGAGAACGAATCGGAATTAAATTCGGAACATGTAAATATAGATTATCTACATGTTCCTCCAAAATGTGAGGTAAAAAAATATCTGATGATGGCGGATGAGAGACTGAATCGTGTTGTTTCAGGAATCGAATTGGTTCGATATGAAAATTTGGAAGAATTGTTAAATGACGAAATTCCACGTCTCTATCGGGTAGGATGGCACAGTCTGTACATGATTGTAGATTACTGCGATGTTTCGACGTTGATGCAGATGTTTCGAAAACATTATCGAGAGTCTGTGTTAACGTTGAACGAAATTTTTAAATGGTTCAAGAGCGGCATAGGTTTGGAAGACCCGACAGGCGTAGTAATGGGGGTGAAAGGTCGTGTTCTGGACCCTGAGGAGCTATCAGAGTACAGTGTTAATCCTGTAAGAAGAAGTGACCTAAACAGAAAATATGATTTTCTTTCTAGCATCTTCAAGGTTGAAGATCAATTCAGTCGAAGTTTGAGTCCTCCGACACGTCGATTTCCGACCATCATAGAGGAGACGGATACTTCCGAAGCCGAAGAAAACTAGAGGGGTCTAAGGTAAGAAGAAAAATATTACCTGTATTCTGTACATGTTCTTTATTTAGGAGAACGAGGGCGTCAGAAATTTTCGTCGTCGTCATCCTCCACCAAATCCACCACAGATGGAGAAGAAGACGGTGAATCCTCCTCCTCCTCCTCCTCCTCCTGCTGGGGGATTTGTGGAGGAGACGGAACAGGCACTACCTCTCCGCCAGGAGGCGCAGGGTCAGCAACTTCTTCGTGCGGAGCGGCTCCAGGGATAGGAACTCCTGCCCCAGCAGCTACGATGATTTCGTGCTGGAAAAGTTGCCGGGGCAGGTCGCCGATTAGACGAGCACCGGCATCAAGAGTTGCTTGGTGAACTCTGAAAAATAATAATAACAGCAATTAGAAAAATAAAATATTATGTATGGAGATGTTTCTTGAACGACGAAGTCTGAAAAAAATAGTCTGTTAAAAATTATGAAATGGAAAAAAAAAATATAAAAATAGATACCTGTTCCAATGCTCGTCGATCTGCTCGGCAGTTCTTCTCCTATCCTGGAGCATCTCCGCACGGAATAGCTCGCCCTGCTGAAAAAGCTCGCGAAAAAGGTCCGCGAGCGTTTCAGCAGCAGCGACTATTCTGGTGCTCTGCTGAGTAGCAAACTCGTGCTGACGCCTGCTAATTGCCTCCTGGTTTTCGAGGTGTCGCAGCATGGTGGCACGTATGTCTGCGACGGCCTGTTCCATTTCGGTTCTTGTGACATGTCTCAAATAATTTGTTATGAAATTCATCCATTGTTGCTGAAAAGAAAGATATTTCGATGTAAATTGTATAATACTGACGTGTGCATAAATAACAGTTTTTCTTTTATTTTCAGATGGCATTGTTACCTTTTGATTTCGACCTTTTGTATGCTGACCTTAAGAACGAGAATCAGAAGGGAGAAAGAAGAAGCCTATGGAATAAGAACCAGGCTAAGCATGCGGAGAAACATATTGCGTGTTACGTCGACTTTTGCGAAGAAAACAACTTAGCGGAAGATCTGCTAAAAAATCTGGAAGAAGTGTGCAAAGATATGGAAGTAAGAATCGACAATCTCATAAAAATGTTTTCATGTATAATCGGGAAAAAAGAAAAATCTGCGGCATTCGGAGATTTCGTCGAAAATATAAAACGTGGGCAGTATGTACCTTCCCATCTATCTCTTCGAGTGTGCTTTGAATTGATGGAGTTATTTAAAAGTGTCAGACAGCAGAAAAAAGAGGAGAAAATGGGGGACGAGGAGAAAGGAATGGAGAAGAGAATGGTGGAGCTTTTGAAAAAGAGAAAATTGAACAGCTAGAACTAACATTACTAATACACTAACACACTGTTCAATTTTCTGCGGTTGCATGCGAAGAGATAGATGGGAAGTTTATTGATTTGTTGCAATACAATTATTCACCTGTAGAGTTTCATTATGTGTAACAATTTCTGTGTATATATTTTGTAAACTGATGATCGGCACTATTGATTTGTTGCAACACTGATATTATATAATTACTCACCTGTAGAGTTTCATTACGTGTAAAAATTTCTGTGTATATATTTTGTAAACTGATGATCGACACCAATAAAGGTTGCGATGTGTAAATATGAACTTATTATTTGACAAAATGAAATTAATATAAGGTACTTACATCGTCCCCGTTCTCCATTCTGATTCTTCGTTAACAATTTCAAAGTGTGAAATGATCGTAGAGAAACATATGCAGCTGCCGCAAACACAGATTCCAGTATCATATCGCCTTTCAAGATAGTAAGTTGATTGCTGAATCTGGCTAATTGGTATATCCGGTAAACTCTGATTGCAGTATCATATCAAATTGGTGTCAACACTTGCGAGATGAACTCACTGCTGGCTAATTGGCATATCCGGGAAATTTGGATCGCAGTATCATATCAAGTTGGTGTCAACAGTTGCGAGATATCTAATTGCTGCATGTGGTTAATTGCTTGGCAGACCCTGATAGAAAAATAATAAGGGTCTAATTAAATATACAACTCTCTGACAGCCCTGTCGAGAAGTGTTGCGATAAACTGTTCTAACATAAAGTTCCTTCTTTCTGTTTCCCAATGTAATGTTATGAACCGATCGGCAGGAAAAGTCTACAAATATGGATGTTATTAGTTGAGGCAGGTGTCTCCCATAATAAAGATGTATTTTATAATATTGGTTATATATGTTTTATAATGGGTTTGGTGGTATAAGTCCACTTTATGCACAATAAAGCTAATCGGGATCGGACCTACAGTTTTAAAATGGGACCCGAATTTCTATAAGCTTTCACAGGGAAATGCACAGTAAGGCTAATCGGGATCGGACCTACAGTTTGAAAGTGGGATCCGAACTTCTATAAGCTTTCACAGGGAATATATATATAAGTATAACATATATATATAATTTTTGAACTTGACCTCGATCTTTGACCTTGACCTTAACCTTCGACCTTGACCTTAACCTTTAACCTTGGCCTTAACCTTTGACCTTGACCTTGGGATTGACCTTGACCTTTGACCTGACCTTGACCTTGAAAATTTCAAATTCGAATATCTCGACTTCTAATTGAGGTAGAGGGATAATTCAAACGCTATTTTACTCAGAAAAACATGCTCTTTCAGATGAATCAGGTTTCATCCTCCGCCAGTTTTCTATTTTCTTTATTTACGGTCGGAGACTTTTGATGTTACAATCAAATGAAAGGTCTTGCCGTGCAGATTCCGAATATGCAATCACTTCCGGTCTAGCTGAATTAGGACCGGCAGGACGACTGTTTAAATTTTATTTCCGGTCGGAGATCTTTGATGTTACATTCAGATGAAAGGGCATGCGGTGCAGATTACGAATATGTCATAACTTCCGGTCTAGCTCAATTAGGACCGGCAGGACGACTGTTTAAATTTTTTGCATTTATATAAGTAGTTATGCACCCCCGTTGAGTCGAGTAGTTATGCACCCATGTTGAGTACGATACTTCAAATTTGAATATCTCGGCCCCTAATCGAGCTAGGAGGATGATTGATAGCTTGTCGGACTCGGTGTGAACTCCTCTTTCCGGTGAACCAGGTTCCATTGTTCTAGGACCAGCGGTTTCCTATTTTCTTTATTTTCAATCGTAGACCCCCCTTCCGACCACTCTAATGAAAGGTCTCGACGTGCAGATTACGAAATTGTCATCACTTCCGGTCTAGCTCAATTAGGAGCCGAGCTATTTCCTTATCTACGTCCTTCTTCCTTTATCTATAGATAAACATTTCACACGTTCCGTCGTTAAGAATTTATCTACATCCTGTTTCCTCTGTTTACAGATAAACAAGAAAACCGTTACATAGTGATATCAACGAGGAAAACATGTGGTGAAGACTGTTAATCATTTCCGGGATAACCACATGGGGTCAGTAGAACCGTTAGGATCGGAGATAACTGTTGCGTCATGTTTGCGTATATAAAGAACGGCGTTCTCTCCACAAAACAGTCTTCGTGAAATAATCATTGTACGATCATGGACGTACAGTTATCCGCTGACGATCTGTTAGTGTTATATCGTGACGGATATTACACAACGTCTGCACAATTACGGGAAGTGTTGGCGATTATTGCGCAGAAAATCATCGCGGGAGAAAGTATCTCTTTGGTCGAGGAGTATGACCACTTACTACGGACAGTGACAACATCCGCACCCGATCTCTCAGGAGGAGGATGGACAGATATTCCCGAAGAGTCCCCAGGCCCCCCGTCGACACCTGATTCTGTATCCCGAGTCACCAAGAAGGCGCAGGCATCCGACACAGGATCTTCTACAAACGCTGCATCCAGATCACACCCGGAGCCTTTGCCAGGACCGTCATGGAGACCGGACCCACCAGCAGAACAGCCATCAAATGGGAAAGGTAAGAAAAGGAAACGTGCTTCAGTGTCTCGTGAACAGATAGGGAATATAACATTACATAACATTCAAGAACGTGAATATCCTAAATTCCGTTCCAAGGGACGACGTGTTGAATTCAGTTTCTCACACCCGCCAGAAAATGTCGATCCTCACACTTGGATTCGCGAAGGTGTTGAAAATCTTCTCACCTACGTTAAAAAAGACAGCAAGGATGAAGACAAAATAGGTTTAACTTTGTCTAACATATCTGACCCAACTGTGAAAGATATTTACATCGGGTGGCATAGATGTGATCAGTTGCATAGTGATATGGTGTGGAACATTATGTACAAAATTCTACAAAGTGCAAAAACCTTCACTGCTACAGATCGCTTAATTTTACGAGCAGACCATGTCAATATACCTGTTGGAGGTGGGGGTAATCGAACATATTGTTTACCTAATTACATGTTAAGCACTCAAAAAAGAAGTATCGTCGGTGTGCCAAATAGAAAAAAACCACTCTGTTTAGCTGAAGCGCTGGTCATAGGGAAAGCCTATGCTGATAACGATCCTTCCTATACTCAATACAGAAAAAACAGAAATCTTCTCAAACCTGTTTTCGAAATTATGCGAAAAGCAGATGTAGATCTGACAGACAATACGTGTGCCGGAAGTGGAATTCCAGAACTGAGAAAATTTCAGCAAGTTCTCTCAGAATATAAAATTATTGTATACAACAATCTTCGTGACGTTAAAGATGTTTTGTTTGAAGGACAGGTTGAAAACGCTTCCAAATTTATATATCTTCTCTACGATAACCTGAGACAGCATTATGATGTGATAGTGAACCGTGTTGGAGCATTTGCGGCAAAACAAGAATGTCGCGGGTGTAACGAACTCATATTTCAGAAAGCTCATAACCATCTGTGTAAACAGTTATGTTCTATGTGCCGTTCAACTCCACCGTGTGTGCCTGAACAGGGTGTTCGTAGAATATGTCAAACATGTAACAGAATTTTCAAAAATGAGAACTGCTTCACAAATCATGTTTCTACACCGTTCCGAAACGGTACTGTCTGCAGCGAAATCCAACAGTGTCCCCGATGTTTCAGAATTATTCTCACGAACAATAGATATGAGAAAGTACATAGATGCAACATGAAATATTGTACGGTATGTAATTGTGTGAAACCTATAAATCATTTCTGTTACATGTCTATACCGAAACCTAAACAGAACTCAAAATTTCTATTTGTGTTTTACGACTTTGAATGCTACACTGACATTCCTTATTTTGAGAAAGAAAAAACTTTTCTTCACGTTCCGAATCTTATCGTGGTGCAGACGGCCTGTCACGCATGTTACAAAAAAGAGGATTTAACAGTTCCGTGTTCTGTTTGTGGAACAAGAGAGTTTATATTCTGGGATGACCCTGTAGACACATTTCTGTCCTATTTGGAATTGCAGCATAAGTTTTCCGACATAATCATCTGTGCACATAATGCACGAGGTTACGATTGTACATTTTTATTACGGAGAATGTTGGAGAGAGAAATGAAACCTCGTGTCATCTTAGATGGTACCAAAATCATCAGCATGACATACCAAAATCTTCATTTTGTGGACAGTCTCAACTACGTTCAGACAAATCTTGCAGGCTTTTCGAAACTTTTCGGTTTGCCTGTTCAGAAAACGCATTTGTGGAACACCTACAAGAACAGAAATTACATTGGACCGATGCCTCCTCCTTCTGCATACGGTTATGAATACATGAAAACAGTTGAAGATCAACACCGTTTCATGTCTTGGTATGACGTCGAATGCATGCGAAACGTACCTTTCAACAACAGAAACCAGCTTCTCCAATACTGCATCAAGGATGTTACCCTGTTGAGACAAGGATGTCTGAAGCTGAGACAGAATTTCCTAGACATATGCAAAATAGACATTTTCAAGGATTGCCTCACAATAGCATCTGCCTGTTCACTAATTTACAGACAGAAATTTATGCCTGCTAACACTATAGGAATAATTCCTAAAGGAGGTTACCATCATGCAGATCAGATGTCGAAGTTTGCATTGAAATGGCTAACCTACGTTGAAGAACAGAATGATGTAATACTTCTTCACGGCGGACGTACTCGTGAAAAATATGTCATAGGAGGACGTTACAGAGTGGACGGTTATCACGAGGAGACGAAAACAGTGTATGAGGCCCTGGGCTGTTACTGGCATGGTTGTCAACGTTGCATATCCGTTAACAGGGATATGTATCCGAAAGATGACGATGAAACCGATCAGGATAGTAACAGTCAGAAACACAGTGACATGTTGAACACTGCAGCCTTCAGATACGAGACAACATGTCGTAAACTTGCGACTTTACGTTCTGAAGGATACCATGTCGTCACTATGTGGGAATGCGATTTCAACAAAATATTGAAAGCAGATCCTGAACTGAATAGATATCTATCGACACATCCTATTGTTTGCTGCATTCCTTTGAATCCACGAGACGCCTTATATGGAGGAAGAGTTGAAACAGTCAGGACTTATTACAAAATCAAGGAAAACGAGAAATTGCAGTACAACGATTTTACAAGTTTGTACCCTTATGTTAACAAATACTGTGCCTATCCTGTCGGACATCCTACAATATTTCTAGGAAATTCTATTCCTCCGGTAAATGAGGTCTTGAACATGGAGGGACTCATCAAATGTACTATTCTGCCACCGAAAACCCTTTTACATCCTGTTTTACCTACAAAAATGCACGGAAAACTGATGTTTGTATTGTGCAAGGAATGTGCTTTTAAATTAAAATGTGAAGGTACATGCAGCCATTCCGATGATCAGCGTATACTTTCAGGAACTTGGGTCATAGCCGAGGTGCGTAAAGCTTGCAGTTTAGGCTACAAAGTGCTGTCAGTATCGGAAGTGTGGAAGTATGAAACATCGATGTACGACCCTGTCACAAAGACTGGAGGACTTTTTTCTGGTTATGTCAACACCTTCTTGAAAATAAAACAGGAAGCGAGCGGGTGGCCTTCATGGTGTCAGAACGACGAGGATAAGCAGAAATACATACAGGAATATTTCGATAAGGAGGGTATTCTGTTGGAAGAAAACAGTATCGAAGTCAATCCCGGGAAACGTACTCTGGCTAAACTCTGCCTTAATTTCTTATGGGTCAAGTTCTGCCAACGGGACAATCTTTCCCAGACAGCCATCATCAAGGAATCGAAGGATTTCCTCGATAAAATGACTGACCCAAATATCGTAATCGGAGGAGTCGTATTCATCAATCAGGACACCGTTTTAGTAAACTGGAAATATGTTGAAGAAGCAGTCAGTCAGAACAGGAAAGTAAACGTTCCTATCGCTGCCTTCAGAACATGTCATGCTCGTCTGAAACTTTATGAACTTCTAGAAAAATTGGGTGACAGGGTATGTTATTGTGATACAGATTCAGTAATTTACATAGATAGTCCTGAAATGGAATACCATCCACAGACAGGTGACGCACTAGGAGAACTCACCGATGAATTGGTAGATTTCGGCACCGATGCGGTTTGTGAACAGTTTGTTTCAACGGGACCGAAACGTTACAGCATGAAAATAACAAAACCGTTCTCCGAAGCACAGTATATCTGTAAAGTGAAAGGGATTACATTGAATACCTCCACATCAGAATTGATTAATTTCGATACCATGTGCGACATGATAAACAATGAGAAACCTGAAGTTATGGTCGAAAATATTTTCCGAATCAGAAGAACAAAACAGTTCCAAGTCATCAGTACAAATGAAAAAAAGCTGTTTCAGCCAGTATTGCTGAAACGACAATTCGACCATGAACATTTATCGTTTCCTTTCGGATACTGTGCAGACTAAAATATGTCTGTAACGGCCCAGAGTTCGTAACCTTCGGGGCTGATATAAAACGTGTTCGCAGACTGACAGACCTTCATTTTTCTTCAGAATCTGTAAGACGTTTCTTCAGCATGATTCCTAAACTTTCTCATCCTTTCACCATGATGGTTTGCGGAGCATCAGGAAGCGGAAAAACTACTTTTGTGACAAACATGGTCGATTCCATCGTTCATCTTGTAGAAGGATCCGTCAAGAAAATCATATGGTGTTACGATCAGGAGAACAGTATTCCACAAAGTCTTCGAGATGTGCAATATCATAAAGGTATCGTCGATTGGCAGTCGTGGAACGGAAAAACTCCTACACTCATAATCCTGGATGATCTTATGATGGTTGCACAAGGGGAAAAAGTCGCCGACCTTTTCACAAAAGGCAGCCATCACAAAAACATTTCGGTGGTGTTCATAACACAGAATCTTTTCCACCAAGGAAAAAATTGCAGGGACATTTCGTTGAACGTGATGCACTTTGTTATTTTTAAAAATCCTCGAGATATGAACCAATTCACTGTTTTTGCAAGACAACTTCATCCTCACCGCATGAAGGAACTCGAAAAAGTATATATAGATGCTACCACGCAACCTTACAGTTATTTGTATATTGATCTCTCACAGTCAACACCGGATCCTTTACGTTATCAAACAGACGTTTTCAACCAGAATTACTCAAGTGTATATCTTCCTCAGGAATGTTTAAAACATCGAGATGAGGAAAACGAGGAAGACACGTACCAACTCACGTTCTAACAGGAATAGACATTCCACTTCTTTCAAGAAACATTCACCTTTCTTGCACGTGTTGAAAAATTCGCCGCCCAAAATCCGTAAATCATTATTGAAAAGTGCTCCGAAAAAAACGATACGTTTCATCAGCGAATGCTGCCTGAACGTTTTAAAAGGAAACGTGAAAATTAAACCGTCCGCAAAACGTCGTCTGACACCTTACAAGTCGGTCATACGCAATCTAGTGAAACCGAAAGTGAACATCGAGAAACGCAGAAAGCTTCTTGTTCAGAAAGGAGGATTTCTACCTTTACTTCTAGGCTCCTTGTTATCGGGTCTTCTCGGTACTCTCATTCCTCATTGAGAAATGACATCTTCTTACAAAAAAATGATCGTACTTTCACCGGAACAGTTAGCACGTATTCGTGGTTCCGAATTGTCTGTGACTCAAAAATTATCCGTTCTAGATAAGAAGATGAATGATATTCTAAAAATGAAAAATATATCAGACGATCAAAAATGGCGTCTTTACAGAAAAGAACTGGACGAGTATTTATGGTTGAGTCGAAAATCCAAAGAACCATTACAGATTCCTATTGTGCAAGATAACGACGGTTCTTCTACTATTTCACCAGAATCGACGTATTTTCCTCAGAATCTGGCAGAGACATTACCCCGTAATACACGTCATCAGTTACAGAATATCATCGATGAGTACCAATCCACGGCACAACATTTGATAGACGAACGTCAGGAAAAAACACTTCCGGATCCGAAAACATTGAACTTCTCATCGTCGCCAACGGAAAGCCCTGGACCGTCTCATCGACAGAAGAAGAAGAAGAAGAAAGTGACCGTCCGTGTTTCCAGGAAAACTACACCTTTTCTGAGAACACCTGACGCTTACAAACTGGTTCCTCTGAGAAAAAGCCGTAGACAGAGAGATCGGTCATGGGAGTCTCTAAGTTGAAACACAATAAAATTCTCACCAAAATATATTACGATCCCCGACACCATGCTTCATTCTCATCTGTAGATCGTCTGTGGAAAGCGGTACGGGATAAAAATATATCACGCGATACGGTGAAAAAATGGTTGATGCATCAGGAAACCTACACTCTCCACAAACCTGCGAGAAAAAAGTTTCCTCGAAATCATTACAACGTATGGAACATAGACATGCTTTGGGAAGCCGATCTCAACGACATGACATCGATACAAAAACATAACGACGGATACAAATATCTTCTGACAGTGATCGACGTATTTTCAAAATATGCCTTTAAATTACCGCTAAAAATAAAACAAGCAATTCGGTAACCGAAGCTTTCAAAACTATTTTCGAAGAAAACAGACGGAAACCTGTTACACTACAGACCGACCAAGGAACAGAATTTACAAATTCTACATTCCAGAAATTTTTAAAAAATGAACATGTACAGTTCTCGACAGCAACAAATTATCCTGTGAAAGCGAGTGTAGTGGAACGTTTCAACAGAACATTAAAAGAACGGATGTGGAAATATTTCACCTCAAAACAGACAAGACGTTATGTAGATATTTTACCGCAACTTCTCGAAGGTTACAATACAGCAATCCACAGTTCCATAGGAATGGCCCCTCGAGATGTCAACGAAACAAACGTTTACATTGTGTGGAAACGTCTCAACAAACCTGACAAACATGTTTCACAACCGTCTTCAGATCTTAATGTAGGTGATATTGTACGAATTTCTGTCGTCAAAGGACATTTTGAGAAAGGATACGAACAAACGTGGTCACGAGAACTTTTCAAAATCCATTCCCTTGTTCAGCGAACACCTGTACCTGTATACATATTAGACGACTTAAATGAAGAACCAGTAAAAGGTACATTTTACAAACATGAACTGCAGAAAGTTTATTCGGATCCTGACGAAGAGTATAAAATTGATAAAATTTTGAACACCCGGGGAAAAGGAAAAAATTTGGAATACCTGGTTCGTTGGCTCGGATATCCACCTAGTTTCGATTCATGGATCAAGGCATCTTCCGTAAAACAGTTATCGGGAAAATAATTTCCAAAACATATTTATATCAAAATATAACGGTACTGCGATCCAGTGAGTCTTCTGTGTTCGGCGAGAATGGATGATAATTTCTACGTTTACCTCCTATCATCTGCATCGGAGGAATATTTTCCAGACAACACACTCACCCATTTCACCGTAAAACTTGCTAAACGGATCGATCTGTCTCCAGAATTGTGGGAAGTCGGATTGGCAGAACTACATTATTCAACTCTATACGACAATGTTTTGGAAACTGATTCTGGAATGTTAACTCTTCCTGTTCGGACATATGCAAGTGCTGAGGACCTAGTCTCTACCATCATCGAATCTCTCCCCGACGACCTGGAAATAAGGAGATCCGTTCTCGAGAAATTCTGGCATTTTTTGACGGAACCGCAATGGGGAACATTTGGATCTACTACCTGTACGGATAACACACTCTATATTAACGAACAACCATTTTATTTTCCTGCAACAACATATACGATAGAGGATCTGATTTATTTCCTGAAAACAGACCCTGCTAATGTAGCTGTTCCTACTCATCTCAGGTTTTTCTTCAAACAGGCCGTGTACAAACATCTATCCGTGATAGGGGTTCCGAAGCCTGAACCTGACGATGCTCCAACAAATACCGTTACACCCATAGACGAAACTGATGACTATGCTAAATTTCGATATGACATATTGAAATCTATTTATTCTACGCACGCAATGTCCAATAGTGTTGTGGATAAAAACCCATACATATTTATTTACTCTGATCTGGTGAAACAACAATTGGTCGGGGGAGAAATGGTACGTCTCTTGCGTCTTACCCGAAAACAGTGTTCGGACACAAATACCTCTTGCACAGTACCCGTAGCCCATCAAACATTCGACCCGATTCATTACGTTCCTCTGGATAAAGCCTCTTTCGAAACAATAGAAATTGCGTTGTACGATAGAAAAGGAAATTTCTTACCTTTGAGAACTGGGTCCGTACCCACAATCGCTGTTTTACATTTTCGTAGAAAAGGAAAGTCCTTTTAAAAAACAGTAGACAGCAATTTCTCTCAGTCTTTGTCGAAAAGCGAATGAATCACCATGAATTCGCAGACCGAATATTATAGTAACCAAATCCGTGGAGGAATTGGGCCCATCTACCGTTCAACTAGAAATCAGAAAGGGAGAGGATTGGGGTCACTTTTCGCAGGACTGTTTAGAATGGTGAAACCTCTACTCTGGAGCGGTGCAAAGACGATCGGAAGAGAAGCTTTAAAAACAGGAGCTAACATTATCACCGACATTGCAACAACCCAACAAACTCCGAAAACTATTGTTCGTCAACGGGTACGTGAAGCAGGTCAAAATCTTCAAAGTAAAGCACAACGGAAAATCGACTCTCTGGTAGGTTCTGGTATAAGAACCAAACCTGCAACAAGAATTGCTCAGTTGATGTTAAAACGTTCAGCCACCCGTATTAGAACATCTACGATCCGTAAAAAACGAGCATCCAAAAAACGAAGAAAAACATCTGCAAAATCTAGGAGAACACGTAAAAGAAAAATCAAACAGAAGGTCTCAGGGAAAGATATTTTTGGATAATGATGGAGGATAACATGTGCATGATCTCGCAGTTCGACCTCTTCCGGAAAAAACCTATTCAGCAAAATGTGGAAAAAACGTACACAGCCACCTACAAACCTATCGCTTCCATCGATAATCAGAATATAATTCAGTTTGTCATACCGGCGGCAGGAACTGATTTTCTCGATCTTTCATCTGCCTATCTTCGTCTGCAAACGCAAATGGTTAAACAGGATGGAAGTCCCATGAGTGCTTCCGAAACAGAAAATGCTCTCACAAAAAACTGCGGGGTCGTGAATTATCTTCTCCATTCACTCTTTTCCCAATGTACAGTGACTCTCAACGGCATTGCTGTAACAACCGCCGATAACAATTACGCATATAAAGCGATCTTCGAAACAGCTATCAATTACGGAAGCGATGCCGCAAACACGCATCTCACGAATGCCCTATGGTATTTGGACACACCTGAACATCAAGATAAAATCACTTCCGACAACACAGGTTTCACCACAAGAAAAAAATTTTTCCAGTATGTTCCGACGATCGGAAATCCTACGGAAGTGACAGCCGTGGTCGACCTTATGGGAAAACTTCACATAGATTTCTTCCACCAATCTAAATACCTGCTCAACGGTGTTGAAGTACGCATCGATCTAGCTAGATCACGTGACGCTTTTTACATCTGGGGAGACCAGACATCACCTACAGTAAGAATAAAAATTTTAAAGGCTGTTCTCGAAATAAATCACATCATTCCTACTCCTACCACCAGTTTGGCCATAGACAGAGCACTCACTTACGCTCCTGCTCATTATCCGTTCACCAGAAGCGTCATCAAAGCTTATTCTTACGTCGCCGGAACGCAACAGATTTCGATCGATAATGCTTTTCAAGGTCCTTTTCCGAATGTTGTTCTTTTTGCTATGGTATCCACCGCCAGCTTTCTCGGAGACAGTAAGAAAAATCCGTTCGACTTTAGAAGTTTTAACCTATCTTCTTTCCATCTTGTGAAAAATGGAGAACTCGTACCTTCCGAACCTTTGCAAATCACCACAGGAGGAAACAGCGGATTGATAACACGTGCCTATCAAACTCTATTTTCCGGTACAGGCATTCACCACGCCAATTACGGACACCAGATCACACGGAAAATGTTCGAGAACGGATTCTTTTTCCTGATTTACGACATAACGCCAGACTCTTCAGGAAACGACACGCACACCAGTCTCCAGGAACAAGGCATCATCGGAGCCGAGATGCAGTTTTCTCCTCAGCTGTCGGAAAATATAACATGCCTTTTGTATGCTGAATTTGAATCTGCAGTAGATATACCTAAAGATAGAAGTGTCATCCTCCATCAGTGAGACCGAATTTTCCATAAATATGTGTGCCTGTGTTTCTGACTCACAGTGTTACCGAAATAGCTCTTATGTAAACATTATACTGCTTGTGATGGAAAAACCCACCAAAGTGATAACCCGTACTATTAACCATAGTAGTGTTTCTTCGAAAGTGACAACTTCAAAACCTGTGAAGATACAATTGTTTCCCGAACTATTTGACAACAGTCCAGGAAGCATAGAAATGACCAAAAACAGACACATTATTATACATTATTGAAAACATAAGCAGCATGAACACGTCGCAGATCAGACAGATTCTATCTCGAAACTGTTCCACCAGAAACATTTTTTACGGTGTTTACCCGAGAGATCTTTTACCTCGGACGTTTCCTAAGCCGGCCTTGGTCATTGCAAACACTGACAAGTCCGACTGCCGGGGTACACACTGGGTGGCCTTCTATTTCGACAAAAACAATGTGGCCGAGTATTTCGATTCATACGGCTTTCATCCTTTCTATCAAGAATTCGTAACTTTCCTGAACAGTCATTCCTCGGTCTGGACTTACAACAGCATTCCCTTACAGGGGATATTGGCCACAACATGCGGTCATTACTGTTGCGTGTATGCTTATTACAAAGCACGTCACGTTACAACCAAGGATTTCATCCAGACATTTCCACCAGGTATCAGTAAAGATGGATATATCCTGCACCGTTTTCGTCAGATCTTCAAATGTTTACCACATTCCAAGTGTCCCAGAGGGGAACAAACGTGTTGTTCTATCCACACGACCCAGGCTCGTGTCATGAAGAAATCTATTTAAAATGTGTGCTGCGTATCTTTCTCTCAGTGCCATCGAGACAGTTCTAGTGAACACATCATGGAACCTCCTGCTGTTTCTATAATGGAGAAACACGACAAACTTGTGACGCGCATGACTAATCAGGATGATGTTTCCAAACGTAAACCTCGAAAACGTGTGCAACCCATTAAATTAGAAACCATTACTATCAAGAACGAGGCGGCTGACGAAGGAATGGATGTGTCTACGGACTGTGATTTCATAAAAAGACGTAGGGAAATTGGTTTTTCCACAGACAAAATCGAGTGTCCTAAACTACATGACGTAGATGCATGTTTAGATCTCTATCTTGCAAACACATATTTTCTGAACAAGGAAAAAAACAAATACGTAGCCATAGGATTCGAAAAGGAATCCCCTTTCAATTTGGTGTGGGAGTTTTCGCAACAGGGGAGATCACCCGTACGCATCCATTCTAAACAGATTAGAGAACTGTGTGCTTCAAAATCTGACTTACTGAATTACGTCGACACTGGTCGACGATTCAATTATTTGGTTACTGGAAATATCACCGTTAGTGGTGTAAATTTTTTCGGGAAACGTTGCATCTCGATGTATCAACATCATTCACCGGATGCTTTCATTTTCACAGCCTCTGAACTACATTTATTTATGTGTAATCTTTTCAGACCTCTGCAAAAATTAATGAACGAACGTTATCATAAATTACAACCCGAAATGGAGGCTTTTGTATATTGTATAAAAAAGAATATAGTTTCAGAAAAAAAAGAAGTACCCGATGTATTGAACTATTTTTATGTACTTTGGTACAACGAACTGATGATTGAAATATATCTTGAGAACAATCTTGGACACACATTGGTATTGTAAATAAAATCTGTTATATTTGCTGTTGTAAACTATCCATTGTATTTCATATTGTAAATAAACCATTGTTACTTTTATGTATTATGTAAAATAACCATTATCGATGTCCATATGTAAATATATTTCACATCGTGATCGAATCATATTGTTAACCTATATCTACAATTATAAATAAAACATTTGTAAATGTTCAAAAAATCTTTTATTTCTTGTATTTATTACAATAGAAACTGTACATCTTCCAGACATTTTCAACTGCACATTTTTTTTTCACGTTCTCACATTTACTATGTTCTCTGCATTTTCCTGCAGTCTTTTTCACACTATCCAACTTTGGACATTCAAGTTCTTCGATGTTGCGCACAGATATTTTACCCATACGTTTTTCTCCAAGTAATTTTTCCAACCATTTAATTTTCTCCATACCTTTGACGTACACTTCCTGATTCACAAGCATAAAATATAAAACGTCTCCTAATTTCTCATACGTTAGCCACCCATCTCCCCAGTTCAGACCGTGTTTGTTGGTACGGAGCCAGTAATTCACCCGGCGATACTTTTCACTCAACAAGTGAAAACCATATGGAGATTTCACTAAACAGTCAAATGCGCTGTCGAAAGGAAATTTTAAAATCTCTACTTCTTTCCACACAAATTCTCCTCCTGCTCCGCGAAGACCTTGAATGTCCAAAAAACAGGCATCCATTTTGTTCAACAGGTGAAAACAGTTAAGGTATCTTCAATGCTGCCCCGGCATACGGCACACTTGTCCAATTGAGAGGCACAGAGACCACAGGCTACAAAATGTCGACACGGAAGAATTACCACACTGCAAGAGTTTTCAAAACATATTTTACAGAGTAGCACAGAATCCACACTCTGATTATCGGATGTTTTTTCAGTAGTTTCCACACTGTCGCAATATTTGCAACTTTTCGAATCACTGTGTAACGCTGCAACACTCTGTATGTAACTACAGGCTGGTATTGCCCGGTAATGTTCTAGAATCGGGCAATCTTCGGATGTCCAATCACACACTCCGTACCCACAATGGAAACATATTACCCTATCACTGAATCCTGAATAATAAAAACCTGCAGTGACTAATTCTTCAGCAGTCTGACGTAATCCTATTGGCCACTTTCTGTAAGTCTTGTATCTCGCATTCACCGACATATAATCGGTGGTAAAAGGACCGCCTGCTATCAGACGAGTATGGTAAGTATACACTCTCATATGTCGAACAAAAAAAACTCGTCTGATACTGTAGGTATCGGGTATGAAGGTTCAGCCAGAATATTCTCAAAATCAGATACTGTAGGTGAAGGGGTCGTTGGTATCGGCGATAAAGGTTCAGCCAGAATATCCTCAGGATCGTCGGGGAACAGCCGTCTGCGAAAATCGAAACCTTCGGGAGGAACCACAGGGAAACAAGGATGACCTTCTAAGTTAAGTAACAATGGACGATCACAGCCAGAACACCACACGGAATTTCTGTCTGCCAACAAAGAAAGCCACTCTTTCACTCTATTCTTCAAAGCTTCGCCCAACTCTTCCTTCCTGCGACGTAGTTCGCAGATACACCCGTGACTCGGAAATCCTGTTCTCTCGTCACCTCTTCTTTTCCTCTCTTCTATCTCCTTCAAAGTCTCGCAGCGACGGTGAATTGTTTTTCCTAAGCCGTTGACCACGTGACATCCACACCAGGGAGATTCAGGTATCGCTACATACATAAACGGGAAATAACTCAGCAACCGATCCAGGGTCGTTCGATCACTGTCCAGATCGCCGCAAGACCGAACAAGTTCCCAGAACTCTTCGTAGCTGATCTCGTAGAAATTCACACCATTATCAGACAAACGTGTACCGCTTACATCCATCCTCACATGACACTAAGATCCTCTTTCCTTTCTATTTATACCCTTTTCCCTCCTACGTCACCATTTCCGTTAAACAAACTTCAAACTACAAGGCTACGCCCAAAACATGTTCGGGCATGTTCACACAGAACCGTTACACCACCCAGAAATTGCAAATTCATCGAAACCTACGCCCAAAACATGTTCGGGCATGTTCTATTCAGACAGAAAACCGTTACACCCATTTCCAGGAATCTCAGACTCATCAACGGTCTCAAAACGGGAGAATTTCAGACTCATCAACGCCATCTGTTGTCAAACACCGGAAACACGTACTCCAATTTATATATGACGTCACACGCCAAAATAGCGTAACAAAAACAAAATGGCGTCACAGGAATTAAAACAATTCATAATAATAATATAATAATATTTAAATTAATAATAATTTAATAATATAATCTGGTCACGTGACTTCCATTTTGTGACGTTACAAACAGTCACGTGACTCCCAGAAATTGCAAATTCATCCAAACCTACGCCCAAAACATGTTCGGACATGTTCTATTCAGACAGAAAACCGTTACACACATTTCCAGGAATCTCAGACTCATCAACGGTCTCAAACGGGAAACGCCCCCCAAAAATAGCAACCTATCTCATCAACACCGGAAACCCTTATCAAGTCCTCATTAACAACAGAAAACACTTCCCGCAATCTCAAACTTATCAAACCCTCCAAACCGAAAACGCCCCCTTTATCAACTCCAGACCGGAAACACTTATCACTCTCCTCATTAACAACAGGAAATCCATATCATTAAGCCCCGCCCCTTTTCCCTCATCAACCAATCAAAACGCTCAAAACCCCCACCCTTGCTTGCCCACACTGCTTGGTCATCAATTGATCTTTGATCGATCTTTTCCAATCAATTGATTTATCGGACTCAACGGGGGTGAATAACTACTAGCGGCCGTCCCCGCAATGCCCACCCGGAGGGCCCTGAAATGCTCTCTGTGCTTCTGAAATTTTATATAAATGAGGACTAAAAGTGGTAAACGTTGCAAGTGCCAATAGCGAAAGTGTTTGGAAATTGCATCGTTCCGCACATCAGCCCGTAAGAACGTGCACACTAGTGACCTCTTTACACTTAGAGGGCTACCAGCCACATTTTACATTTACCACATTATAAAGCATGGCACATTTCACAGTTTAACGTGGAAAACGGTGTATGAATTATTGTGGCACTTACAGCGTTTACCAATTTTAGTCTTCAATTCCAGAAATTCAAGAGATACTGTTATATAATACAACTTATTTGCTTATAAAAATATTCGATTTACCATATAGAACAACAAAACGCAATTCAAACTCGAAATTCTTTGAGGTGAGAATTAAATTGAAAGAGCTGATCTTTCTTTTTTCTTGTCGGTGAACTTAGATAATAGAGTTAGCTGTATTGTACGAGTCAATGGGTACGAAGAATAACTTCACGACTCCTTAATTGTTCTTGTAATGTTGGGAGGTGGTCGAGTGGGTTCCCAGTAACATCATAAGACAATTCTGCGATTATGAGCAGGGTCGTACTGACTCAGGCACAGGAACCCGGGCAACTTGACAAGTGGCTTCCCTCCAAAACGCCACATTAATTTATTTGTTCGAAGATGGCCATCAATAGGAAAAAATCCTTGACTGTGAATCCTGCCCGGTAGGACCAAAATGACCGTGGAACCTGGCCCGTAAAGGACTAAAAATGAATGATGATCCGGGTCGGTAGGATTTAAATGTAAGCGTATTTGTAGGTTACAACTTACATCCCTCTGTAATGGATTATATAATTATAGGGCTAAGTTCACCACGATCCTCTTGGGAGTTGCAAATAAAATACAGGCACACACACTGATAACTATAACTATGTATTATAATGTATATACACATTACACTTAATTACACTTCCCTGCACTCCTGCCTAAGGAAACTGTTTACATGAGGTTTGCAGCTGGTGTTACAATAACATGCCACTAATGAAACGTAGCCACGTTAGGCTTACGGTATCCATAATTGTCAGCGACGGCTTCCGGCTGTTGCCCGAGTGGCTTCTACACGAACACTGAAACTGCAGAGTGCAAAGATATGGCGGTAACAAGACACCTCGCTCAGAATGATTTAACCAATGGGAGTGCAGGTTTCTTAAGGCATTTGATATGCACAAATAAACAATTGAAGCTATATGCAAATAAAAATATATATAAAGAAAGAATAAACGTGGTTAGTTTTAAAGATAAATCTCCAACATTCCTCATACCTTACCTTTTGTCGTAAACTTATAGAGTGCAAATTGGCTATAGTTAGTAGTCCTAGTAGGAAGGTTCAGTTGTTCACAATTAACAATCAAACTTGGAAATTTATGAACTTTTTGCACTAATATTTGTTTTACA
Source organism: Lepisma saccharinum (assembly GCF_977018435.1). Taxonomy (NCBI): domain Eukaryota; kingdom Metazoa; phylum Arthropoda; class Insecta; order Zygentoma; family Lepismatidae; genus Lepisma; species Lepisma saccharinum. Next base: position 78,979,635 of record NC_139233.1, read on the forward strand.
TGTTGTATTAAAAATGTAACTTCTCACCAAATATTTCCAAGGAGGTCTCAAGCCACTTCATATTCAAATAAGAGCTAAGCTAAATTTTCCACACCTATTACGTGCTACAGGTTAATTTCGATTTTTAGCTTTACTGTGGCATGGTAGATCATTTTCCTATTAATTGTTAAACACTTCACAAGGGCCAAAACTTAGCAGGAAGAGATGCCCAGGGGGCAATTATCCCCTTGCCACAAGGGCCACCTCAGGGTATGAGTTGTCACCATAATTTGGATATATAACAATGTACAAGGTGGGCACAAAGTCGCTTTCCCCAAAACAAATATTTCTTCATTTATTGGGGAAAGCGACTTTGTGCCCACCCTGTATTAAAAAAAAATGTTAGAAAAATTTGTCATAGATACAGGTAAAATCAAACATTATTTTGAAATAATCAGTTAAATTTTATTAAGGAATTTGAAAAAAAAATCTCCTTTTATGCCATTTAATATTGAACAGATAATAAAATAACCAATGCATCTGGCTTCAATTTTAACCAGTTTTCACCTTAATCTTATCACGAAATTTTGCCAGTTACGTAATACAATATTTTACACATATCTCATTAAAAGTAACATGAATTCAAAATATATGTAAAGGAAGTGGATTTTAGGATAGAAAATTTTCATAACATGGTAGCATCTCCATCCCAAAATATCATTGTAACTACATGATTATTCTCCAAAAACTGTAAACAAAAATTCTTAAAACTATTTGATATACTTCCCTAGTTGCATGCCAATTAAGAATACAAATATTTCTAGCTGCCCCTTGATGACTTAAAGTACATATTACATATTATAAGATTTCTTCATGGAAAATACAGACATATATGTCCAATTGGAATTGACGCATGGAGAAGCGTTGCTTCCAAAAGCTTTAGAGGAGGCAATGGACATTCTATACTCTTCAAGCCTCTAATTCCGAGAGCTTTTGTGTTCACCCATGCTACAAAGTTGAAGAAGGATGTAAACATTTTATCTCTACACTAGTTGATTGAGATACGTTCTCATCAAATACATTCTATCTTCGTAATTGTGAATCTATAATCTCAGTTAATGGGGGGACGGGCAATTTCATGTGTGGTCAGTGGACCCTTTACAAATCATGGACACAAATCATGGTTAGTGTCCTTCGCACTAATCTAATCTCTTTGATTGCTGGCAAAAATGTTGCAAACAAGTGCAGTGCGTATAGGTTTATCTTGGACCTTGATTTTATAACAAAATAGGGAAGCTAGTTGTTATTTTTAATGAATGGTATTTTATGCTGTTTCATGTGAAGGAAATGACACTTCCTCACATATGCAGTACTGATGACACAACACACAATCTCGCTGCTTTCTTCTCCATTCAGACAAATTTTAGACCTACACAAACTGCAATTTCCCCACACTATATCCACATTTAAGAACACTGAAAATTACACAGGAGTCTATAGGTATTTCCAGAATACAATGATTACCAAACACACAATTGTTGTTGAACAGTGTAATATATATGAGGATACCTGAAAAGCCGAGAATCATTAGGCGGATGCGGAAGTTGTCACTCAACATTTTCGTCAAGAAAGTTACTAGCGCCATCAAACGAGTAGGAATCGAAAATAACAGCCCCAAAATCACTAGCGGCTGGCAACAGCTTTAGCAACTTGTGAAAAATACAGTCAATAGTGATGTTATGACCTCATGTATTTATTGTCTGCTCAGCAAACTACGCTAACAACACTAAACCTAACCTACCTAACTACATGCTTATTTCTGCTATTAAGCTTACATGCGCAAGTAGGTTAGGCATGTCAGATTTGCTTCGGTTAGCACATCCAACTTGCTATCCCCTCGTCCCAAAATCATAGACAATTGATAGGATCTGCCCTGCTAATGTGTGCCAGCCCATGAACCTAACTCATACAGCGATCCTGTAAATTATTATATTTGTATTACATTTTCTGCAGTACCTTGTTACGTGCTGCATATTCAAACATTTAAAGTTCAAACTGTTGTAACTGAGATTTCCTGAGATTTGATGTCATGCAGATTGTGACGTACTACTCGTAGTTGGTTAACTTGTGGTAACGCACGGGCTACCAAGAACATTAATTTTTTGTTCTTAGCAAGATTATTAGAATTACATGAGATTGAGTTGTCTGGGTATATACTCAAAATGCATACCATCTGATGACGTCAATTGGGATCGGGTGAACCTAACCCTCGAAAATTCACATGAAGGTGTTGTTCAAAATCACTAAAACGCGACCACTTATGCAACCAAAAAACGTTTGCATAAAAGGTGTTTCAAGGCTATTAAATCAAGACGTTTGGTAATCTTATAATTGCATTGTTGTTACGACAATGTACAAGTGAGTCCTCTTTTAAATATGTGAATTCTATTATTCTTGGAAGCCAACAATACTTATATCCCATGGAAATCATACTAGAACGCTATTAAAAGCTGAGTCTATATTGAAATGCGGTTCAAAGAACAAAAGGTAATTAGAGCTTACATAATAATATAAATAGCACATGTTTGTTTTTACTCGCTCCAGTGCTCGACGTTGAAATTAATACTTGATGTTATGCTTGGTAGGGGAAGGGGAAGATGGTTGTATGAGCAACATGGGGACAATGCAGTAGGTGGGGGATGCCCATGCATATTATCCATCTGGGGAATGCTTTACGAAAATATTCTTAACTGAGGGGATAGTATCCCCTACATGTCTCCCACCCCGCTTCGAGCATTTGCTCTCTCACAAAATGTTAAGATTTCAAAATTTAATTATCATCAGGAATGTTATTTTGTTATCATAAAGAGGTGAGTGGTAAATTCGTCTACAGAAACAGAATAATGAATTCCATTACTCATTAAATAGGTTAGTGTGCATTAACCGAAATTACAACGGACAATGTTTACCAGTTCTAAAATTTTCGTTTCTTGTGATTTGTTATTTGTCTTTCTCCATATTGCTTTAACTTTCAAGTCAGATTTTATATTACTGTACACATTACAGTATTTAAAACAATTGAGGATGGTATTGAATTTAATATTACTATTATAAAGTTGTTGACATATTTGCCAAACAGAAATTTCTTACAAATGATTGTCTGTTAGTACGTATAAACTGAATTCTGTAATAACACTTCTTAACATATATTGATGCAAAATCTTTCATTGGCCTCCTTTTTTATAATTCTCAGTCACGCATATTTAAAATGACATTTTTTGGTCTATGTGTAAATATTTCAAATACAACAATAAGGTATAACGCAATAGTAAAACATGTCACTTTGTAATCAAGGAATCCCAGATTCGATTCCTGGTAAAGATACAGTGAAAGGGTTCGATTTCTAATTTGCAGTTCCAACTAACCTTTTTTCGAGCATAAAGAAATACATTTTTGGTAGTCTTTAATGAACACTGCGGTGACTCTAGAGATCCATGACAAAATGGATAATTGGTGTATGTCAGAAACAAACACAGAAAACTGGATCTGAACCTAGGACATCTAGTTATATTTCACCATGCCCTAACCACTATAACACTGGCATTTTTAATTAATACTAGCTGATTACCCGGCGTTGCCCGGGTATTTATTTATCCCAATCTTGTATTAGACAGGAAAATAATTAATTCTAACTATAGTGTAAAATGTAACTAATTTTAAATGTGATCGTCAATATCACCAATTAGCTTAGCGACTCCGAAAACTATTTATTCGACACTAATCTAGGTCATTTGTGGCATTTTATTTTTCACCCCCTCTCACCCCCCATGCCGATAATCGATGAACTTGGAGTTGAACCGCATTGGGAGTGTGACGAAAACTACGGATTCCATTCGCAGCACAGCCTGAATATTAGACAACCCGAGAAACACTATCATTATGCGAATTGCATAGAGTCACGGATGTCTGTTTGTGCAGAATTTAATATCGGTGGTTCGCGATTATTTTTACATGTCACCCCTTCCCACCCCATCCTTAGGGGTGCCAGGGGTGTCTTACCCCCACAGTATTTATTTCCAGATTTGCAAGTGATACGCGGATCAAGTTTGGTTGAAATCGCTCCAGGCGTTCGAGAGTTATGCCGGAACAAACAAATATACACACCCACCCACCCACCCACACACACACACACACACACACACACACACATACATCCATTTTATATATAGAGAGAAGAGATAATGCGTGCAAACTGATAAATCTTGATCGAAAAAACGAATGTTACTTGATTAAAATATAGTCCAAGTATACAAAGTGTACATAAAAAATGTAATTTTTCGATTTGACTTGATTGATTGATTTGATTTATTTTACTTCTCTTCTATGCCACTTTTGGCTAATCGCGAAGATGAGGATGAGTGATGATACAATGAAATTGATGAAGGTATCCTCGCAAGGAACACCCATGCACAGGCCGGGATTCGAAACCGGGACCTCTGGCATCATAGCATGCTGTGCTAACCACTCCGCCACGGAGGGCGCTACAAAACATGCTTTCGAAAACTTCGAAATCACATTTAGATATCTCCTGCAGATTTCGGCAAACTAAAATTACGCATTTTGTACATTTTAGGTAGCTATTATTATTGCAAAGAAATAAAATGATTTGATTTGTACAGAAACTTACATTTTATTTCTCAGGCTACGACACCTTCAACGAGCCATGTGTACTGGATGATGGAGCTAAGTTCAACTTCCTAACGAGGCTATGACGTCGAAGGAGCCAGCAACAGCACCTGCCAAGAGAAGTGCCTGTTAGTAGCAGGTAAACTTTCAAGACAGACAAATGCTTTAATTGATTGATCGGGTTTATTTTACTTCACTTCTCTGCCACTTTTTGTTAATCGCGAAGATGAGTCATCATATGATGATATGATGAAATTGATGCAGAGACACTCACAAAAAAATGCTCGCTTACATAGGATGCAAGATGACCTCGACAACAAAAATGGTGGTCTAGAAATTAAAATAAAGACCATATTATTTTTGAATGAGAGAGATCTAGGTATGGCAGCGAGGCGGGAACCAGGCAAGTCAGACGTGTGTAAAATCAAGACTTACCATTAAGAGGTTCTCGGTTCGCTCCAGACATCAGCAAAAGCCTAATAATTTCAGACATAACAGGGGGGGCGTGTGATTATTTCTCATGGATTGCTTGTGTACAAAAATATTTAGATTTTTTAGTCCGTTTTAGTAAGAGCGTGTGTGTGTTCTACCTAGTTCATGACAGTCTGAATACGTAAAGCCGCTGGCTTAATTATTCCCGTCTATTCGCTGCACTTTTTTGACTCTGTTTGCACTCACGCGTCTAGGTGATTACAAAGAGCAACATCGAGTCATTTACTTCGTGTTGATTTGGTGTCACGTAGTGTATTTAGTGTCTCCACCGTTTGCACTACGTTCTGGAGCGGTGTACAGTGTGGTGTATGGTCAAATGAACGATGAAAGTAGCAGACAGGCATTTGTTGATTCTACTGAACTTGAACACAGCTTATCGTCTTTTTGCACTACACTTGGAATACACTTACACTACACCTTGTGTCAAAAAGTGTAGCGAACCAGAAGGGCTATACTGTCTGGTAGCATTTAGGTTCAGCTTAGAATAAATAGCATTACAGCACTTGGTTCATTTGCGTCTTACTTTGTCCTTTTCAGAGGCAACAGAGTGACACAGGGACGACAACGACAGTCAGACTACAAGTGCTGCCTCCTGGGAGCAGAAAACTCACACAGGGCCGGTGAGTACCACTTATTCCATGTTCTGTCTGTCGCTCTTTGATAACATCACAGATGCTATTAAGCACACCACAGGAAGGAATCGGTTTCGCTTCAAAATCGTTCCCGCATTAGTTTTCAGCTTGCCACTGATTTAGTCTCATTGTTATAATTACTAAAATTGTTCATTTTACAACATGGTTAGTATGAACATGTTCAATATCTTTGTGTAAACATCATAGGCTTGCGCAGATCAAGTTATTTCAGGGTGCCTTAAGGGGTGTTTCAATTGCCTATCTGGACAATGTAAGACCCATTGTCGAAATTTTATGTTCCTGATGAAATATTAACATTATAGTTTGAGTATTCGTTACCATTTCAGCACAGGTTTTCCTTTGTGATGATAATTATATTATTTAAATAATGAAAGTAAACAATTGAAAGAAAATATTCGTGTAGAGTAACAAACTCAAACAAATGTAATGCAATACAAGTCTATATCTCCACAGATAATATCAGCTGAATCTTTAGATAAATCTGTAGGTTCAGATCTTTCACGTTTTCTAAAACGCGTTACATCATAAAATATAATATTGTGCCTGGAGACTTGTTAGTTAATAGAGTTCCAGCTTTGAGATATCTCAAATCAAAATCTGAAAATTCATATTTCTTATATATTTTAGGCATTCGAACTCCATTAAGGGAGTAAAATAAATGCTTTTTTGTGATTTCCAAAATTTACATTACACAACTTCATGCGACATAGTTTTTCACAAATGAGAAAATATTTAGCAATTTACAAGTGAAAAACGTATTCTTTACTACGTCATTAGGCGGTGTCGCAGGACCTGAGTTGCACCCCTTGTACCCCCCTAAAATAATTTGCTGCTACAAAAAAGAACCTATTTGCTAATAACTCAACACAAAGTTTATATTGTTTACAAACATTATCTTCTGTTCCAAAAGGATTGAAAACAGGGTTAACTAAACTAACCTATTCTACTATTTGTGGTACTCTAAGTTAATTCATCTGTGCTCTTGGATACCATTTTAAGGGGATGAAAACTGTTTAAGAAGTGTGTGAATCGATGGAAGCGGATACGGATAATGTTAAGTCTCAGGAAATCATGCTGCAGGCAAATGCTCCTTTTTGTAAGAGGTGAGGGGCGTACACTTTTCTAAAGTAAGTTAGTAGTCAATTGATTGATTTATTATAGTAAATAAAGTCACATTGTTTTGGGGAGAAAAAGAAAAGAAAAATACCTGTCAATGGCAAAAAAAATTCTGTTCATGTTCTTCACATACATGCACGGGGGAAGAGGGCCCACCTGATCACCCCTTAACTTGTCCTCAAAAACTAAAAAATGTAGAAACACCGGTTTAGAATTCCGTTCAGAGCATCTTAGTGTGGTTTGCTTGCGTTGTTGTCTAGATTCATGCGATAATATCGTGGCACAGTGAGTTTATTTTCTATCACTCACAGATATATGTACGTATATACAGCAGGGATTAAGCTACACAAATATCAGCTTGAGTGCTGAGCGCTTTAGAAGGAATTCTGAACCATTTCCATTTCTTCAAAATACCATATCGCAGGCTAGAGATCCAGGACGGTCTTAACGAAAAACATTAAGCGTCAACCATTTCACACTTTGCTAAATCAGGTTATTGTTCGATTAATTTCAGTTTTTGTCTTTATGCACAGATAGGCTAATAGAGACTGAATCTACAGTTTAAAGTACAATCCGAACCACTATGTGCCTCCAGCCGGTATCAAACCCGTGACCCCTTAATTATAAAGCGACGACGTTACCACTACGCCATCAAGGAGGCCACATTAGATTATTATTTTCAGAGGAGTGGCCATGGGGAGGGAGGCGGGCTTGATGGTGACCGTCTCTTTCCAATGCTTTAACTGAGGCTTGAGAAACTCGCTTGTTCTTGTGGAGACAAATGAGCGCTCCGTGCAGCGTGAGCTTAACTCCTGCACCTCGAGGTCAGCAAACGGTAGAGCAGGAGTGGGGAAGCACCTTTCGTTGAGAGAGAGAAAAATAGTGCGGAAGAAACCGCACGAAACCACCTCCTGTTTTTCTACCATAAAGTAGAATGCCAAGGTGTACTGTTACCAACGAATAAAACAACGAAGGGTTTCCTACTGCACGGACGCGACCGACGGAGTCTCTTGCCTAGCGCATCCCCTTCTCTTCGTTCCTCTTACAACGCTACACTACCGCCGCTCGCTTAGCTCTTCCACACATACGGCGGGTTGCCCAGCCTTGCTTTAGCTAGTACAGGGTGTCCCACATAAAACCGGTACGCCTGTAGTGTACGATACATCCGGTGCGTAAAGGTTTTATGTCGAACACGCTGTATATGAGTAGAAGTGCTGCCTGTACGTTGCGAAAGACACATCATTTATATCTGGAACGTGAGATGAATATTGGGGAACATCTTGCTTTGCTTTGCAATTTTGCTAATTAGTGTCGCATTTCTGCCACTTTTGGCTAATCGCTGCGATGAGAACGAGTGATGATTAGATTAAACTGGTGAAGAATGTCACCCATTCCCATACCCGGACTCGAACCCGGGAACTTGGCTGGTGTGATCTAAAGCCGTAAAGCTCTCGCCACCTAGTCGACAGGAACTTATTCCTGTATAAAAATGTAAGTCAATGTCTCGTTCTAGTTAACTAACTAACTAACTAACTCCCTAGCCTTCTTAAACCCGAAGGTTCATGGCTGCAGCAACACAGGCCTTCCATCTTTCCCTATCTTGAGCAAGTTCTATATACTCTTTTCCATCCCTACCGATTTCCCTTAGGTCCATCTCAACGTTGTCCCTCCATCTTCGTCTTGGCCTTCCTACAGGTCTCTTACCATCAGGTTTCCCAACAAGAATCCTGTAAACTCCTCTTTCCTCTCCCATTCGTGCCACATGGCCTGCCCACCTAAGTCTTCTTGATTTAATTATTCTAATAATATCTGGACATGAATACAAATTATGTAGTTCTAAATTATGTAACCTTCTCCACTCACCTGTCTCCTCATCCCTTTTAGGTCCAAATATTTTCCTAAGAATCTTATTTTCAAATACTCTCAATTTATGTTCTTCTTTCAATGTAAGGGACCAAGTTTCACATCCATATAATACTACAGGCAAAATTACTGTTTTGTATATTTTAACTTTTAGTTTCTTAGATATTAAACGAGAAGACAAAAGTTTATGAAGAGAGAAGTAACATGCATTTCCTGAATTAAGCCTACTTTTTATTTCCTCTTTAATATAATTTTAATTTGTTAATATTACTCCTAAGTACTTGAATTTGGAAACTGGTTCAAACGAGTTGATATCAATAATTAGATTTTGATTATTACCTAACACTTGGTTTCGGTTTGTGGTCATTCCATATCAATTCAACCAAAAAAAGAGGTTTGGGAACCCACCATCTCAGATTTTTATGAAACTTGGTACATTCAATCCTTCCATGGTGGTAAGAAACCTCATAAAATTTTTCGCATCTAACTCATCTGGTTTCAGAGTTATGGCCTCTCAAACTTTCAGCCAACTCTCGTTTTCCTTCATTTCCGTAGTCCTCATTGAAACCTGCAGTGCTTTACAAAAAAAATTCTATCTCGCTCACACGTGATTCAATCCCTTTGAAATTTCACAACAATATTAACCAAACAATAGGCATTTCAGAAAAAAATATGACATCACATGATATCAATATTTTAGTAAAACAAAAAATTAATAAAAAAAATATTAGCGGGATTTTGTTGCCGAAAACATGCCTTGCTAAAATTTCAATTATCATTAAAAGGGAATGAATTAATACCAGCATAAGTATTTTTAAAATTAACCTGGATATGTATTCTAACTTACCCAGCAATAAAAGTTATGGTTATTTTATTCCTTCTATAAATATAATATACTTATGTCTGATATTTGGATGAAATGGCTTCCGGAGTATTAAAATATTTTGGTTAACTCAAAATCAATCAAATAATGTGTTATAAATTAATCAGTGAAGCAAACTCTAAATTCTACACTTTTGTTTATTCTTTGAGCATTGTTGTCTTATTATTTCTTTGCTTATTTATAAAATAATTTATCCACATATAAGCAAAATATATATGGTTCAAAGAAATCTTCGTTTAATGTTGTGTTCTTTGTAAGCAGCAGTTTGATGATATGTCAACATTACCTGAGACAGAATAGCAATGAAGATGACAATAATGATGATAATAATAATAATTTACATTATTTTATTAATATGAAATCATCATTGAACAATATCAGTTATTATGGTATCCCCTCCTGCTTCAACATTTGGTGTTTGATGATTTATCCATATAGATATTTAAATGTGATTGACCAAAACACAGGTTTAAAAATTACTGAATATTCCATATATTGTCTATATATATTTTTTACCTTTCCATATATGTGCATGCAACATATACAAAAATTTACTTTGTGACAAAAGTTGTATACTTTGACACGTTGGATTATCTTGTCCATTGAACTTAGAACCTTTTGCCATCCAAATGTATGATTCTTTCCTGCACTGACGTCATGCAGATGTCTGAGAAGTGGTATGTCCTTCCAGATGTTGTTTCTGGTGTATCGACAACAGCCAGCACATGGGGAATTGGTACTGCACATGTATCTTCATGTCTTGGCCAATAGAATGATGGGGAAGGAGCATGGGGGTGAAGAAACTTTACAACAACATCTCCTTGATCTTCATCCACTTGAGATACTATTCCAAAATACCACAACTGATCATACTTACAAGCAATGTAACATCCAGGAAAGAGTTTATCTACGGTTACAATAAAAGATTGAATCCAATCTTTTACAATCCAAGATGAGGCCCAAGGTTACCACTGGACTTCTGAGTCATGCACTGTACATCCTGTGGTAGTCTACTGTAAGAACTCTGTTGGGGAAAAGATTGTTTCATCACACTGCATCATATATAATGACCTGAAGCATCATATATAATGACCTGAAGCATGATGTGAACATGGTTCACAAAATTCAAGGAATTGTCGTGAGATTTCTGAAAGAAAAGTACACTATTTTCGTGACAGGAGTGCTGCCCAATACAGAAACAAATATAACTTTCTCAACCTGTGTCAGCATGAAGAGGACTTCCAGCTAGAGGCACAATGGTCATTTTTTGCAACAAGCCATGGGAAATCAGAATGTAGTGGGATTGGCGGAACAGCAAAATGCTTGGCACGAAAAGAGAGTTTACAGGGACCATTTCAGAGACAGATGAAACAACAGGGGATTTTTACAATTTCTGTGTGGAAAAAATTACATATAATGCATTTCACTTTATTGAGAAAAGTGAAGTTGATTCAACCCATTTGACACTTCAAAACCGGTTTACAGATGTACAAACCGTTCCAGGCACTAGAAGTTTCCACAATTTCAAACCTCTGGATTCTGCAGGGACCATTGTGGCTAGAAGAATTAGTCAAGATGAGACCCCATCTCTCACATACAGTCTGAAAAACCGCCAATCTTTTATTGTAACTGTACATGAACTCTTTCTTGGATGTTACATTGCTTGTAAGTATGATCAGTTGTGGTATTTTGGAATAGTATCTCAAGTGGATGTAGATCAAGGAGATGTTGTTGTAAAGTTTCTTCACCCCCATGCTCCTTCCCCTTCATTCTATTGGCCAAGACATGAAGATATATGTGCAGTACCAAATCCCCATGTGCTGGCTGTTGTTGATCCACCAGAAACAACATCTGGATGGCAAAAGGTTCTAAGTTCAATGGACAAGATAATCGAACGTGTCAAAGTATACAACTTGTGTCACAAAGTAAATTTTTGTATATGTTGCATGCACATAAACTGCTCGCCATTAAAAATGCAACACCCAGAAGGAGTAATCGGAATCGGACGAAATGTGCACAGTGTGTAGAGGAGAGCTGCAGAAGGAAATGATTAGGTGTTCAAGGCCGTCATGCGTCATGTGCGCCTGCCACGCCATCTGGTAAGTGGTACCTGTAGCAGGTCAGAGAGGTGCAGAAGAGCAGTGAAAGTGCATGGTCGTGAGTGTAGTGTGTTAAAATCGGTCAGCAATGCCATGTCGTCGATTACGGCAGCGATTCCAGCAGGTTTCCCAGTTCGATCGCGGCCGAATTGTTGTATACCGTGAATGCGGATTATCCTACCATGAGATCGGTGCCCGTGTAGGACGGAATGCATCCACAGTGATCCGTGTATGGAACCAGTGGGTCCAGGAAGGCACTGTAGAGCGACGTAGAGGTTCACAAAGTCCACGTCGGACGACGGAACGAGAGGACAGACGTCTGATACGCATGGCCCTTACAGACAGAACGGCCACGTCAACGAGGATTGCGCATGAAGTACGGGATGTTTTACAACGTCCAGTGTCCCCACGAACCGTGCTTCGTCGTTTGGCGAACCGGGGAATTTTTTCCCGGCACCCACTGTTGCGGATTCCTCTGACGCTAGAGCATAGGCCTTTGCGTCTGAGATGGTGCCAAGACCGTCGTGCATGGATGGCGGAGTGGAATGCTGTAGTGTTCTCTGATGAATCCCGCTTCTGTATACGACATCATGATGGACGTACACGCGTGTGGCGGCACCGTGGCACTAGGCTTCATGACGCCTGCATCATCACACAGGGCCTTCATTGGGTATCATGGTATGGGGTGCCATCGCCATAGGTGTTTGTTCGCATCTCGTACGCATTCAAGGGACATTGAACAGCCAACGGTACATCAAACAGGTTCTCACCCCTGTTGCTGTCCCATTACCCATGCACTGCATAATGCCACTTTTCAACAGGATAACACGCGCCCCCATGTTGCAAGGAATGTCCTCACATTTATGGAAGCTAACCACGTGCCCCTGCTTCCTTGGCCAGCACGTTCGCCGGATATGTCGCCAATTGAACATGTATGGTCCATGGTGGGTCGCCGGCTGGACCAACTCAGGTTTCCGGCACGTAATGTTGAAGACCTCTGGCACCGTGTGGAAACCGCTTGGGACGCCATACCGCAAGCAGACATCGATAGACTCATTCTGTCCATGCCTCGCCGTGTTGCATCAGTTATTGCCGCCCGTCGAGGCTGTACATGCTACTAGCTCCTTGGGGTTATGCAACCATGTTCTACGTGTCACATGTGACACCACCGAGCTCTAACTGTAATCATTTTCTCATCTTATTATGAACTACATATTTGCCAAGTTTCGTGTTTCTATCTCATTTCCTTCTGGGTGTTGCAATTTTAATGGCGAGCAGTGTATATGGAAAGGTAAAAAATATATATAGACAATATATGGAATATTCAGTAATTTTTAAACCTGTGTTTTGGTCAATCACATTTAAATATCTATATGGATAAATCATCAAACACCAAATGTTGAAGCAGGAGGGGATACCATAATAACTGATATTGTTCAATGATGATTTCATATTAATAAAATAATGTAAATTATTATTATTATCATCATTATTGTCATCTTCATTGCTATTCTGTCTCAGGTAATGTTGACATATCATCAAACTGCTGCTTACAAAGAACACAACATTAAACGAAGATTTCTTTGAACCATATATATTTTGCTTATATGTGGATAAATTATTTTATAAATAAGCAAAGAAATAATAAGACAACAATGCTCAAAGAATAAACAAAAGTGTAGAATTTAGAGTTTGCTTCACTGATTAATTAATTAATTTAAGTGGCCGCGGTGGCTCAGTCGGTAACGCGTCCGACTACCATGCTCAAGGTCCCGGGTTCGATCCCCGGCCGGTTCAAATCCGGGAACTTTTCTAACGGTGGAAGCGGCCCCGGCGCCTACCCAGCGTCGAATAACATGGGTACCTGGGGGAAACCCTGGGGGGTAAAGGCGGTCAGGGGCGTGATGCTGATCACATCACCCCCACTCACGACCGGATCAAGAAAGTGTGGGGCGTTACCCCCACACCCCCTATACGCCTTAATGGCGTGGTGCTATGCACAGGGGAACACTTTACCTTTTTACCTTCACTGATTAATTTATAACACATTATTTGATTGATTTTGAGTTAACCAAAATATTTTAATACTCCGGAAGCCATTTCATCCAAATATCAGACATAAGTATATTATATTTATAGAAGGAATAAAATAACCATAACTTTTATTGCTGGGTAAGTTAGAATACATATCCAGGTTAATTTTAAAAATACTTATGCTGGTATTAATTCATTCCCTTTTAATGATAATTGAAATTTTAGCAAGGCATGTTTTCGGCAACAAAATCCCGCTAATATTATTTTTATTAATTTTTTGTTTTACTAAAATATTGATATCATGTGATGTCATATTTTTTTCTGAAATGCCTATTGTTTGGTTAATATTGTTGTGAAATTTCAAAAGGATTGAATCACGTGTGAGCGAGATAGAATTTTTTTTGTAAAGCACTGCAGGTTTCAATGAGGGCTTCGGAAATGAAGGAAAACGAGAGTTGGCTGAAAGTTTGAGAGGCCATAACTCTGAAACCAGATGAGTTAGATGCGAAAAATTTTATGAGGTTTCTTACCACCATGGAAGGATTGAATGTACCAAGTTTCATATAAATCTGAGATGGTGGGTTCCCTGGCCTGGTTGAAATGACGTGGAATAATTTTCATTTGTTAATATTACTCCTAAGTACTTGAATTTGGAAACTGGTTCAAACGAGTTGTTATCAATAATTAGATTTTGATTATTACGTAACACTTGGTTTCGGCCTGTAAGCATATATTTAGTTTTCTCTTTGTTAACTACCAAACCTATCTCTTTAGCAGTTTTGAAAAATATTTTAGCATTATTCTTAATTGTATTCACATCATCCCACAATAAGTCTACATCATCTGCATATGCTAACAACTGAGTCACACCATTTAATTTTAGTCCTTCTTTAGTTTCTTTTACCTTCCTTATAGCATATTCTAAGGCAAAATTAAAGAGCAATGGAGTTAATGCATCTCCTTGTTTTAACCCATCATGAATTGTAAATTTGTCTGACACGAATTTTACTTTCTGTTTCACTGGTGCATATTTTTATCATACTAACAAGCTTCTTAGGTATTCCAAACTCTACTAATATATTATATAATTTATCTCTTTTGACCGAATCATATGCTTTTTTGAAATCAATGAATAGCTGATGGACATTTTGATTATATTCCCGCTTTTTTTCAAGTGTCTGTCTGATGTGAAAAATTTGATCTGTAGTTGATCTGTTACGTTTAAATCCACATTGATAATCACCTATAATTTCATTAGCATATGGGGTTAGTCTTGTTAAAAGAATGTTAGAAAATATTTTATATGTTGTTGAGAGTAGAGAAATTCCACGGTAATTATTGCAGTTCATTTTATCACCTTTTTTAAACACAGGAACAATAATGAATTATTTCCACTGTTTAGGGATTTCTTCTTTATTCCATATTAAACAAATTAATTTATGAATTTGACATATTAATGAATTTCCACCATATTTAATCAACTCAGCTGGTATTAAATCAATGCCAGGTGCTTTGTTATTCTTTAACCTTTTAATAGCATCTTTAACTTCAGTCAAGTTAGGTTCTGGAACTAAAGGTTCTGCTGTGTGGACTTCATTTACTTCTGATTTATCTCCTACATGGACATTTAAAAGGTCATTAAAGTAGTTCTTCCATCTATTTAGAATATCGCTTGGGTCAGTTAGAAAATCACCGTCTTTATCTTTTATCAAGTTTACTTTAGGTTGCCACCCCTTTCTAAACTCATTTACACCTTTATATAAATCTCTGATATTTTTATTTTTGCTGTTTGTTTCAATTTCGTTAATTTTGCTTTTCAAGTAATCTCTTTTTTTACTTCTAAACGTGCGGTTAACTTCTCCCTTTATTCTATTATAATTGTTTAGATTTGTATCATCAGAGTTATTTAACCACCTAAGTCTAGCCTGATTTCTTATTTCTATTAGATTATGACATTCATTATCAAACCATGGCTTACTTTTTCTCGGTTTATGGTATCCTATACTTTCTTTAGCTGCTGATTCTATTGCATTACGTATGTGCTCCCAATTCTTATTTACGTCTGTTTCATTTATATTTTCATCATCATTTAAATCCTGCAAAACATCAAATCTATTTGACAGTTTAATTTGGTAATCTTTCTTAATTCTTTCATCAGTAAACTTTCCTGTATCAAATTTTATAACTTTTAGATTTTGTTGCTTATGATTTATCACTGAGAGTCTTTCTCTTAATTTAGCAATTACTAAATAATGGTCACTGGCACAGTCAGCACCTCTATGTGTACGAACGTCAATTATACTAGTATGCCTTCTCTTATCAATGAGAATATGATCTATCTGATTATGAGTTTTACTATCTGGAGAAGACCAGGTATATTTATGGATATCTTTATGTTTAAAAGTGGTACTTTTCACAATTAAATTCTTTGAGGTTGCAAAAGTAATCAATCTTATACCATTATCATTACTTAATTCATGAAGACTTTCTTTACCAATCGTGGGTTTAAATGTCTCTTCTTTGCCAATCTGTGCATTACAGTCACCTAACAGAATTTTCATATCATACTGAGAAAATTTATCGAAGACCTGTTCTAACTGTGTATAAAAATCATCTTTAGTATTATCATCTTTATCGTTGATATGATACATACTAACTCGTTCTAGTTATGAACAGAAAATCTTTCAAACATAGTTTGCGTATGAGTGAGGATTTTCATAACATTTAAATAATTTATTTATGAAAGTTCAGTTTTTAAAGGCAGATTAAATACATTTCTGCTGTAGTTTGCTGGTACTTTTTTCTAGTGACGAATTAACAGAGGATACAAGGTAAGACATGTTTATCGTAAATGTTACGTGTCAACTGTTTGCATCGGGAGGTCAGTATCTTGCGTGCGTGTCAATGACGACTGCAGCTCCAACATTCCTCAACAGGAAGACGGACAACGCAATCACTGTATATTTTGTACTGTACGGATACGCAAGCCACGAGCTATAGCTCTTGAAGTGATTATTATTAACAAAATAAAGAACTAACTAATTTACATTGTTTTTCAATCTCATAAACGACTAAAATAGATGTTATTATTTGTTCCAGGTTCCACAAAAAAAAATAAAAAATAGTTCGTTGCCTAAGAAATCCCTTCCTCGATAAAAGGCCAGTTTCGGGGCCAGAGGAAACACTGGGGTCCAATTTTTAAAGGGTTGACTCACGGGAAGGGGGAGGGTTTCAGAGGGGGGAGAAACAGCACTGCGGAGGGGTGAATGGTCCGTGGGGGATGTAACCCAGGCCAGGAGGGACATAGGCACCTGCGGGTTGCTGAAAAAGCAGTCGTTGGTGAAAACTCCATACTTCCACCTTTTCACGAGCCCCGTCTGAATGGGCTCCTTGGGGCTCCTGGTCTCGGTATCGGGGTGGTGTGATGGCGTACAGGAGGCGTGGGTGAATACTCGCCTCTGTCGGTGTTTGTGAGAGGCGGGGGAGGCCGTCCCTTTTCCCTCCTTAGTTGTGTAGGGGAAGGGTTGCAGGGGATGTAGTGGTTGCATGGAAACTCGCACGACTCGTTCCTCTACACTCCATACCGCTCGGTCCTCTGTCGCCTGGAAGCAGTTCGATCTCCTTTCCATTTTTCCCAGATTTTTTCCAGTATTCTTCCAGTGACTCATGGTCCACAAGCAGAACAGCCAGCTAAAGTTGGCAGCATGCTTTCGCTACATTGCATTTTGGTTATTTAGCATCCTCTTTTTACTTCTTGAGGCTAATCGCGACATCAGAATCGAGTGGTAATATAGAGGGGACAAACACAATGACGCATTCATGCCTTATACAGAATTCGAACCTAGGACCTCTAACTTCAAAGTGCTTTAGGCTAACCACTCCCATCATCACAGTCACTGACACACAGAACATATACATGTCAGTACAGGAAATCACTTAATCCTTCACACGTTATACCTGTTACGTATACAGGGTGTCTCAATAAAATGTATACTCACCTTGAATGTTTACAACATCAGTGTTTATTAAGGTAAATTTCATTTTCAAAATTTAAGAGAATCTACAGACATGAATGATTTTTCCTTTTCAATGCCTGTTATCAAACTGATGATCGTTCTGGTCCAGGCACTGCTCTAACCATGCAAAGTAATGGAATCTCGAACATCAAGAATCACTCCTCTCGGTATTTGGGCGGATTCTCGTTCAATCGCTGCCTTCAGTTCGTCGACTGTTTCCGATTTTGTACCGTAAACTTGATCTTTTATACTTATATCTCCAAACAAAAAGTCTAGTGATGTGAGGTCTGTTGAACGCAGAGGGTATTCTTCTCAACCTCTTCGTCCAATCCATCTGTTAGACACATTTTCCCAAGTACCACTCACAAAAGTGCAATCTCTGGTCTGGATCATCTACACTGAGGGCATGGACTCTTCTGGGAATGTAACTCTTCCAATACCAGTGCTATAAAGATATGTATGCCGCACACATATTCTTGAACTCTGGCGATTCGTTATCATCAAGCTTTCATACGTTATGAGGCTCGTCGACGTCCGCGGTTTTCCAGAACTTTCCTTGTTGACATTCTGATCATTTTTTCTTCTTCAATTCGAGTGATGTACGTCACGTAGGTTGATGTGCTTGAAATTCTCTCCTAAAGTGTCTATACACTTCAACTGCATTTTCAAACTTCCTGTCGCACTTGAGGATAAATTTCTTTTGTTCAACGCTTAGTCTGGCTATTTATTTCAAATTAGATTCAAGTAAATTGATTAAACCTGAAAAGGTCCGAAAATTATTTGAGTTATCAGCTGTTAAAACGTGTGTACATTTTATGGGGCACCCTATAGCATTCACGTGCGTTTTCTCTCACACAGAATTCATAAAAGCTATATTTACACTCTCATATCACAGTTTAGATATCAAAATCTTCTAGAAAGCACAGGCAAACACAAACTCTATAAATATTTGCTCAAAATACAAATATTCAAAACCTCATGTAACACTGTATATTCTCTATTATCTCAGAACATCTCAACTAACTATAAACCTCGTAGCTACTAATAACACACAACTAACCTTAATAGTAAAGATTTATCTCACCACACTAACTTACAATAATTTCTTGTACTGTCACCATAATCTGGGAATGTGCTCGTAGGCACAACTTCTCTTCATGTTTTGTTCCTCTTTCTTATGATTAGGAAAATATTGTATGCTGACCCAAAATGTAGGACTTTTAAGTCAAAATGTACGACACAAATCATTCTAACTTAATGATACATTTCTAGAACATGTTAGCAAGTAATGTAATTACTATTAACTTTCCATGTGCCAACTTTTCACATTAGTTGCTGTTAACGTTCTAAAGGCATGAAAAATATCTAAAGGGGCGTTCCGTTGTCACGAGTGGTACACAAGACTATAATTTTCATATTAAAGTAACTATTCTTCTGATAGTTAAGCAACATTGTTCTTTCAGTTTCTGTGCAAAGAAATATGAAACTAAAACTGTTCAATAAACATAACTACCCTTAAAATACTTAAAATTCCCAGATTTGCAACTATAAGATCAATTTTGTGTCACGGGTGGGACAGACGAAACATTGCCTCTTCAATTAATAATAAATTTATTTTATTTCTTGTGAATTTTCAAATGATGAAAAATAAATTATTTAAGGCAAAGAAGGTAATTGGCCTTTTAGTATTCTAGTGGAGTTGAAGGGGAACTGTAACAGTTATAGGAGAAATTAATTGTTTCTTTCGGTTCACGGTTTGACACAATGGAAAACACAAGTGAATAAAATATTTAAAATAAACGAACAACATATAAAATACCTTCTGTCTTCTAACTTAATAATAATAATAATAATAATAATAATAATAATAATAATATTGAACTTTTATGCAAATTACAATTTTACATTGTTCAATCACAAGTTACAGCATTGCATTTAAAAATTGCAGAGGCACTTTCACATAGAGCGAATGTCCCCTAAAGAAACAAACTAAGCTTTTCAGCAAACCCCGTGTAAAAAGCATTGAGCAAATTAATGCAAAAAATAAGCCTCTAAATCAATTTTAAGCCGCTACTAAGGTCCATAGGTTCCCACACAATGTGTTCCAATCTTCATCTCAGCAACATTAGAAAAACACAAGCACACACATTTAGGGTCAGATTACACGGTTAGGTAAGGTGTTCCCTTAACCATATTTCATTGGTAAATTTGTCCAATGGTTTTCCTTTAGCTTTATACTTTAGCATATAATTTCTTACATCCGTTGTCCTCTTGCCCATAGTTCTTGTTTGTTATCTTACCAGTAGCGGAAATTCAGAGCCAAAACTTGGGGACAAGGACAGTTTACTATTTCTTGGTTAGCATTAAGTATTAGGCTTAGCATTAAGTGGCCATAAGAGAGAGGGGGAAGTAAAGGCAACTGCCCCGTGCCCCCTCCAATCGCCGCCACTGTATCTTACCCTCATTTATTTGATTTTCTACCATCCTGGTGTTTCCCTGTCATCATAGGCCCCACATGCTTCCCTTTTTTATTTTTATTTCGATTCCTTTCAGTTGCTTTTGATCTTCTAATCGCAACGAATAGGATGATAGGTCATGAATAGGGACCTTGATTTTTGGATTTTAAAATATGGAAAAACCGGTGTTGTTTTTATATCTTTTCATGTTATTTTTCTCAGAATTCGCGTTTTCAACAATCAAGCTGCAGTCAGTATTATAATGACAAATGAAACGTTAAACGTTATTAATGCTTAATCTTACCCCAAAATTAATCGAATATGAACTACTTTTGATACTAAACAAATTTCTTTCGACAAAATAGATTGCCAAAAGAGCGTCTGTTCTACTGAATTACGGTTGTATATTACTTATGTACTTATGTAACGAGAAACGTGACATTTCTTTCCTCCACTCATGTCTATGCATCTTTTACATAAGATTTACAATAACCTTTTCCCTTTTCTTTCAAATGTGAACCAGAGATCCCGCGTAGGCACAAGGTCAGCACTTGTGATTTCGGCACGGGGCATCATGGGATTTCCTAAATGTTGCTCTTCACCCAGCATCATATAGATAATACGTAGGGACCTCGAAGTTTCAGTCTTATATTTTTCCAAAATTGGTGATTTTTGTTTTTACTTTTTCGCCCTACATTTTTCAAAATTCGCGTTTTTATTTTATTTAGCTTTAAATAAGTATATTAATTTGTAGGTCACATGGTCTATGCTGTTCATGACAGCTTGGAAACGGTTATTGAGGCATTTTTTCCCTGTTATTTTTCGTGCGACAAATACCATTGTAACAGCTCCGAATGACCGTAGGTGCACACTCGATCTCCGTCAGAACCGCGCCATTGTGGTAGGTAAAGTAAAAAGTTTCTCACGCGACAAATACCGATCTTACGGCCCCAGGGTGGCGATAAGTGCGCACTCGATGTCCGCCAAAATCACGAATCTTCGCTCGGTAAAGCAAAAGGTTTCACGCGTGCAAATATCTGCGTTACTGCTCCCAAGTGACGTTGATCTTCCGTCCGAACCCAGCGACTTTGGTCGATGATTCCCAACGTTCGCACAAAAGGTGAAACATCATGGAAAACTTCCCCTTAAACATGGTTTCGCATAACTTTCGGAATATATCCATGTACAACGCACCATAGTTTGTTAGGAGTGTACTAAAATTTTGGAAAACATGCACGTTATACATTTATAATTATGGTACATTTTATTTTTCAAGCCTAAAACACAAGACTGTTGTATTTTCGGGATATTTTTCGTCTTTTAAGCCCAGAATATGTTGATATTCTCGAAAAAAGCCACAATTCTTTTGTCCCAAATTCGCGTTATTTTGCTCTATTGAATGTATGAAAAGTGTGTTTTGAACATGTGACTGTACATACACAAACACTTTTGGGCAACATTTAACATTGATGAAACGTCCATGCGTTATGAAAGATTCGATCCTACGCCTCTGGATTCGCAGTGCTAACCACACTGCAAGGAGACAGGCGTTACCTCCAGTTTTAAACCCTTTCAAGAGGAGACTGGACTGCTTCTACTTCCTTGCTTTCTTTGTCTTCTTCAATTTTATCCATCTTTGGGTCGTTCATGTTTCTTCTATTTTCTCTCAAGTCATGTTTTACTGTGGAAATATCTTTATCACTACTCCTATGCAAAGTTCATTGATTATTTTTTTATTATTTTCCAATTTGACTCTCTCATATAATTGTCAGGCACCTGCAGTTACCCCTTCCAAGATACCTTTAGGTGAACAACTGCATTGCTTGTGAACTATCGATACGAAAATCTATATGAATTTATTAAGAATGTTAAGTTTAGAATTTAGATTTAGGTATTATAGGAAACGCAATTGTAAGACGGCCGTGGAATAGTGTCGGAAATCTACATGAATTTATTGAGAATGTGAAGTTTGCAATTTAGATTTAGGTTTTATAGGAAACTCAATAGTAAGATGGCCGTGGAAAATTATTGGAAATCTACATGAATTTATCGAGATTGTAAAGTTTAGAATTTAGATTTCGGTTTTATAGGAAACTTAATAGTAAGACGGCTGTCGAAAATGATGGGATATCTACCGGTATATGGATATATTGAGAATGATAGGTTTAGAATTTAGAATTAGGTTTTATAGGAAACTCAATAGTATGACGGCTGTCGAAAATTATCGGAAATCTACATGAATCTATTAGGAAAGATAAGTTTAGAATTTAGATTTAGGTTTTATAGGAAACTCAATAGTAAGACGGCCGTGGAAAATTATCGGAAATCTACATGAATTTATCGAGAATTTGAAATTTAGAATTTAGATTAGGTTTTATAGGAAACTCAATAGTCAGACGGCCGTCGAAAAATATCGGAAATCTACGAATTTATTGTAATGTAAAGTTTGGAATTTAGATTTAGGTTTTATATGAAACTCAATAGTAAGATGGCCTTATAAAATAATCGGAAATCTACATGAATTGATAGAGATTGTAAAGTTTAGAATTTAGATTTAGGTTTTATAGGAAACTCAAAAGTAAGATGACCGTCGAAATTGATGGGATATCTATATGGATATATTGAGAATTTTAGGTTTAGAATTTAGATTTAGGTTTTATAGGGAATTCAATAATAAGTCGTTGAAAATGATCGGAAATCTACATGAATTAATTAAAAATGTTAAGTTTAGAATTTAGGTTTAGGATTTATAGGAAACTCAATAATAAGACGGCCGTGGAAAATTATCGGAAATCTACATGAATTTATTGAGAATGTTAGGTTTACAATTTATTTTCATAAGTTCGAAAACGAGGTTCCAGACTGGAAATCTAGAGTGAAATAAGGGTAAAAGTATAGTTAGGTTCAGCTTAGGTAAATTATAAGTTACTTTTGGTAAATGTTTAAGATAAAAACAACGATAGTTTAAAGTATTTGTGATATGACTCAAGTAGTTTGTAACATGACGTCCATTCTGTCGACGCTACAATCACCCATCTTCACCATTATCTGAGTTTCAAGAGGCAACATGAGACAAAGGGGAACGGCTACGAGGCTGGGCCTAAACATGTTGTTACAGAGAAACTATCTCCACACACAACAGGGTTCCCGTGTTACCGCTATTTCCGAGGTAGTGTATGGGATTTTAAGGGTGGTCTCCGACCGTTCGAGCGGCTAGAGACCACAATAGTGGTTAAGAGTGATATCTGGCTGCTGTACGGCGGCCGGAGTCACAGTAGCTAGCAGACTAAGGCCATTGTAGATAACCCCCAATTCCCTCTTTAGTTTAGCTCATAGCTTTTGGATTTCTTTTTGTGTGTGTGTCTGTGTGTGTCTGTGTGTGAGTGTGTGTGTGCATGTGTGCGTGCGTGGGCCTCTCTCGTCCCTTTCGGCACTTACTACGGAGGGTTCATCCCTAGATCTTCTTCTGCTGCACCATCACTACGGCGTCCGGGAACGCTGGGGGGCTCATTCCCACGGGGAGGGGGGATTCGGTGGGAAGGAAGGCGGAAGGAATGGACGTACCCCACGTCCCCCTCCGACCTGGGCTATCCCATTGGCCAGGATCTCCTCAGCAGTGTTGGTTTTCCCCTAGGGGAGATTGGAGGGCTGAAAGGGCTCCTGGGGGTCCTCAAAGGGGCCCAGGGGAGCTTTGAAAGAGCCCAAGGTGTCCAGAGGGCCGAATTGGATCTCAAAGGGTTCAGGAAGCCCTCAGAGCTCAGGGTGGGAGATGTGGTTAGTCTGCCTCTTAGAGAGTGGTACTCCAGTGTCCGCGGAAGCATAGTAAAAATAAAAAAATAAAAAAAAAATAATAAAAAACTAAAAAAAACTTAGGCAGCGATCTGCGTCAAATTTGGAGCCTGCGAAGATCAAGGGAAGCAGCATGAACAGGTAAGTTTTCTTGTTTTGTGGAATATTTATATCAAACGGGTATAAATTCAATATAAGTAAAACAGCAGGTAGAAATAAAAGTAGTCTCATTGGTATTAATGTTAGTTGAGTTTTCAATAACATTCGATTCATTTATATTTTAGAGTAACATTGGTATTCACTACAACAATCACACAAAATAATCCTACTATGTATCTCTTCTATTTACCGAGCTTTGTAACCTTCACTTGGCACAATTAGAATTATATTCGTATACATAAAACACTCATTCACAGAACTATGCGTATACATATTACTGTTAACACGAACCAAATATCACATGGTCACTTGGCTTGGTCCCAGCTGCAAAGTGTATACAGGCGATTCAAAGTAGTGACAAGCCACACTTCTGGCGAATTAATATGTCTTATTGCTTAATTCGTTCTTGATTTATCTAACACTATGATTGTTACAATAATTAAAATAATTTGTTGGGGGTATGAGAACTTGCAGGCTTTTTCAAAATCGATTTTCTCAAAGTGTGCGGTTCCCACAAACACATCATTAACCGTTTATTTTTCAAGTTCAATGCAGGTGTACGAGCAGTACTTGCTGCTACCTTTTCCGGAAATCGCGAAGTCGAGAACGAATAATGCAGTGGTGCCTTTGTCCATGCTGATACTCTCATCCGGAACCTTTGGTAGCACGATTGTGTGTCGAATACTATAAATAGAGCTGATAGAGCAAAGTAACATACAGGAATGTATAACTAACAACCGTATACCTACTTTTGCAACCTCTGTATATTAGTTTCTGACCATAGAGGGACACGCTTGTAATACCTCTGCACATTGTTCACTCTATAACCATATTTCGTGATTAGAAGGTACTTCTTTAGGGTGCATTTCTCGTTACAGAACAATCTGAAAATAATTTAATGTGTATTCAATTGTTATTCTTTCAGTGTCAAGAGAGAACACCCACAGCAAGAAATCGTCCCGAAACTCTGGACTTTTAGCTCATCAGGTGCGGAAGGCATACTCTTTGGAATAGCAAACAATAAATACTTTAGAGAATATCAAAGTGTCTATGCTTTAGTCTCCACATTTATCGCTTTAGACCACTGAACTCTATAACATGACAACTCGGTTCGATCTTAATTGCCTTGAAAAAAATGTCCCATGAGTTCTCTAGGATTTCCAGAGAAAAAGTGAAAAGTGAAGATCCATGAGTGAAACAAAACTGCAGCTGCTGTAGAACTTATACATAAGTTTTCTCGCATTTGCTAAAAGGCATCAATAATTTTAATTTAGCCATTAAATGTAAGGGTGTCTTGGTTACCAACGATTATATCTCAAGTAATATTTCCACAAATTAAATGTGTGAATATTCCAACTCGGCGTATGGAATTAAAATCGTCTAAATATCCAATTTTATCTGTAAGTATCCTCGTTTAATGAAGTATTTTTGACGGTTTCGTGTAAGCTTAAATTTCGTTATTTAAAATTTTATAATCGTGACAATCTTTCTGAAGAAAGTTCTTGTTCTTTGTTTCCAGCACCTTGGAGACTCTTGATCACTTTTTCAAACGTTTCTCTTGTGTAACTAGCGATCGAATATTTGAATGCGTAATTTATCTTTATAATACTAAAAGCAACATAACTGATGGAGGGTAATTACAAATCTCATAAGGAATAAAGAGTTCTCAAGCCACGACAGGTTATTGAAACTTCAAATTGAAGGAAAAATTGGAATAAAGCAATGATGTGCCGTGTACAATATTAATAATCATAAAATGTACAACTAAAGGGCATTGCTTTGCTAAATTGTAAATTGTTGACGTTGACGACATGTGACGTTTGAAATCTTGTTAAATGTTAATCTTTGGAGTTACGTTACTTATAAGGGTTTACGAAAGTAAAATTTAAATTCATTTGATCAAATACTTGGAAGCCTGTTATGTATGACAAAAATCTGGGTTAGTTTGTTTCATTTCAGCCATTTCAATTGTCTTGACACATTAAGTTTAAGTCTAGCGTATCTCGTTCCAGTAAGTCATGCAACTTCGACATTGATTTGTGTCTAGAATATGGAGAAATTTTCAATAAAAATATCTTCCGCCAATGGAGGATGTAATTAAATATCGTAAATGAAACACATGTAATTTACAATTTCAAGAGTATGATCCAGAAAGGAAATTATGACACGAAAATAGTCCAAAATAATGAAAATAGGGGTCAAATTAACCAGATCGCCAATATTTGAAGTACTTTGTACAATTAAATCAACTTCGCCTCCCAGATGATTGAACCAGAACAAGAGCGTACAAATACTCAGAAAATGAATTTTCATCATGAAATGGCGTACACGAGAGAAGGGCTGGTGGGTGTATTGTGAAAACAGAGTTGCCAAACCTTATCCGCATAAAGAAATAACTAAGCTGAATCTTAAATGCAGCTAAAATGAATTTTAAGGAGCCAGAGTTTGGAAAGCCCGGTCGGTAATCTGCCTCTTAGGGTAATTTTAGGTATCAAGTAGGGGAAGGGGAAGGTAGCTAGTTTACCATAAACTTTAAAGTGAAGACAATTTGATATTCGTTTTCATCATCTAGAATGGCCGGTACCATGCCTCTCGATAATCCACTTATGGTCTCATGAAATCAGAAATAAAGGATTCCCGGGTATTATGTCATCTTCACATCAGCCACGGCGCCATAACACTGGCTGCGGCCCACATAGACCAACTTTTGCATAAATAAAATACATTTTGCATGCGATATTGTGGTACTGGCTGTGTCGCCCCACCCATTATTACTTCCCCACCTATTTTTGTATAGCGCAGTGGCTGACGTGAAGATGACAATATTGGTATCCGGTAATACTTTATTTTTTATTTCATACTAGCTGATTACCCGGCGTTACCGGCGTGTTTAATGAATTCTAAGTATAGCGTAAAATGTAACTAATTTTATTTACAGGTATTTAAAAGTATAAGTACAGTATACAAATTATGAAGTAATATCTTTTACAAATTAGCCATAATATAAATTTAACAACAATTGATGAACAACATTTTTATTCCACCTCCAGGAGCAAGAATAAATAAATTAAACGGCATTGGGAGTGTCCCTATTCATCTTATCGGCACCGAAAAATATGGACTCAACACTAATATCGGTCGTTTTCGATTATCTTTACATCTCACCCCCTTCCCACACCCACCCCTAGGGGTGCCAGGGGTGTCTTGGAGTTGAACGGCATTGAGAGAGTCACTATTTATTCTTGCTACCCCGAAAACTATGGATTCCACACTAATGTCGATCGTTTTACATGTCACTCCCTTCCCACCCCCACCCCCAGGGGTACCATGGGTGTCTTGGAGTTGAACGGCATTGGGAGTGTCCCTATTCATCTTAGCGACCCTGAAAACTGTGGATTCCACACTAATATCGGTCGTTTTCGATTATTTTTACATGTCACCCCTTCCCACCCCCACCCCTAGGAGTGTCAGGGGCATCTCATCCCCACAGTATTTCTTTCCAGATTTTAAGTCATATCTATACCAAGTTTGGTCATCGTGAATGTCACATATTAGCTTAGCGACTCCAAAAACGTAGGATTAGGCACTAATCTTGTTCAATTTTGACATTTTAATTTTCACCCTTTCTCACCCCCCATCCCGATAGGTGATGAACTTGAAATGGAACGGCATTTGGAGTGTCACTATTCATCTTGGAGACCCCAAAAACTGTGGATTCCACAATAATATCGGTCGATTTCGATTATTTTTACATTATTAAGCGCCGAATGTTAGGTATTGAAGTCTGGCCCCTGTTATTGTATACTCAAGATATCATCAGGAGCTCGGAAATTCTTTAAACGCGAGTTTTTTTTCACGTCTCCCATCAAGGGCGGATTAAAGGGGAAAGGAGAGGTTGCCCAAATATCCGAGGGGCGATCCTAGGGGGTGACGAAAGATAAGATTGAAGAAAGATAGGGGCGACGAATGATAAAGGAGCAAACAAAGATAAGAATGACGAAAGATAGGGTCGACGAAAGATAGGACGAGCGAATAATAAGGAGGCGAAGTAGAGGCAATGGTTCGTCGGTGAACATTTATTTGCTATTTATTTATTTTACCCTGATATCAGCTAATTTCTAAGGGGGAAAGATCCAAAAAATGCAATTTTTACCATTGTTATGGTATAAAAAATAATTATGTTTTTTTTATCAAAGCTGAACTCATAGGGGGCAAAATTTACATTTTGAGCCTATAACAGTATATTTTAAGCTTATATTTACAATTATTACATTTTTTAAAGAGAAATAGATATATTGATAGTGATTTTGAGTTTTTTTACAATGCTGTACAGCACTGTATAGTGCTGCATATATAATTATTTCTCAAATGTGTATATATTCTGATTAATTTTTACATCTGAAAATGTAGATACTGATTTTTTTTAAAGTTATGAGTGCTGCAGTGCTATGTAGTGTATATATCAAATTATTTCTCAAATGTATAATATATTCTGATTAATTTTTATGTCTGAAAATGTACATGTGTGCATTCTTTTAGAAAGAAAAAAAGCTATATATAAAAATATATATGCACCTTTGGTATGTAGAATACTAATAACTTATAAATTTATAATTAATTTTTATTAAGTATAAATTGTTCTAATATATTTTTGAAAAACAAATTGAATATATAAAACCAAAATTTTTTTAAAAATAAAAATTAAATATATAAAACAAAAAAAAATATTTTTAAAATTTTTAATATATAAAACCAAAACATATATTTTTAAAATATATATATAATTATATATATATACAAATTATATAAAAGAATAACAAAAATGAATAACAGAAACCAAAATCAAAAAATTTTGTATATAAAAAATATACCACATCAGATATAAATGATGAAGGCTCAGATATTCCAAATGTTTTAGCTAAATTGAAAGAAAAAATTATAGAAGCAATTAAAAATAAATTTGAAAGATGTTCTCTGAAAATATATATTAATCTATTCTCTATGTATATAAATTCTCATAGTGAAAAAGAACAATACATTCATCGTACCTGTGTGTTAATTTTACACAAGAGTGATATTCGTTCTTTGTATGATATTTATGAAAAAAATTGTAAAGAACTTTTCTCAAAACAACAAAAGTTCCAAGGATGAGGTTCGGGTTGGTCACTTTGTGATACAAACCATAAACTTGAATTGAAAATAGCAAAATATGTCCCTCTTGGGGGACCTAGTTATATTAAATTACCCAACGACATCAAAAACAAGAATGCTGTAATAAATATTCAAAATAAAGACAATAAATGTTTTTATCTAGCATCTAACAATAAATATCGTATCTCTAATTACAATTATCCTGAATATATAGAAGAGTCTAAAAAAACTATGTCAGGCATAAAATATCCAGTAGATATCTCAGATATTAGTAAATTTGAAAAACAATATAAAGAACACTACAATCAATCAATAGCTGTGCAAGTTTATGGTATTGATAAAAAGAATAAAATTTATCCACTGCATCACTATCCAGCAGCAGATGGTACACGTGTTATACATTTATTATATGTTACAACGAGAAACAAGAAACACTATTGTCTCATACAGGATCTAGGACGATTGGTACATAGTCAAATAACATCAAATCATGGTAAAATAACAATATGTGATCGATGCTTGTCAAAATTTGATGGAAGAGGTGGGAAAACATGTGAAGAGAAATTAAAGGAACATATTAAATATTGCTCTCTCCACCCTCCTGGGACTTATGATGATTCACCTAAATGTGTAAAATTTAGTAATTTCAAATCATTGCTAAAAAATCCATTTGCAATCTATGGAGATTATAAAACAATATCAGAATCAATAGCAACATGTTTTCCAGATTCGAATGCATCAAGTACAACAAATATAGCTAAACATAAAGCATGTGGTTTTGCACTAAAATTAGTAAAAACATATGAACAAAATAATTCAGAACTATATTTTTATCGAGGTGAAGATGCAGACCAAAAAAAACTTCGAGAGTGGGGTGAAAAATATGGTCCAATCTTATATAATGATGAAATACCAATGAACCCTTTTACACCAGAACAACAACAGGAACATGATAATACTTTCAGTTGCAGATACTGTAATAGATATTTTAATTCTGATAGTGAAAAAAAGAAACACCACAATCATTTTAATGGAGAATATATCCATACAATTTGTAATTCATGTAATTTGCAAATAAAACAACCTAATTTTTTTCCAGTATTCGTTCACAATTTGCAAAATTTTGATGCACATTTATTTATCAAAGAATTAGGGTATGATACAGAGAATATCAATATTATACCACGCAGTAAAGATAAATATATTACCATAGAGAAAACTATCAAATTAGAAAATGGATAAAAAGTTGTTCTTAGATTCTTGGATTCATATCAATTTCTTTCCAGCAGTTTGGCTACTCTGGTGAGCTATTTAACCAATGAGAAATTTGTTCACACAAAATAATATTTTGGAGAGGATAAGATAGAATTGTTGAAAAGAAAAGAGGTCTACCCATATGATCACATGGATGATTTTGAAAAATTTAAAGAGACACAGTTACCATCGATAGATAAATTTTATAACAAACTTCAGGATGAAGAATGTAGCGAGTTAGATTATCAATATGCACATAGAGTCTGGAAAACACTAGATTGAAAAATAATGGGAGATTATCATGACAACTACTTGATTTTGGATACTCTACAGTTGGCTGATGTGTTCGAAATTTTTCGAGAACGTAGTATTTAATTATATGAATTAGATCCTGTATTCATGTACACAACACCCGGTTTATCCTGGCAGGCCATGCTTTTAAATACAAAAGTTAAAATTGGTGTTATTAATAATATTAACCAGTTCATGTTTGTTGAATCTGCTAAACGTGGTGGTATAGTGCAGTGTCCTTTAAGATATGCAAAAGCAAACAATGTATATTTACCTAACTATGATCCTAGCAAACCATCTAAATACATATTTTATGTTGATATGAACAATTTATATGGTTATGCGATGACTCAATCACTGCCAATCGGTAATTACAAATGGATAACCAAGAAAGAACTTGAAGACAGGGATTTGTTAAATTGGTCTGAAGATCATCCAAAAGGTTGTCTACTGGAAGTTGATTTATAATATCCATCTGATCTCCATAAACATCACCACGGATTAGCTATGGCACCAGTTTCTCAGAAAGTCCCAGGTACAGAGGAAACAAAATTGATATTATCTTTCGAAACTAAAAAAAATTATGTACTTCACTATCGACTGTTGCAATATTACAAAGAGCAAGGTATGGAACTTACTAAAATCCATAAGGGGTTAAAATTTGACCAAGAAAAATGGTTAAAATCTTAATATCTTAATATGCTAAAAAATAAGAGCTACATTTCAACTTTGTAAGTTAATCAAAGGAATCAAATTTGTTGAACATTTTTGAAAAAGAAAACCTTTTTATAAGCAATATTACCCAAAAAAGAACATTGTTGGGAAGGTAAAACGAAACGTGTTTCCGGTTACAAATTCTGCCAAGCAAAAATTATTTGTTTCCCATGACCTCAGTCCTAGCCTTGTTTTCCTGACTCCTCCAGTTGCCCAGGACTTTGGAGTCAGTGCGAACTCTGTAAATAAATTACCTGAAGGGAACGGCTAAGTGACTTCACCCTGGCAGTGTGTCGACAGTAAAAATAAATGCTATTAAAAGAAGCTATTAAATGGGGTTGCATACATGTGGGATAGAAAAATGCCATTTTCAACGGCTTGTAGCATAATTTTTTTTTGGCCTTCATGTCTTCTGCACACTGTGAAAGTTGTCTGTTCACTGTTGTACGGTCACACCACTGTGTATTTATGTTCAAGATAATTACAAGTAGAAAAGAAGAAAAGTTGCAGAAAAACAAATTCCGATTGACAGAATTGCGTAAATAATATTGTACTTAATTTGAATGTTTTGGACAAATAACAATAGTATACATGTTAAAAGTACTTCAGGCGATTTATTGCCCCCAAAATCTAGCAACGATTCTGCTGCGAAGTGGATTCTCCATTTACATAATATTAATTAAACCTAAGCCATTGAGTGGCAGAATGGACATCAGTTGCAGAAAAACCCTGATGTCAGAGAAAGAAAACAAAGTTTTTTTTATCCTTCTGCTCAGTGGTGGCGAAAAGGGATCACAGACCTTGCGGTGCGGGTGGACAGCTAAATGCCCCTTATATAGTTGGTTTTGTATTGCAGTCATTGAGGGACCTTTCTTCCATAATGTAAAAAGTATAGAAAATTCCCCTCTATTCTAATTATGTGAAACATTTGTGACCGAGGACGGCCAACTTTAACCCGAGGGAGGCAATTTGTCAATTTGGCAACCCTGTAAACCGTGACATCAGCCGGCCGATGTTACTCGGAAGAAACGTTAGAGAATGAACGTCCAAACGTAAAAAAAAGGTAATAATTTTCTGTAGCCTATTCATCCCGTAATCTCTTCATCGCCCAAATTGTATTCACCAGTGCATTCAACGTTAGTTTTCGTTAGTAAAGCACTATGTTATTAAATTGTTGAAAAATATACCTTATATTTTCTGAGCCACATACCAGCATTTCACGGAGCTTTTCGTATAGGCTACTTTTCTCATGTGATGAATTATCAAATATAATAAGTATCCCATATTGATGTCATTAAGAGTTTAAATTATCGTTTGCAAAATAAATCAGCGAAATCGAAGAGCTATAACCATGACATAGAGGCAGACTAATTTAAAACTTGTTTACGCAAAGAGCAAATTTCTAAAACTAATTTCTAAATCATGCAAAATTATCCACTTTCTCTCAGGGAGTATATAGCCACCAACACCCGAAATGCCACTTGTTTCAAAAGATTTATTTAAGATAATCAATTTCGTGCAAGGCATTATTTGAGCCTTGTACATACATATATGCACACAAAACAAATATTTGCTCATACGCACATTGTAATTACAATGTATTGTCTGTTGAATAAAATCTTGGCAAATTATGTCATAGACTGCTAAAAAGAAGACGCTGTACAGAAATATTACATTCTGTAATACTCGCCCATGCTGGTTTATCGCATCCAGAACTACTTCTACGTCTTACTTTCAAAACTTTAAAGCCAGTGTGTTAGATCTTCCATCGCTTAAATATATAGTTTCTAAAGAGCTTCTAATATCATTCTGACATTCTAGCAAATACAAAAGGGTCAAACTAATGTCCACATCATTGGAAAGTTCCATGCTTCATATGATATGTAAAGTTCGCCTTGCGTTTTCTGTTTATTTCCAGTTATTTGATGATAAATGTCAATTTCTATTCTTCATGTATGTTTTGCACTTACATCGTAATGTCAACTTTCTGTCCAGATTTTACACATATTCTCTTGTTTCTTTAGAAGTCAACATCAATTTTGCTATTCGCGCCCATGCTTTGTAGCTTGATTTTTAAGCCGGCGAGACAGCGTTGCCAAATTTCAGGATTCCGGCCTGGAATAAAGCTGGCCGTGGATCGAGCCGAGGCAAAAAGGTCGGGACGCCTGATAGCCTTGCATCAATGGCTGTAGAACTAAAATACCCCAATATTGCAGACTGCAGACTTATATAGCCTGCCTCTGTCCAGAAACAACCTATTCATTTGTGCAAGGACAAAATCGAAATTCATGTAAAATTTGAAAAACCATAAACGTAATTTTTGTAGGTTTTTATACGTTCAAATTAAAAATTTTCATGGCTTGAGGGGGCCATGGCCCCCCTGGCCCCCCGTTGGGTACGGCCCTGCACATGACCCCCTTGCCATGTGAAAATCTGGAGGTAATTCTAATACGGCGGCTTTCAAGATGGCCGCCACGATGCTTACTAGCCCAATGCCCGGTTCGCTCAACCATCTTTAAAATGTTCTTAACGAGTTGATAGTTAACGCATCACTAAAATCTTAGCAGCCTGTTAAACTTTTAATGTTCGCTCAAGCGATTTTATAGCCCCGTTAACTAACGACATGTTAGAGACGTTTTGCTTTGATGCCTTGCTATTCTCATACTTTGATACGAGAAATGCAACGTTTTCATTGGTTGTACCGTGGACAGTAGACTGTGCGTAAGCGGATTTAATTTTTTTTGTATGAAATCCCAGGAACAAAAATAAAGAAAGTAATGTGTAAAACATAAATATATGTTTAAGAAATGAATGTTAGTTAGGTATTTACGTCCGCACACCGAAAATGTTATGTATTAGGATTAACAGTTACATTGTAATTTCGTAAGTTAGATTTAAATGAGTGCCTACAGACTGCAATACATGATCATAAATATATAAATAAAAACTACTTTTCTAGGTTAGGGTAATCTGTTTGAAGTTTGGTAAATTTAATTATATTAAAATGGCATTGCAAAAGAGGTCTAAAGGTGGAAATGAATGTGTGTTTGCTATAATAATTTTCCTCAACAAAAGAGAACATTTCACGAAATGTACACCATGCATAACTTAACTTACTGTGCCATGGCAATTAAATAATATGTAAATATTGCAAGTCACATCTATTGGCATTGATGTGAATGTGGCATTGCAAACAAGAAATCTACTGTTTCCAAATAATCACTGACAAAAAAAGAAGGCACGTAAAATGTCTACCTGTATGATTACCGTTCATGCATATGTACAAGGGACGTTTCTGAATGGTTGTGTTTTTGTTTCGTACAAATATTTTTCAAAGAAAAAAATATATATAATACAATACGATATTTTATATTTGATTTATCATAAATGGTAAAAAGGTCAAGTACACTGTTAGACCATAGAGGAGTTAGACAGTATCCTCATCACTTGTACGAACGTACCGTGCAAATTTCCGAATGCGTGGTAGTGTGTTTTACAAACAAATATGCATACTTTAACAATGTCCATGCACGAAACTACATTACCAGAAACAGCTTAGGATTAACCTTTTTTATTAATGAAACATACATGTGTAGTACGGTACTTTACATTATGTTTGGTTATTCATTATGTGATGAAGTTATAGTCATTCAGAAAATGTACCTTGTACATGGAACGGTTGATTAATATGGTATTTTAAATTTGATTTATCATAACTGGTAAAAAAAAGTGCACTGTTAGGCTGTACCATTACCACTTGTACGTACGTACAAGGAAAAATTTCCGAATGGATGGTAGTGTGTTTTTCAAACAAATATGTATACTCTTACAATTTCCATGCACGAAACGACAACACCTTTAAACTGCTTAGTACCTGAAGCTTTTTTTTCTTAATGAAACGTACATGTGTAGTACGGTACTTTACATTATGTTTGGTTATTCATTATGTGATGAAATTGTAGTCATTCAGAAAATGTACCTTGTACATGGAACGGTTGATTAATATGATATTTTACATTTAATTTATCATAACTGGTAAAAATATAACAAGTGCACTCAGACAATATCATTACCACTTGTACGTATGTACAAGGAATAATTTCCGAATGGATGGTAGTGTGTTTTATGTCACTGTACAATGTCAAAATGTTACAATGTCCATGCACGAAACTATATACCTGAAACTGCTTAGAACCTCAAGCTTTTTTACTTAATGAAACAACATATGTAATCTATATTAGGTGATGAGATGGTAGTTGTTCGTAAATGTACCTTGTACATGTAACGGTTGATTACTTCTTTCAATTTTTAAGTGCTCTTTCAGTTTGTTACGAATACGATTTAATTTCCATTTGCACAGTTATATGTCAGCCCATTTTCAATATACTGCATAATAATTGTTTTGATTTTGTGATTATATTAAGACTCACGTTATATTAAACAACATGTTTCATTCTACAGTACTTACGTACAGCTACGAGCTAAATAAGTAAATAGGTTAGGCAGGTTTTCTTTATTTCTGTACTTGGTTAGGTTAGGCAGGTCAGGTTTGGTGCTTTTAGCATCTCCAGTTTGCTACAGCTGTCTCTAGCCGCTTGTGATTCAGAATATAGAATGATGAACATTTGTGTCGAGCATTCTCGTCACAGCAAAATCATTTTTTTCCATTATGTTAATTGGAGTAGGTGGATATTAATTTGAAAAGTTCGAAAGAACAATTCCCTACTACTTTGAAAGATTGCAGGCTACATTGTGTAATGTCACAAATTTATTTTACATTAAATGAGAGTACAGGACGTGTATTGCCTATTTCTAAGACAGTTGCTTCATTTTAATTTTATCTCTTACGTTTTCTGACATTTTTCAGTTTAAAGAACAACATAAAATTGGAATGGTTGTTATAAGCAGACATAAGCATCAACACAAGAAACCACGTTTTCTCCAGTTTCTATGTGATCCACTGGAAGACGGCGTGGACGACGACACCGAATATCTTGGTGAATAACTTCACCTTATACAAATTGAAATATGTAAAAGGAGGTTACATTATCTTAAAAAGTCATGCGATATTTTGTGTTTATGGTTACAGTGCATTTAAGGTGGAAGCCCAATATGCATTTTAAAAACATCAAGTTCGTATAATTAACTATAAGCATATATTTTTGGCTCGACAGGCAAAATTAATAAAATTTGAATAATATGTGATGATCACGATGCCATTATTGACAAAACTTTAAAAAAGTACATTGATACAATATTTCTCATTTAACTTACATGTGATTTCTGATTTGCAGTACGAATTTATGATATGAAATACGAAATGGGAAAATTATTTTTGCTGTAGAAAGAAATCGAACTAGTGTATGTTTTGCGATGGTATTCAAATAATGTGTTGAAATCGGTTTGGGATAACCTTTCAACACAACAACATACGCAATTTCGCCATCTTATTTCCGACACAACACAACGCGCTGTTAAGCACTTTAATGAAGCAATAGAGTGCCTTTAGATTTAACGACGACATTAGAGGTCTGTTAGCCTTAACGAAGGTTGAAGAAATGCCTCAATGTGCTAATGTAGCGTTAACTTGATTTAACGCTTCCTTAAAATTTAACGCGCGTTGAGCGAACCGGGCATAAGACTACTAGAAGGAAAGGCTGGAGTCAGACACGCCTCTTTTCGCGACTGCCGCGGGTGTGACGTCATTGGGCGGACAAAACCCAGCTGAGTCTTTACCCCATACGGAAAGAAACGTGGAAAGGCTGATCTGTTTTGTTCTTTTCGCTCCTTTTTTCTTGTATTTCTCGATTGTTGGGTTCAGGGTGCGAAATCCTGGAGGGGATGAGGGGGATTTCCCCCCACTAACAATCTTGGCCACAAAAAAAAACACAAAAAATTTCCCGGGGGAAAGAGTTTTTGTTATAACAATGAAAAGATAAGCAATTACTTTTAATTTCAAATATACTTTACTAAGAATAATATTCAAAACACACACAAATTAGTGTAGTTGTGAGTGTTGAATGCTTTCTGTCTCAAGAGATCATTAACAAATCTACATCAATACGCACAGTAAAAGTAAAACAAGAATGCAAAGCAATAATAACTATGAAATCTAATTGATTTATATTAACATAGTGCACAAACTAAACAAAAACTTACACATAATAAAACCACTTCAACTGCCATAATTTATTAACATCTTTAACCGGTTAGTAAAGGAATTAGTTAGCTGCTTTACACTAACTGATATGTATGAAAGTAACAAATTAATTTCTAATTAATAATCACAATAATTATTTTAATTGAGTAATTTATTTTTACTTTTAATAACATTACAAATATGTACATCGTACAATTCACACATATGTTTGTGGGGAGGGGGGTTGTTGGTTACGAACTTTCTCCCCCTCACCAGTTTTCAATGATTTCGCACCCTGGTGGGTTGTGAGGTGTTGCAGTTCACAATGCCTTCAGTGAGGTGTTGCGACGTGTCGTGATCTCCGATGAAAAAATAAAAACAGCGGGCGACAATATATAACTGAACACATCGCATCTAACGAGACATGTTAGTGGATTGCAATACCAGTAGTCTCATTACACAACATCAGGCTACCATACACTTCAAAATACACAACTTGCTATTTATATACGAGTGATGCTTAAATGACAACGTAGTTCAACTTCCGTCCTCCATTGTTCTATTATTTATTCAGTCAAATTTTCATCACAATCCCCCTCCCCCCAAAGTTAAGTGGACTCAACCAGCTTTCACATACCCGCCTGTGGGCACCCCTGTTCGACATTCCACTGATTATATATACGTATAAGTATATAAAGTGACCCTCGACTTTCTTCAGTTCTATGTCTCAAGTTTTCGTTCAGTGAAAAGTTTTTTTAAAGTGTGTGTTACATAATAAACACGGAACTTCCTCACATTCCTCCCTGTGTAGTTCAAAGATTCATAAGACTCAGAATTGTAATCTGAATAAGGAAAATTAATTGAGAAATAAATACCAATAGTCGAAGCAAAGTTACCAAATTTGAAGAAGTTAAGTGAAAACAGCTCCTCTCTCACTCCTAAAAGAGAGCAATAGACGAGATTGTTTTCTTTTACATATTCAACTTATCCATAATTTTGGCTTTCTGCCTTTCTTTATTTAACAAAATTATTTTACGCATTCAACATATATATTTTTCTTTCTGCCCTAACAAAATGCATTACTAGGTGTATTAACCGCAATTTTACATGAAACTAATGTTTCACAGAGGAATGTGACGACTTATAAACTACCGATAAAATGTGTGCGTAAATGGCTATGTAATCCAACTGTAAGGACATACGTTATGTCGGATCCTAAGTAAGTCTGTGTATTCACTCCCAATTAGCTTCTGGGCATAATTACGGCTCTTTTTTGTTCATAATTACTGCTTTGATTCGGCTGCGAAACCGGAGCGTAGAGCGATCTGTCCGCGCGTGACGTCACGCCTGACGTCAAGGACCACGTGATCTGGTATGGCCCCAGCCTTCTCCTCTAGTCTTGTTACTAGCCCCATCTGGTGTGCCCACCCCCACTACCCATATACGAAGTTTCATCGTCCTCCGTCAAGCCGTTTTCAAATTAAAAGGGTAGTGCTGGACTTTTGCCTGATCCTGTACTATTTAAGAGTATTAACAATTTGGTTCACATTGAAAAGGAAAATGTAGTGAAACTGAAATATTATAAAAATAATATTAAACGAACCGGAACGGCCCATTGCTATTTCTGACGAGAAGAAATGGGAAGGTTCCAGATATTCAAGAACCGTTCCGGTCAGGGGTGACGATTAGGGGATGAGGGAGCAGTTACCCCCACCACTTTTCGCAACTCCTTCCCCCGCACTATGTTAAATCTTATCAACTGTCTTTGTCCTCCCCTCAGTTTTGACACCTTGACCCCTGGTTTTGGAACCCGATCGCCGCCACTGGTTCCGATCTATTTCGAGCCCTGATCTGATCTGGTGTCAATATATTAAATTGTGATTAATTGAATAAATAAATATATTAAATAAATATTGTCTTGTGACCAGATTTGTCTGTTCATGTCCATATAGCTATCTTTACAACTTACTAGTTTTATTACTATCGGATATCAAATAAAGCTTCTGGTTAATTGCAGCTCTTTCCACTAAGTACGTGTAAACACTTGTAAAACCAAATTTATCATGCATAATAATACTTAGAGCGAGAATGTTTAGAATTGTGAGTCGCATGCTGCAAATGTTTCAGCATCTTGACAACAGATGGCAGAGCGCTGCATAAATTTGTTCTGGCTCCGCTTCTTTCTTTTTGAAAATAAATTTGAGGTAAATTTTCTAATGTGTACATTAATGTTGATTAATTTATTGACTTTATTGACTTCTTATAACAAAGGAATGGAAGGATTCTTGAATTTGGCGTCGCTAGCTATGAAAAATTAGGGCGGGGGAAGCAGAACCATATAACCAATGAATATGCTTGTTTTCAGGGGCGGCTTAAGGGCCGGATTCCCGGGC
Source organism: Lepisma saccharinum (assembly GCF_977018435.1). Lineage (NCBI taxonomy): Eukaryota > Metazoa > Arthropoda > Insecta > Zygentoma > Lepismatidae > Lepisma > Lepisma saccharinum. The sequence continues at coordinate 79,019,802 of NC_139233.1, forward strand.
GCCAAACCGGGGTGTCCTCCTTTACATAAGTGTGATCGTTTGTTTTTAAAAAAGTTGTTACAAACCAGATATTTCAATAACACGAGATGGAAAGAGAGGAGTTCCGGAAAAAGGAATAGATGGCAGCACAAGGTGAAAAAATATAAATAAATTGTTGGAGGATAAGTATCGACTTAGTGAAAGTAAAAGTATGATAGAAATATGTAGAAAGGATGAGTGCAATGTATGAAAATTAAATAATACGTGGAAAGGAAAATGTAAGTGGTTTCATCATTTAACAAGTTCAAGCACACATTCATTTGTTGCACGCATAAAGAAGTATTCAACAAATTAAAAAATTAAAACTCCAGAGCCTTTATCTTCGATTACTGCTGTGTGACGTAATGCATACATTGCAAATCGTGTAGAAATTTAGGCTAAAAGATTACTGTTATTTTGATATCATTATGTAGGTATTAAATAAATGCATACCTCACAGATAATACGTGGTAATGCTTAAAATATTTAAAAATAAGGCTATCATTTTTCTTAAGTTAAAAAGCCGTACATGCGTAACATGGTCAAGGTTTCTATAGGGAGTGGAAAGTAGGGAGACCAGGGTGGAGAGAGGAATGGCAGAGTGAAAAGTGCTAGGGGCGCCATAAATCTACCGCGTTGAAAATTTTATCTTGGCCCGTCCGTGTTTGTTTTCTTCCTTGGCTGTGATTTTTTCCACTTGCTTTCTGAAACAGGGGGTCTGCACCCTTAAATCGCAGATTTGAAATATGCTAAAACTGTAATGTAACTAATCATCTGGTTAGTTATGGCTCAAACGTTATAACTGAAATTATGAATATGTATATATGATCCTGTTGGCACTGGGCATCTACGTATGTCCAAGAAAGGTTCGATAAAGATTGAGAAGCTCTTATGCTAACCACACTGCCCTTTGAATTAATTTGATCGTAGGAACTTGTAGCCTGGTATGTTTTGGTTATTTCTTTCGTCTCTGGGAGCACTGGCTGAACAGACAGCGCCCTAGAGGTGGAAACTGTGAACTAAACACATCCGCACACACAAACTACATGACTGTATGAAACCGTCTGTAAATAGAAACCTGGAGTAAGTTCCTACCCAAAAACAAAACAAAATGATAGCAATGATTAACCTCCAAAGACAATGGAGGTATTCAGTCTCACTGAGAGGTTCCAAGAAAATAAATCGTTTTGCTTTCTTGTTTCTCCAGTGCTGATGAAGGGGCATTTTTCTTTAACGGGACACTTACTGAGATAATGGCCATAATTGGGTAGGTACGAGGGCTGCAGTTTCCCGCCTAGGATTTGCAATGTTGCTAAGCAACCACTCGAGGTGGAAGCAAACCAATGTTTGATAGTGGACTCAGTCGTGTTCGAATTGTGAAGGCATTTAGTGAGCATGGAAAACCTTGCTGCCGGCTGGTTGTACGATGATATGGAATCTATGGATTTTAGGCAAGTACAATATTTCTTTGTTTGATCTGCCCTTTCTTGTCCTGTCCGCGTTTGATCTTAGGCTCTGCCAGGACAGATGAAATTGAAAACTTATCTCTCTTTGAAAATTAAGTACGATGTGCTACATTCTGAAAAATTACATCCGTTTGGAACGACTTCTAGATCACTGAACAGTGATGTGCCCTAGACTATTAGTTTGCGTCTACATGCGTTGTCTACGCGTAATCTACATGAAGATTACATTGGCTTATAGTTTACATAATCTACTGTAGACAATGTAAACAACAGGAAAGAAAGAAATATCAGTGCTGTTTAAGAGAGAAAGTAGTTTTTGTTTCAAACACGTCATAATTGTGGTTATAACCAACTTAGAACCATCCGATGTAATCAAAGTTATCTAATTTTCAGTAATCTATTTACATTTTACTTGGGATTACCGCTAAGCAGTTTTTCCCATATCTATTAATTTTCACTAAAGAGGGAAAAATGGACTACCTTCTTCTTCTTCTTTTTTTTGGTCTCACACCGCGTTTGCAATTTCTAGCCAAAGTTGCTGAATTCAGGTAATTATACGTATATGTTCGAAAATGTTGTTGAATATTTTCACTTTCTTCGAAACACTAATGACTTATTGAGTGTTGTAGTTCATTCTGTTTTTATGGTATAACGAGGTCTTATTGATTAAAATTGTCGTGCGGGTCATCATGACTGTTTGTATTGTAAACCTACAGTATGTTTTCTAGCGAAACTATAAAGAATCCAAATAACTGCAATGTTAGGTTCAGATATTAATGTAGATAAGGATATCGGAAAAGGAACCTGTGCGTGTTGTAAGTTTTTATATAAAGAGTCTCGGTGTTGTTGTCTTGAGGAACATTCAAAAAATAAATGATTAAGTGTTTGATTAGCTTCTCCGCATTGGCAGGAAGTTGATGGCACAATCTGTAAACGAACCAAATGTTGATTTACTAATACATGACCTGTTCCCATTCTTAATATAAAAACAATCACTGTCCGAGGTAAATTGATGTTTTGGTACCAAGGTCTATGATTTCTGACTTCAGCATGCCACTTATAGGATGGGTATTTTGTAGCTCTATTTTGCACCACTCCTCCCACTGTTTTTGTAACTTATATTTTACTCTGGGTAAGAGATCTTTATATGGTAATCGAAGAGGCGTTACATAGCCCTGGGTTCTCGCTTTTTTGCATTTGCATCTACTATGTCATGGTATTTATTTTGATTACTATGTGCACTACTATAAGTGAAAACCACTTTCTGTCCTTGTTGTCGAAGATGCATCGTGCAGAAAATCAAGAATTCAAATGTTCTTAACTTGTAAGCAGCACTGCCTGTTCTCGACAAAACCTGCAAGACGCTCAATGAATCACTGAGGACTACAGTTAGGAAAACAAATGACAGTCAAAGGTGAAAACTGACATTATTTTTTTTTTTTGCACTGACAAAAAAGAAGACTAAACAATATATTTTTCGCCTTGTTACTGCATAGGAATGTGCACGTGTCTTTAAAGCAGATCTTTCCACTCATGTGTGAAATGTTGGTACTCTATTCTACGGACAACGCATTTTTTTTAGGTGTGTTTATTCTGCAATTCAATAAAATTGTATTTGAACGTGAATAAATACTTAAAACACTCCTTAAGACACTTATTTCTGAATCGTGGCATACTTCACGCTCTATGTCCACCTGCTAATGCTGGTTGCTGCTTCTAGAACGATGCGCGTGCCTTGCACGAAGAACGCGGAGCGCCATGTTGTGTACGTTGATTACGTCATCGACGTAGATTACATAGTCTACATTGCCTACACGTAGAACGTAGACAATCGTTGTTTACGCGTAGACGCACATCACTGGCACTGAATGAATCCTCGTGAGGTTGGCTTTTGTTGTTGCCTAGATATTGCTTGAGAGGGAATTCTAAACTTGTGTAATTCTTCACGATTTGTTACATAATAGCGTTTTTTTTTAACATAAATTTTCAAACGCGTCCTTCTTGGCAGGAGTCAAGAGCAGTGTCGTGGCCAAGGAGGGATTGGTGGAGGTCATAACTCCCTTTAGCCCAGTATTCCTAAAAATATAAAGTCAAAGGCAGGAAAAGATGTCAAAATGATGGCTAACTACTAAAAAAAAGTATACATAGCCTCTTTCGAAAATCCTGGGCACACCAATGGAGATCCAGGGAGAGGTACTATTATTTCGTTCACGAAGTTCTAGGACGCGAATCAGGGGAACATCTACCGGGCTTGCGGCTAGATTTTTCACATGGTTACTCATGCGAGTTTCTTTTTCTACATTGGGAACATGTTACTAAAATACACGTACAATATAACTGTACGCACATTGGCGGATAGATAAAAAGAAGAAGAACTACTAGCTGTTACGAAAAATGCCAGACATTGTCGAGATTAGTGACAACTGTAAGTTGAAAACCGAGGGTTTTGACTATTAACGATATGTAAATAAGCTTTATCTGGCTCAATTATCGATTATAAGATTGACATACAACTGCAACGTGAGGAGGAATCTGTAATCTAGAACGTATTTTTCTAGTACTCGCGAGCATTTTGACATGAGAAAATGACATCAGAAATATTCGTAGATAGGTGAGGGCCAAAGGGACTCAGCCCTGAATCAAGCTCTTTCCAAAAGAGTTTTTGTTTCCGTGCTGGGAGATACACGAAGTGTTAGATTTCTGTTGACTAGTAAATAAAGTATATTCTATTATGTGGCTAGTCTTCATCAGAAGTGTCATTTAATCAGCGGCGCATAAGGATGAATCGACCCCTTCTCCACCCGTGGCCCCAGAGATGTAATATACGCGTTTAATATAATTAACTACGTTTTCTACTGCCGGACTGTTCTACTTAGGTAGTTCCTCTGGTAAACCATGGAGATTGTAGTACCACTTCGTTGAATCTCCTACCATTTTATTTTCACTTTACTCATCAATTATTTTGCTCGATCGTTCCGAAAATTCCTTAATGGCCACTTTCTATTGGAAAACATTTAAATGGCAGACAACGAATCTGTTTGAAAACGTGTCTTGTTTTGAAAAACCGCTTCGATATTTTTCTACATTGTAAAACGAATAATCTTCAAGACTTTCACATTAGTAGCCGTTGTCTATCTGTAACTGTTTCGTGATTCTAGAGCCTATTCGGTATTATAATATCCAAAGATACGGTCACCGGCAATAAAAATGGAAATGGGACACCTAGATCCTGAAATACTCGCTTCCCCGCAAGGCGTTATGTGTGTTGCCTAACTCTACGGCGATGCAACACACTCCTTGAGGAATTCCACTTTAGAGTACCTATGCGCACAACTCGCAATACAAGGTTATTTTATACAAAAAAACCTTGACTGGAAATTCAAAAAAGATCTCTCTTTTATAGACTTGCCACACAATACAATGATCTCCCCTCAAATATTGATATATTTTTCTCCGAGTTTGCCTTTCGGTCTTCTATCAGAAGAAATACTTGTAATTAATATCACATAGTGCCATCTCTTACTTATTTTTTTGTTCATTTGCTACTCACTTTTATGTTGTTTTGTTACTCTTAATTATTTCTTATTTATTTTTATTTATTTATTTTATTATATTTTTATCTTTATGCTTATTATAATTATTGCTCTCATTGTTGACAATTTCAGTGTAAAATGGCCACCTGTGCTGTATCTGAAATTTTCTCAAATAAATAAATAAATAAATAAATAAATAAATAAGTGGATTAAATATCAAATGTTCAATGGCAACTTGTACCGCGGATCTAGGTGTCCCATTTTTATTGCCGGTGGCTGTACGTTTGAGTGGGGGCTGTAGGGATTTCCGAACACCACCGTTCTTGACTCTTTGATTGTAAAAATGCTTACTACATCACTAAACGGGAAACATTTTAACTTTCTTTTTCTAACGCCGAATGCGTTTGTTTTTAAGCTTTACTTTCTCTCGACCCATTTTCATTACTTTCAATTGCTTTACTTTCGACATGGCATATACGGCGCACACTTTGGGAACCACTGCTATAACCAATTAATTTTGTATGTTGATGAAAACCCATAAGTATATCGTGAACCCTTGCCAATTAATTAACATGAAGCAAGGTGGTTATATTCTCAACCTACTGCTTAAGATTATTTGGCAAAATATCTGGAGGAGGCCAGGGCTGGTGAGCGCATGTCTGGCTGCGCCATTGACGGTACCCTTGCCAACCTTTTCCCAACAGTTACTTGATTTGTGCGGTGCATAATTTCAGAACTTATTGTGAATATATATATTTCTAATTAAAGGTTAAATCTTGAAACATTGTCGTGAACTGTTGCATCCTCAACCAAGAGTTGCAAATGGACTCTCAAAGTTAAAGTAAATTAGTTTATTATCGATTCTCGAGTCTCGCAAACTGCACGCTCAATGTCATCCAACATGCCACGAAGACAACTGTTGCCGCATTTAACAGGAAAATTTACAATCCTCGCCTTGTGTGCAGTCACTATGTGCCAGACGTTTTTCTGCTTAAATGTCGTGTGGGTCTGGTTTCCTAGCACCAAGTTCCAACACTTATCTTGATTACATGTTGTCTTCTTCGTCAGAAAACGTGGGCATGTTCATTTGATCACATGTTGTGTCTTTGTTGAAACTTTCTTCGATAACAATAAGACTGTGTCATGTCTATATTTAGTTTAAACACTTCAGGTATTCAAACCCCTGATACCCAGAAGGACAACTTAGAGCGCAGGATTTCTGAAGGACACATAAATCACACAGGACGATAAAAAAGTAACACAAATCAATAAACAAATTACCAAGTCATCTACTTATTTATCGTTATATATGTATATACACAAGTTTTAAATATCCTCCCATTGCGTAATATTTCTTAATCTGTGTGACTGTTGTCAATTTTTAAAATGCACTTGTTTATAAACATAACTTAATGTTTTCAACAAAGTGCAAGGACAAAACATTATTTTAATAGGCAATTTACAGCTTTGTATCACTAATTGATCACAAGATTTCCTAGTACTAAATAACTCCAAATTTGATCGCTTAGAATATGAAACTGTGAGAGACATTCACACTGGGTTTTCTTCATTATGAAGCTTCGTCCATTGAGATATCTTATTTGGTTGTGAGTTTACTGCATGTAGGACATGTATAGTAATTGGAGACTTTAATGCCCAGATAGGCATTGAAGACGTGTATCAACCAACAATTGGTAAACAAAGTATGCATAAAGTAACAAATAACAACGGTATGAGGCTAATAATGTTTGCAGCATCTCGGAATCAAGTAATAACAACAACTCTGTTCCAGCACAAGGATATTCATAAAATAACATGGAGAGCCCCGGATGGAAAACGTACAATCAAATTGACCACATGCTGATAGATTGTAGACATAGATGAGATATCATTGATGTTAGATCTTTTAGAGGGGCTAATATCGATTCCGACCATTATTTGATTATGGGAAGGATTAGAGCAAGAATATCTAATAGCCGAAAAATAAGGCGACTAGCCTGATTAAATTTAATGCCACGCAGTTAAGAAATCCAACGGTGGTTGAGAGGTACAGAAGTAAACTACAAGAGGGATTCGTCGGGATGAAACCGGCAGAAGTGGAAAATGTAGATGAGAGGTGGGATAGATAGAAGCTGAGGATCAGTAATGTAGCAAAGGAAATACTTGAAACACAAAAGCCAGTAAAGAAAGAAACGTGGTTCGATGAGGAATGTCAAAATGTAACCAAAGAAAAGAATGATGTATATAAGAGGATGCAGCAAAGAAGTGCAACAAGGAGAGCTAGGGATGAATATCAAGAGAAAAAAAGGATCGACAAGAAAGTCCATAGGAAAAAAAAGGGAATGGATGAAGCAAGAGATGAAGCAGTTGGAAAGCCTGCATGAGCAGAAGAATGTAAGACAGATGTATAAGCTGGTAAATAATACAAAAGATGTTTTTAAACCAAGGACAACAGTCTGTAGAAATGAAACGGGCGATATAATTAGTGACAGTAGTGAAATTTTAGAAAGGTGGAGAAGGCATTTTAATGATGTATTGAATGGCAGTGCAGATATGCTGGAAGAAGGATTAAATGAAGAAGAGGAAGGAGAAGAGGGCATAGAAAGTCCAAAGTTAGATGAAGTATGGGAGGCAGTCAAGATATTGAAAAATAGTAAAGCACCTGGTATACATAACTTGCAAGCAGAGCTGCTTAAGCATGGAGGCGAGAGTGTCATTAGAGGCTTGAAGGAAATAATAAACATAATCTGGAAAAAGGGACAGATGCCAAGTGAATGGAGGACGGGTATCATAGTACCTATCCACAAGAAAGGGGACATGATGGAGTGTGCAAACTATTGTGGAATTACATTGTTGAACGTTGCATATAAAGTATTTGCAAGAATTATATATAAAAGACTACTACCATATGTAGGAAAGTGCATTGGACCATATCAATGTGGGTTCAGGCCAGGAAAATCTACAATTAACCAGATATTCACCTTAAGGCAAATACTGGAGAAAACTCTGGAGTTTGGGATAGGAACGCACCATCTATTTCTTGATTTTAAATCTGCATACGATAGTATAAACATGGCCCAACTATATCTGGCAACGAAAGATCTTGGAATTCCAATAGGATTAATAAGAATGGTGAGGATAACTATGGAGGGCTCTAATAGTAAGATAAGAGTAGGAGGACAACTCTCAGAACCTGTTGAAATAGAAAATGGACTAAGACAAGGCGATGTGCTGTCCTGTTTGTTGTTTAACATTGCCTTAGAGAAGGTTATACGGGAAGCTCGGGTGCAAATTAGGGGGTACCATATATTATAAGTCAATCCAGATACTAGCATATGCAGATGATGTGGACATACTAGGAAGATCTCTACATGCAGTCGAAGAATCATTTCGAGCCATAGAAAGGGAAGGAAAGAAGATGGGATTGGTGTTGAATGAAGGGAAGACTAAGTACATGACAGCAGGTAAAGCACACGGATATAATCCATCACCGACCATAAAAATGGCTAATTATATCTTTGATAGAGTGGATGCCTTTATCTACCTGGGTTCTGTTGTGACATATGAAAATGATTCACAGGAGGAAGTAAAGGCACGACTTATAGCAGCGAATAGGGCCTATTATGGACTACAGAGACATTTTAATAGCACCATATTGTCCAGAACAACTAAGTTAACACTTTACAAGACACTGATAACACCTGTATTGACCTATGCTGCTGAAACTTGGACCAGTTCAAGGAAAGGTGAGCAGCTGGTAGAGACCTTTGAAAGAAAGATATTACGAAGAATATTGGGACCAGTATGTGAGAATGGAAAATGGAGAAAGCGATTTAATAAGGAGCTCTACGACTTATATCAAGAACCAACAGTTATTGGTGTAATAAAGGCGGCTAGATTAAGATGGGCAGGTCATGTGATGCGCATGAGTGATAGTGACCCTGCAAAGAGAGTGATGTTGGACATAGGAAGCGAGGAAGGCCTAAATTAAGATGGGTGGATGGAGTGGATGAGGATGTTCGGGAGCTTCAGTATAGAAATTGGAAAGTTGTGGCAAAAGGTAGAGATAGATGGAGACAAATCACAGAGGAGGCCAAGGTTCATCAGTGGAATGTAGCGCCATAAGAAGAAGAAGAAGAAGAAGAAGAGAGACATTCACACTGGGTTTTCTTCATTATGAAGCTTCGTCCATTGAGATATCTTATTTAGTTGTGAGTTTACTACATGTAGGACATTCTAGAAATTAATTATTGGCTCAAGTCAGAGTGACTTGAAAACTTTGCAGAAGGCCAATTTCGGTAGAGACGAATTTGTCCGTATTGGACCACGTGTTGCACTTAATTGATTTATTCATAGCAATTTTATGTCCATAGTGAAAAGGTGTCATTTTAGTAACAATCATGAGTGATAAAACTACCAGTCCAGAATATTGTCTGTCATCAGACCAAAGTTTACCGAAAAAATATTTGTAAATTAAAACTTTATATTAAAGTCTATTACGCACATAGACACTGGATTTACAGTTTTCCATGGAGACTAAATCAGCTGATTCCACTGATTCTCTGAATTTAAAGAGACATTTTATGCGCCGAGGGAAATGTGCACTCTGCGGTTCGAAGTTATTCTTCATTTTTTTGATTGATTGATTTGGTTTATTTTACTTAACTTTTCTGCAACTTTTGGCTAATCACGAAGATGAGGATGAATAATGATACGATGGAATTGCTGAAGGAACACTTACAAAAAGCATCCATGCTCGGGTCGGGATTTTAACCAGGAATCTCTGGCGTTGTAGCGCGATGTGTTAACCACTCCCCCAAGAAGGTTGGCTCTTTTCACATTTCATTTGTATCAAACAGGACAATATAAAATACTGAATCTTTTTTCTAAATATGAAGGTGAAGTCAAGAATGATTTTTGAGGATAGTTGTCACAAATTATGTTGTGATGTTAAACTAGAAACAACTTAATTAAACGGATTTTTGCGAGCAATAGAGGGTATAGAATTATGGAAAGACTTGATTTTACATGCACGATTGAACTGTTGTCTGCGCTGTGCTCGTTAAGTAAAAATTTTGAAAAGTGAACATTAGGATGTCTAAGTGTAAAGTGTCACTACTAACCACAATTCAGATTAAGACATTTCGGTTTAAGTGAACAAAATTGTCTGAATCTGTTGAGGTTCATTACAAGCGTAGTTGATTGTACCGTGAGATCCATGAGTGTTACAGTGCAAATTGTCCATCACCATGTTCGTGCACTTTATTTGACCCAATAAGAGCTTCAAGAATTAAAAGAAAACTCAAAGCAAGCTGTTGACAACTTCTGCAACCAGCATTCTTAAAAATCCATCGCTTAAAAACACATAGGATGTAAGAGAAAACATAATGAAAATAGTAATGGACAATTTGCACGGTAATATTCATGGATATTACTGTGCAAGCTATGACTGACATTTACAAACACATATATTTTCTTCTATAATACTATTAGTCTGTGGAAAGGAACGATTTGGCAACACTGAGAACAAGATTTGAACCATCCCGCTGCAGTTCCGTTCGTAAGTACCATTAAAATTTACTACGAGCGTTTAATTACATGTTCTTATATGGATTCTGCAAGACCATTGGATTAACGACTGTATAAAGTAAGGTTTGTTCAATTAACCTCTCCTCTTGGTTGCTTTTGTATTGCCGAACATATTCCCTTATCTCTTCACAAGATAAATTTGCAAAACTCTTTTGTTTTATTTTCCTGTCGATGCACGAACCTGCTTCTGGCAATCCTCAGTTCTTATCTCCAAACGAAGGCACATTGAATTAGAAGCAAACTGTGCTCGGAAATCCTGTGATCAATTGGCGAGATAAAGATGGAAATGGCCTATTTCTGGTGCGATGATTCGTGTCTTAACGTTGCAGTAATGTCTTGCCCTTGCACTTTTCCGACATGCTTTACTCCCCCCCCCCTCCAATTATGCACTTCAAGGAAGGATTTCTTGTCAAAGCAAATCTGAACCGTCCTTAAGCCAGTCTCACACGGTGGTTAATGTTGTCCCCACTTCCCGACCCACCTCAGACTCGAAACTACCATAAGATAGTTTACGTCTTTAGTTCGCGAAGGCAGCAAAAGGGGTCTCACACGATACTTAAAATCGCATCTTTAAAAATGGCGACTGCACAAACACGGTATACCACTTTGCAAGTTTAGATGCTAATAACTGCTGAAGATTTGGGAAAATAATGTTTTCTCTTAAAAGAATAAGAGAATAACATTGGCACTGTTGAAAAATGTAGCACATGTAACCCGTGGCAGTGAATGTGAATATACAACATATGTTATTTCAAGTTGATACACCACTTTACGGACACACTAGCATAAAGTTGCATTACCTGTATATATTACGATAGAAGTTGTATATTCTAATGAAACCCTTCTCGTACGGTTTTGAAATAATCTCCCAATACGAACTAGTCAATTGAATTACATAAACTTCAAAACATTCAAAGTGCGAAAATTGTGGTGTTTACATTGAGTTACCATATTATATTTATATTTCATTGACACTTCTTTGCTTTACTTTGAAGTCCATGAAGAACTAATTACAATTCATAACTTATATATCACTACAACACACAGCACAGTCTATTTATTACAGCAACAAACCAGAGAGTACATACATAGGCGACGTATGTGGCTCTTAAGTGTTTACTGTTTACTTCAAAATAGTTAGATGTACAAACTATTTATTTAAAACAATAATAATAAGTGTTGACTCTTCAGTCTTCAGCTTCACTCTACAAATCATTTATATAGATGTATTGGTCGAACCTTTTTCTTCTTTAAGCTGCCTTGAATAAACAGTCGAACATCTAAAAAACATTCTTCTACTTCCTACTTCAGCTGGCCAGTGTGCTCCTCAATTCTGATTGGTAGTTCTATGGTATTAACGATGGATTTAGAAACTGTTTCTAATTCTGTCGGGAACTGAATAAGAGAAAGCTCTCACACGATTGTTAAGTAACGAAGCTAGAAGTCGATGGCGAAGTGAGGACGTACCTAACTGCCGTGTGAGACTGGCTTTAACAACATTCATTAACTTCTTTGTTACACTTTCCGTGTTTTAAGAACGTAATTCTATTGGTGGATGCTGGTGCTGTGGTTGTCAATTACTTCGTTTTCGTTTTGTTTCAATTATTAAACCTTGCACTGTGTAAAACGAACCGATTGAGCAAAGTGATGGACAACTTGCATGGCAATATTTATGCACTACCTTTTTTACGACTTTATTTATAGCACGTTAGGGCCATATACTGGCTAGTCAATCAGGTACTTATTTTTGGTTTGTTTATATATATATAAACAAACTATCCAGACTTTTGGGACTTGACGAAACTCACAGTAATATTTGAGCATATATTTGAGCATGGCGTGGTTCAGGTAGAGGTAGAGCCAGTAGCGGTTTCTGCCTATTCGCATATTCACACCTGCACACCCAAGTAAATCTGCAATGTAATTATATTTTATTATACTTATTCACTGAACACTATCTCCTTCAAAACATCAAACGTTCCCAGGCCCCATTACCGACCGTATATGCTTCGCATGCCTCGTTTTGCGAGCGCCTGCAGACTGAGGCGAGTTCGTTTCGCACAAGTAGCAGTGAGCTCAGATGCCGCTGTTTTTCAGCACGCAAGTAAGGAGAAAAGATTGGCGCTTGTAGGTTGCAGTATTATAGGCTTTACGCACACTGCTGGTGCTGTGTTCACTACGCAGTTAGTGTTGCTCACGGGACGGGACATGTCCCGTCTCGTCTCGTGTCTCGTCTCGAAAACGAGACGAGACACGAGACGGGATAAGCATTTTGAAATTCGAGACGGGACGAGACGGAATACCTTTCTCGTCTCGTTTTCGAGACGAGACACGAGACGGGACGGGACGGCTTTTGAAAAGTCTCGTCTCGTCTCGAATGTCTCGAAAAAATAAAAGCAAAATTTTTAATCAGTTGCAAATACTTGTTTGCTTGGAATAAAGTATTTCAATTAGAAACGTTGATAAGCGTGTGTTAAGTCAAAATAAGAAGACTATTCTAGAGAGAGGCATGAATGAATACCCAAACTTATCTCCTATACTCTTTCGAGTTGTTGTTGTTTTAAGTCCACTTTATGCACAGTAAGGCTAATCGGGACCGGACCTACAGTTTAAAGTGGGATCCGAACCACTTGTGCCTCCACCGGGTATCGAACCCGGGACCCCTCGATTACAAGGCAATGACGCTACCACTGCGCCATGGAGGAGGCCCCTATACTCTTTCGAAACACAGCGTTACTCCCCATTTTTTTTAAAAAAAAATTATTCCAGGTTAATAACTTTATGTTACGATAGTACTCCAGATACTAATACAATTCTGAATAACATCAAGTAAAAGGGCAGGTAGAGAAGGTGGAAGGAGAGGCCAAAAATCGTGGAATGTCTGCGTCCGAGGTTTATCTGTAATAATTGTCTCAGCTCTATAGGTTGGAAAGATAAACGGACCGACGGATATGGTTTATTTTTATTATTTAATTTTTACATCAAAGGGTGTACAGAAGTGATTGTTATTAGGAAGTAGGAACAGCATTGTAGGAAACATGGCAGTACAAATTGATAAGGAGTTGTTGGGAAAGTTATTAAGGAGTCCAAGATATAAGCAAGACCAAGAGAAGGAGATAATTAAGGACAAATAATCTTGCATTATCCCACTCCGAACAGCTGAGAGCTAAAGAGGAGGAGAAAATACGGGAAATATGGAAAGAAGTAATTTGGTGATTTTAGTGTTTACAGGGAACCACGACAAGATTTTACCACATGATTATTTGCATGGGTTGCGAAATTATTAGAATGTTATGGTAATTTCGGATATGTCTTTGTTGAGAAAATTCTTGTTGTTTCCCTCAGGCATTCTGCAGGTGGTTGGATTCGATTTTTTTTACGTCAGTTTGAAGATTATTTCCAATGTTTTTTTAATTTCTTTATTTCTTATTTAAGGAGAATACTATTCCTTGGATTGTAATAACGAAACACTGAGGCTGATATAGAATAAATTTCAAATGAAGGAGGTGCACTAAGTTCTGTATAATTGTCGTAGAAGGAAACTTTGTTCTATGAGGAGACTCGCCGATGGTACAGTGGTAGCATCGTCGCCTTGTAATCAAGGGGTCCCGGGTTCGATACCCGGTGAAGGCACATTGTGATTTGAACCTCACTTTAAACTGTGGGTCCAGTCCCGATTAGCCTTTCTGTAAATCAGATGAAGGAATGTTGTAGCTGTTCTTTTTATTCTGTAAATTTAGCCTTCAAGTTAATGAGCAAAATACATGTAATATCTAGTGTCTACATTTTTACTCGTTATTAAACACATTTCACAAAGTAGTTTTATCGAACTTCAGAGGGAAGCTGACAGCAATGTCAGGGTGGCGGGAGCTTGTTTACGACCAGGGTGTATTCCGAGACTATTTTTCGCTGTTCCACACTGACAGAGGTTTCGCTTTGAACAATGGACACCGTTGCTTCAGGGGGCAAACACCAAACATAGGGCGAGGTTGACCTGCAGTAGCGGGTACGTGCCATAAATCCAGGCCTAAAGTAGGAATGAAAGTTGATGCAAGGGAGGGCAATAAAAATTCTGTAATTTGGTTTGCTGGGTGACAGGAAGTTTTGCAGGAAAAGCTGAAAAGGAAAACGGCAGACTTTGAATGAAAGAGGGACAGTGAACACAAGTTATTTTTATTATTCGCCGACACACAAGCTTCCATTTCGAAGGTGAGGCTATCAGCAGCCAAGTTATTAGAGGGTTGGAAGAAGTGACGACGCCAGAGGGGCAGGCGGCGGGCGCCCCAAGTCAGACACTTCGCCCCCCGTGCCCCCAACTGAAGTTAATTAAATATCGAATAATAAGAGAGTTCATTTATAAGAGTATGACGATTTTCACCTTTTCAAAGTGGTGTATTCTGCATGATATCACTTTCCTGCTTATAATACCAACTTGATTAACAAATATTAATTTGCTTCGTCAAAGATTCGAGCGCCGACCTGGGCATAGGTGATTTCTCATTCATTTATGTCCTGTAATAGCCGAGATTAACCTAAGTTTTAACCAGTCTTAAGAACTGGGAAAAAGTGTTGAATGTGGATGATTTTAAAACATCACGAATATTTTGGACCACAAGACATCATTTGTAGTACGGGCAAATTATTCTAATCGTGGTCGTTAGGGACAACGCTAATTATTAAAATACATTCAAAGTTGATTCAAGATTTGGTTGGTTGGTTGATTTGGCGTTTGAAGTCCACTTTATGCACAGTAAGGCTAATCGGGACTGGACTTATAGTTTAAAGTGCCTCCACTGGGTATCGAACCCAGGACCAAAGGTGATCGAAGAAAACCCGTCACTACATGTCAGTTGTGGATTCATCGCGGTTTCTTACTATTCAGGGACTTGAATTTCGAGATGATGAGCCTCAAGCAAACCTTAACAAAGGGGATTTCTTCGATACTCTTGAAGCTAATGAGGGGATATTATTTGGAACTGTATTGAACGTGAACCTTAAAATGCAAATTACACTTAAAATTCGATTCAAAACATATCGCGGGCAGGTAAAAGAACGCTTATTAGGATTTGCCACTCTTCAATCATTAGATGCAGGTTCGCTCTTTCTCGTACATATCAAAATCGAAGAACTTATTCCCACGAACTCCATAGGTGCCTATAATTGGGTAGCACAGACATACGTTGGAGTGGTAGAGTAAGAGTAAGTATTGCCAGGGTCAGAATATTTCTTGAATTATGAGAAAAGTATTATGTTTCTAATACTTAAGAAGATTCATTTCTTCCAACGTCACGTTTATTTTGCAAGAAAATTAAACTCTTCGAAGCATTATTTTCATCATTTATATTATTATCTTATAACTTAAATATTTATATCAGTAGTTTCATCTCAAGAAAGACGATGAATTATAAAATTATGAATGTCTTTCAATACTGAAATAGGCCACTTGAGACAACGCAACTTACCAATAAAAAAAGAATTAATGTCTTTATTAAAATGAATCATGTCGAGATAAACTCGTAATCAAGAAGTAAATTTAGGCAGTAAACGTCCACTCTAAATAAAAGACACACACAAAACACCATACATGAATATAATAATAATTATAATAATAATAATAAATATTATAATTATTATTATATAAGTATATATATGTGTAGTGTTTTCGGGCGTTTTAATGTGACTGCCCCCTTACAATATTTTGTCCCCCCCAGTGAAATTTCCCTGGCGCCGTCACTGGTTGGAAGTAAATTTATTAGGACGAGGAAAGTAACATTAGCTGTTGACAGTGTTGCACCAAAGGACGTGATATGTGCTACTGTTTGTATAAATGATAGGTAATTTAAGCAAAAATTTATAATTGTTGAGACTTGAGAGTTGGTTCCTTCATTTGATCTTAGGGAGAGGTTTTCTGAGACAGAGTGGGATTATTTTACACATACATAGGAAAGGGTGGTTGTTTAAAGATAGAGACGTATTTTGCACATTTTTTAAAAGTTCAGATAAAACGAGAATTTAGCCTTACTGTTATGAAAAGAAATAACGCAGCACGGGGAAATAATAACTTCACATTTTTCGCACCTGGTTGGATGCAACACAAGAGTATTGCAGGAAGTCTATGAACGAGGATGAAGAAGGATATGTGAAATTTGACTTACCTGCGGGTGAATTAGTTTATTCTAATATTCTTAAGGTTGATATTGTTGTTTTTTTTGTTTTTTTTAAGTCCACTTGATTCGCAAATAGGCTAAATCGCGAACCGACCTACAGTTTAAAGTGCGATCCGATCCACTTTGTGCCTCCATTGAGTATCGACGCGAGGACCCTTCATTACAAGACCTCGACGTTATTACTACGCCATCGGGGAGGCACCCAATTTACACAAATATGTTGATTCCAATAACACGTTATATGCATAATCTGATAATGATGCATTTTAGGTGCATCTAAACATATTTTTTTCAACTATAGCATGTCTAAAAGAATAATTGAAGTTGGGATTTTTATAACTTCAGGAGGCACGGCTCTGTAAACGTGCGATATAAACTTAATGCAGGTTTGCCTTCCATACGTGGTGGTTTTGTCACGTTTCTTCGCTTGGTAAAACATAAACTTTTGCAGGAAAGGCTTCTTGCATCCTTCTGGGGTCTTGCTCTAGCTAAACAAAAAATATATTTGTTTAACATAATCGAGGGTTACATATTCCTGCCGAACTTACTAGAAAACAAGGATTCTATTATGTACGCTACTACTTATAATAATGAGCATAAAATATTAATCAGGAACTTTATTTTTCGTCAACTGGATGTAACATCTTTTTTTGTTATTCAGCAAATATTCAATTCATCACCTTTTTTGACATTAATTTTCTTGCCAGGACAGCTGTTTTTATGCAGATTTTGACGATCTTAACTACACGTAAGCTAGATATTAGCTAATATTCGTGCTGTTATATTACTATTCTTCTACCATCTTTCTAACATGTCATGCAATAACAATAATAGAATTGATTAATTTACATATTCAAGTGAATAGACCTATGAATTATATTAATGCATTAATTTAAACATTTGCTTAATTGTTGTCGTTAATGTTATTATTATCATTTTTTCTCAAACACTTGGCTCAGACACCCTCCGTCGACATATATTTCTAGATGCGTGCCTGCAGAAGGATAAATTAGATCAAGCGGTGGTGGTACCGGACTTAGAGGCTAAAGGGAAAACAAAGAAGTATGTGCGTCATAAGCTGGGCATAAGAAACAGCACAATATCACAAAGAAACACTTTTTGAAACTTATGTCATAGAAGATGTTTAACAATATTAAGAACAATAAATGCTTTCTATTTGTAATATACTAAATATTGAAATTTTAAATAGTATTTGCTGTTCGTACTACACATTTAAAAACTTTTTTTGTTGCTCCCCAGCGCCAAGCTTAGAATTTAAAGAAAAATGTACATTTTCATAGTGCACGGAAGTTCGACATTCAGAAAGAAAGAAGGTATATTGGAAAACATTTCAAGACTTCCAAAAGGTATAGCAGTAATGAAAAAGAGCACTCACTTATACCGTGTTTGTTACAACCTGTCCGGCTTCCCGCGGTAGCTGATTGCTGGCTTTTCTAGCATAAACCAAGCAGTGTTGCTGCTGAAGACCGCCTGAACTCCGTGCTGGGGAAAGACAAAGCCAGGCAGCAAATTAAAATACGCAACGTGGCAACAACGTCTACGTAAGCTCCTCTCTTCTGGCTTCCATTCGCTCCTCGCTGCCCAGCAGACGACTTTTTTCTCGTTTCTCATTGGCACCAAAACTGTCGAGCGATCGCTAGCGCGGGAAACGGGACAGGTTCTAACAAACTTGGTATAAATGTACGATGGATAGACAGTTGTATGAAGCGAGAAAAAAACACAATGTAGATTTCATAAGATACCTAGCAATAAGTAACCAACAAACTGCATTTTTAATATTAATGTCCTCATGATTAACGAACCTTATTTATTCTCACCACGCAATGGGTAAAATATTTGGAGCTTTATCCCACTTTCCGGAAAAAATATTTCGTGTTTCTGCTACTTTTGACTTTTGTTGGCATGATATCCCGGATCACTTTTACGAGACGAGACGGGACAAAACGAGAGGGGACGAGACGAGACGAGACAGAACCCTTCGAGACGGGACACGAGACGGGACAAACGAATATTTTCGAGACGAGACACGAGACGAGACAGCATTTTCACGAGACGGGACGGGACAGACCAAAGTCTCGTCTCGTCTCGTCTCGTGGGCAACACTATACGCAGTGTTGCAATCTCATTCCTTTCGAGATCGTGTGGCGGAGTAGAGGCAGACCACACATCATCGTAAATCGAGGGATTTTTTTTTAGAAAAGGGACATTTCTATGGTATCTTCGCCCACCCTATTCTGAGCATTGCAGGGGCAAGAAAGCAGGGGAGGAGGGAGGGGGCGGCAAATGGAAGCGAAATGCGTGTTTTAAACAATGTCTTGCAAGCAGCTTGGACAAAATAAACTGTCCTTGTGGCTCTGTAGTAGTGTTGCCCACGAGACGAGACATGTCTCGTCTCGTCTTGTGTCCCGTCTCGAAAACCAGACGAGACACGAGACGGGACAAGCGTTTTAAAATTCGAGACGAGACGAGACTGACCATTTGTCTCGTCTCGTTTTCGAGACGAGACACGGGACGGGACGAGACGGCTCGTGAAAAGTCTCGACTCGTCTCGAATGTCTCGAAAAAAAAAATACAAACAAAATAATTAATGAGTTGCGAATATTTATTTACTCGGAGTAAAGGATATTCTTTGGAAACCCAAATCAGCGTCTATTACATGAAAAAAGGCTATCTTATTTAGTTTTTATACTCTTCCGAAATCCAGTATTACTTCCAATTTTCAGTGTATTCAAGGTTAGTAATTTTAAGCTGTAATAATACTCCAGATAGAAGTACTTTACTAAAATACCGATTCAGATATCTATCTGTATAAAAATATTGTGAGAGAGAAGTATTCTCGATAATTTCTTTGAATGGAAAATTTATGAAAAATATTGTAAAACCTTACGAAAATTACGAAAATTGCGGGTTTTGTTTGCTTTTCCATACTAACGAAATTTATTATTTGTTTATCCTTAAAACAGCTTAAATATATTTAACGCCTTTAAAGTAAAAACTACTGCTATAACGCGCAGGGTGGTATTTGAAGGGGGGATGGGGGATTTCCCCCCCTCTGGGTACTTGAATCCCCCCTCTGCTTGATAAATTTTATCCATGGGGGAAATGTTATATGGCAAGAAGTCATTATCTCATGCTGTTCCTAGACAGTCAGTAGAATTTCCTCCCACTGGAAATTTCTTAAATACCACACTGAACAGTTAAGTGAGACATACAATAGTTGTTATCTTCACAACACGATTATTCCCGCACAAGGAATAAGGAAAATTCCGCAATAAATCGTGCCATCTAAGGAACGGACCTAAAGCAATTTTTGTAGTCTTCTCATGGAAGGAAGTGATATGATTTTTGACATTAACCTCCCTTGCTAATTGTAATATTTCCCCATCCAAACCCCCTCGCGGCCAGTAATCATTTTCTCTAGGTATCTCTCACGTTTAAACTTTTTATTAAGCATTCTGTCTGTTTAAACATGACATTTCCCAGCGGAGGGAGAATTTCCTCCCTTCAAAATAATAGGCGAAACGGGAATTCCGCTTTCGCCGAAATTTTTACTTGGATGGGAAATATGATATAATGCGCCACTGGGTAATTGGGCGAAACGGGATTCGGCAAAAAGGGAAGACATGGAAACTAAAATTGGAGCAAGAAACACCTGAATTCTGTGAGGAAATGTAACCAATTTGTGGCATAACTTCCCTGGGTGATCGTTATCCTCTCCTCCTTGTCGCGGCGCTTCGGCATGAAGAATTGCATTTATTACTGTTGGTTCGTTCGCAAGCGACACTTCTCGCTTTTCGCCTGTCCTGTGTTGTTTGTCGCATAGGTCAGATCGAAGTAAGAAGTGACCAGACCAAAGTAACAACCTATGTCAATTTCCGAACCTAAGTAGCACGACCAGCTGCACGTGTCGCTGGGAAAAGGTATTTCTTTTATCACTGCCCATATCAACATCTCATTTCTAATTAATTTCTTGCGTCGGTTAAGCATTCTCTTATTTCTCCATATTTCTGGATGTTCCAACATTTCTTCGATTCTTTAGCAAGCTCTTTCGAGTTATTTCTGTAAGATTCCGCCTCGGAAAACCCAATTCGCCACACGATGACCGTAACGAACTTGCCCAGTTGAAAAATCCTGATATTTCCTCAACAACTGCTACCCCAAGGGCTTCCTTCCATTCATCCTTGCGCCAAACGATGTGGAGGTAGCCACTGCCATTGTTTAGTGTAGGTCCTCTTCCAGCCTTATTGGGGACAATCGTCATAAAATTTTCGCCAGCACAAACAGTTCATTCATTGCGACTCCTCTTCTCAAAATCAACAGCTCCATCCTCAGTTCTGGTTGCAGAGTCTAAAGATTTCGCACCAAAAACCTGGTAATAGGCCAATATATTTTAGTTAGATACTCTGCGTTGACGTAAAGAATCTATATTGCCTGAAGTCAAAGAAGTAAAAAGCGACATGCAAGGGGCAAGAAGCGACGCCTGCCACTTGGAAATGAACCCTCAGTAATAAATATAACCTTCAGAACCGAAGCGAAATGACGAGCGGGACGTGTCGCTTGTTGCGGACTTGACCGTTTTCTAATGTAGTGCATCGTGTCGCCTCTATCCGTTGATAGCGCGTGCGTGGGGAAAGCCTGCTTAGAGACTAAAGGAGCCAAACCCTTGTGTCGCTTGGGGATTCCACCGATCGAAAGCAGGCTTGCACGGCGTCTCATGCCGCCACGGTGTGCAATACTGCTGTAGATGGGCTAGTTCCCAAGCAGCATGTGTCGCGTGTCGCTTCGGTTTGAACTCTTCCTTACAACTTTAAAACATTGCAACCGAAGCGACGGAACAAACTGTTCGGGGTCGATTGTCGCTTGCGTGTTGAACGGAATAGACCGTTTTCTGAATACCGTGCGTCATGTTGCCTCGGACTGTGAATGCTTGCTAATAAACTGAAGTTGCCTGTGTCACGCGTGAACTACCATGTCGCTTGTCACTTCGTTCTGAACGCTTCCTCAAGTGAGCTTGCAGACCAAAGCGACACGCGACAGGCGAGAAGTGACAAGCAACCGCTTGGAATCGAACACTCAGTAAATGTGACCTCCCGAACTGAAGTAACACGACAAGGAGTTCGTGTTCTTTATCGCTGAAACTTAATATCGTGCATAGTGTAGCCTCGCCCATACAGCACACAAAGTTTCAGACATATTTCAGAAATATTACAATCTTTCATTAATGTTTCTAACATTCTGGTTTCGCGTTGACATTACAGAAAGCATCACATGAAGTCCCAGTTTTGTTTCTGAAACATTGCAATGTTATAGTTTCATTGTCTAGTTTCTGCAACGTCTCATTTTTCTTACATCTCTGAGAAATGTTTCAGACACATTTCGGCAACGTTGGATTCGGTCATCATGCATGCGTGGCGGCCATCCGGGACATTTTCTTGCGTGGTAAGTTGAATATTATTAATGCCAAAGTGTGTTTAATTGTGTTATACTTATGCACGCTATATATTTAATCCGTGTTGTACAACGTGTGTGAAAAAGTGAGTGGAAACAAGGCAGTTCAAGCCAGTGTTTAAAGAAGTATTTTGTTTTGTTTGTTTAATTAAAATATGTGGACGTAAAGAAGCACTGAACTTCTCCACTTCATGAAACTATAATCGCGAGAAATAAGTTGTCTACGTTGTGTGTAGTGAAAAAGTGAATGGTCGAGACGCAAAGTATTTCCCTGCATGTTTTTACTGTTAAAAATAGCTATATAGTTCTCGTTTACGGTATATGACCCCACCCCCCGTAAATTTTGCACAAAGTTTGTCCTCTTCTTTTTAAAAAATGTTGTTTCTCACTTCCCCTGTGCGTAGAATACCACGTAAGTTGTTACGTTCAGAGCCTCTATCTAATACAAATTACGAATCAACTGATTTGTTCTGTGCCATCGTTACGTAATGTAAGTCTATGGCAGCACCACAGGCACGGTCATACTTGTTAGATCAGCTCTCGATTGGTTGCACAAGCTATCAAGAATAAAATTATCCTATGAAAAAACCTTTAATAATAGCTCAAATGAACATAGCAGTCATAATCAAAATTCTGTTTACAATGAAGTGCAATTATAAACAAAACAAACATGATGCTGGCTTAAAAAAAAACAAAAAAACACACAGCCCTCTGAAAGTGACAGTATGCCATGACTACTAGTAGTGTCACAGTGCCATGACTAGACAGTGTATATTATAAAAGAATGACTAGCTATGCCAGGCTATCAAGCTAGTGTTTATATAAGTATTTTGACCTGTCTCATTATCCACTATAATGTGAGAAATTCTTGTGATGAAATACATGTAAAATCAGAAGAGATTTTATTGTATACTTTCATCTTTTCATGCTCCTTATCAGGTCAGGTAGATAATATGCAAAGCTAGCTTTTCCTATATTTCCAGCCATCAATCACCACATGGGTAATTTTTTGTGTGACAAAACTAAATTCCTAATTATATTTCTCTCTTAATCACTTATTAGGTTACTCACTTATGTTAATAATCTCTCACTTTCTCTCTCATGTAGTCTTGTATAGTTTTGTTTCTCATGAGGCTTGTCATGCCCTCCATATACTATATTCATAATTAGGTAGGTAGAATTATAGATTATTGACAAGAATAAAATAAAAGGTTAAAATGTAATTATGATGCTGCACGATTGCACAAGTTGCACATGTTGTATTTAACTTGACATGCTAAAAGAAAGATGAAACATGAATTTTTTTGTACGGAATGCCGAGGAATTTTTAAAAAAGTAGATGGAAACACTGATTTTCACTCATATTAACGATTTGGATGTTACATGACATATTGAGCATTCACTAAAACCTTTATGCTATTTCTGAGCAAATAATATGAAGTAAAAGCAATTTTTCTTGCCAAAATTCAATCTGTTTTACGGCATTCTCCGAGGTTACATTTATAAAAAAACTGATTGGTGCTGACATGAAGAATGTAAATTCTTGATGTTGCTTTGCATATTCTTCAAGGCTATGATGTTTATGACTCCCACAGTTAGTTTTTATGCAGATTTAGCAGTAATTGAGTATTTTATGGCTGATTTAAGATTAGTTTCTTTCCCAAGAATGATCATTTTTTGACAAAATTTGGATTTCAAGTTACAGCAATTCAAAACTATGAAACAATACAAGTTTAATATACTAGATTTTGGTCATTTGTGGTTCAATTGTTATTATTAAGTTTGAAGAGAGAAAAAATTGGTAATATTTAGTTGTTTTTATGCTAAAAATCCATTCAATCATCATTTCTTTGTAATTAGGTAGGTAGAATTATGGATTATTGACAGAAATAAAATAAAAGGTTAAAATCAAATTATGATACTGCACGATTGCACAAGTTGCAGATGTTGTATTTAACTTGACATGCTAAAAGAAAGATGAAACGAATTTTTTTGTACGGAATGCCGAGGAATTTTTAAATAAGTAGATGGAAACACTGATTTTCAGTAATATTAACGATTTGGATGTTACATGATATATTGAGCATTCACTAAAACCTTTATGCTATTTCTGAGCAAATAATATGAAGTAAAAGCAATTTTTCTTGCCAAAATTCAATCTGTTTTACGGCATTCTCCGAGGTTACATTTATAAAAAAACTGATTGGTGCTGACATGAAGAATGTAAATTCTTGATGTTGCTTTGCAATTTTCTTCAAGGCTATGATGTTTATGACTCCCACAGTTAGTTTTTATGCAGATTTAGCAGTAATTGAGTATTTTATGGCTGATTTAAGATTAGTTTCTTTCCCAAGAATGATCATTTTTTGACAAAATTTGGATTTCAAGTTACAGCAATTCAAAACTATGAAACAATACAAGTTTAATATACTAGATTTTGGTCATTTGTGGTTCAATTGTTATTATTAAGTTTGAAGAGAGAAAAAATTGGTAATATTTAGTTGTTTTTATGCTAAAAATCCATTCAATCATCATTTCTTTGTAATTAGGTAGGTAGAATTATGGATTATTGACAGAAATAAAATAAAAGGTTAAAATCAAATTATGATACTGCACGATTGCACAAGTTGCAGATGTTGTATTTAACTTGGCATGTTAAAAGAAAGATGAAGCATGAAATTTTTTCTGCGGAATGCCGAGGAGTTTTCTAAAAAAGTAGATGGAAACACTGATTTTCACTCATATTAACGATTTGGATGTTACAGGACATATTGAGCATTCACTAAAAACCTTTATGCTAGTTCTGAGCAAATAATATGAAGTAAAAGCAATTTTTCTTGCCAAAATTCAATCTGTTTTACGGCATTCTCCGAGGTTACATTTATAAAAAAACTGATTGGTGCTGACATGAAGAATGTAAATTCTTGATGTTGCTTTGCAATTTTCTTCAAGGCTATGGTGTTTATGACTCCCACAGTTAGTTTTTATGCAGATTTAGCAGTAATTGAGTATTTTATGGCTGATTTAAGATTAGTTTCTTTCGCAAGAATGATCATTTTTTGACAAAATTTGGATTTCAAGTTACAGTAATTCAAAACTATGAAACACTGCAAGTTTAATATACTAGATTTGGGTCATTTGTGGTTCAATTGTTATTATTAAGTTTGAAGAGGTAAAAAATTGGTAATATTTAGTTGTTTTTATGCTAAAAATCAATTCAATCATCATTTCTTTGTAATTAGGTAGGTAGAATTATGGATTATTGACAGAAATAAAATAATAGGTTAAAATCAAATTATGATACTGCACGATTGCACAAGTTGCAGATGTTGTATTTAACTTGACATGCTAAACGAAAGATGAAACATGAATTTTTTTCTGTGGAATGCCGAGCAATTTTTAAAAAAAGTATATGGAAACACTGATTTTCAGTAATATTAACGATTTGGATGTTACATGACATATTGAGCATTCACTAAAACCTTTATGCTATTTCTGAGCAAATAATATGAAGTAAAAGCAATTTTTCTTGTTCAATCTGTTTTACGGCATTCTCCGAGGTTACATTTATAAAAAAAAATTGATTGGTGCTGACATGAAGAATGTAAATTCTTGATGTTGCTTTGCAGTTTTCTTCAAGGCTAAGATGTGTATTTTACTTGTGCAAAATATTGTTTTTTGAAATGAAAATTCTGACCAGAATTGATATTATGACATTATTTCCTTTCAGGAAAAAATGAATGTTACTGCACTCCAACAAGAGGTTATAGCGGAGAACCTGCAATGAAATACTTCTTAACAGAACAGAAGCAATTGTATTTTGACAAATTTAGACAAATAAAGAATATATTTTATGAAAAAATATTATTTTTACGTATAATAATGTTTCTTTGATGTGATGCATGTCCAATTTTTAGAGTTCAATGGTGACATGGATAGTGTCTGATCACTCGCTGGTGTAAAAAAATGTATCAAAGAATGCTTATTTATATTTATTTGTTCTTTGAATTGATGCTTTAAGTCCACTTTATGCATAAATAGGGTAATCGGGACTGGACCTACAATTCAAAATGGGATCCGTATCACTGCAATGTGCCTCTACCAGAGTTTCGAACCAGAAATCCCTTCATTACAAGGAGCTTAATTCAATTTCTCAGTGTATTCTGAAACTGGCCAACCCATCCTAACCACTATAACAACGTTGAAAGTCAAACATGGGTGAAATATAAATTATTAAAAAATAATAGAAATGAGAACGTATTATTATATCTTTGAAGTAATAATTCAATGGAAATTGCTCACAAGTAACATTAAGATAATTAATTTCTCTAACTAGTAACCACAACCTCTGATACACGCTGCACATTTAATATTATAGAGAATGTCAAAACTTTTCATTGATTTATAAATTTTTAGTTATTATTCAATTATATTATTCGTATTGTTACTGCCAAAAAATTGCTAAAATTTAGCTTGTCTCCATTTTACACCTGTGAATTGATATTTATTTCCCAGTTGTGGTTACTGGTTCATTTACTGAATTTATTTTGTGGTCAAAGTGTATCTACATTTCTCCAATTATGTAAGTATATAGGATATTATTACATTCATTTTGAATTTTTATTTGAGATTCATAAAAGGTGAGAATGTCACATAGTAAATTTTAGTATCCGAAAGTTATATTTGAAGACATGTGCTCAATTTGTGATGTTTGAAATTAATTTGGAATATTGCTGCGTAATTCTGAAAGTTCGAACACCATATAGGTTGAAAACCATACATGTGGAACATGTATTCTGTCCAGGAAAAATGTTTTATTCATACAGACACATTAGAGTAGAATTTTCAGATGACCGTGACTCATAGAATCATGAATGGATTTCATACAACACTAAAATGCTTCCAGCTTCTCATCTATTAGTAGAGTGGACGGGAGCATTATGCTGATCACAGCACTCAAATCCCACCTTCTTTGTTGGTTGGTGCTTTTAAGTCCACTTTATGCACAGTAAGGCTAATCGGGACTGGACCTACAGTTTAAAGTGGGATCCGAACCACTTGTGCCTCCACCGGGTATCGAACCCGGAACCCCTTCATTACAAGGCAATGACGCTACCACTGCACCATGGGAGAGGCCCCACCTTCTTTGTGACATGGTGCAACAAACCACGGAGAGCTTATTATTACATGTAAAACTTTACACACATTTGAAGGTAGTTTAGGATTTGGTGGCGAATACGAGTATTTTTCTTTTTTTTTTTAGTTGTAACTGTTGTCTGGTTTGAATGAATGTGTATTTTGTAATTTTATGCACTTTTCCCCCCCTCGAGAATAATTGTAGCAATTGAGATACGTGGTCATTTGAGGAGAGGTAAAATAAATATAATTAAATATCATTCCTAATGAGGTATCAAACATTGTGAATTTTATTTTCAGGAAATGATTTACAAATAAATATTGAAATAAAGGGGCTTAACCCCAATAGGCCCCCTTAAATATTTCACTCGTGAATACAGTACTGATTCCATTGAATATAACCGTAATGTAAAATTATATCACTGTAATGTAGCTGAAATATCACAAAACCTTACGGAAATGTATTTGTAATGTTACACTGACATGTTTCTGCAATGTTACATTGACACGTTTCTGTAATGTTGCACTGATATGTTTCTGTAACATTACGAATGTTATGTTAGATTCGCGGACATTTTTACATTGCTGAAACATACCTGAAACATCACAGTAATGTTTCGCAATGTTGCTGCAATGTTACAATGTTTCACGAGTTACGTATCCGTAACATATCTGAAACCATGTTGTGCTGTATGGGCGGTCTGTTAGTTGGTAGTGCATACTATGGGGTGAATATTTTCCTATATACGGAAGGGGCTTGTGTTCATCGTAACTTCGGTTCAAACTCCCCATGCGGCTTGTCGCTTGTTGCTTTGGTCTGAAAGCTCCCTTAGTGTACGATGAATAAAAGAGTTGATTGAAGGCAAAAAATAACAAAGTAGATTTCATTCTCTACCTATTGGTAATTAACAAACATTATATTAAATACTAGTTGATTGCCCGTCGTTGCTCGGATATTTATTTATCCCAATCTTCTATTAAACAGGAAAACATTGAATTCTAACTATAGTGTAAAATGAATTTGGAGTTGAGCGGCATTGGGAGTGCCACTATTCATCTTAGCGACCCCGAAAACTATTGATTCCACACTAATATCGGTCGTTTTTTAAAATTATTTTTACATGTTATTGCAAGCACTGCTTGCATAATTCGAATATCATTTAATGTACTTAATGTTCTAACCGTATTTAGTTTCCATCGCACTCGATTTCGCGAAAAAATGTGGCCGCAAACTCCCCCAGCAGCTCTGTAGCAAGCACCAGCCTCAATGCTTGCAGCCGTTCTGCGGGAAAATAAGGCCTCCGAAGGAGTCACATGGCGAAGCGTGAAATTCTGGTGGAACCCGTCCACAAAGCTTCTACAAAAAGCTGTGCTTTCCGAGCTTGCGTGATTCCCGAAAATAGCCGAGTTCAACCGAAAGCAGAAGGATTCATCTATGGGTACTTTGCCAGCAAAAACTAGTAACGAATATTTGTCTTCATGAACACGTAAACAAGATCGCAAATATAATAATAATTGTTAGTCATAAAATAACTAAAAGAAGTTATTATCACTGTTCTAAATTCCATATATATCATATTATATTACAAATTATTTTAGATTTCGCGAAATGTAAAACGCGTAAAAAAAGTTGACATTGGGAGTTGGGGCAGTGGAATTTCTGCACCCCCGTGAAGAGTTTTCTCAGGGAGGGAGGGAAGATTGGACGGACCTTGGTCCTGCACCCTGCTTCCTGGTCGGTCCAGCTCAAATTACGCCAGAAGTGTTGACCGCTACCTGTGTTTGCAACTGCCAAATTATTTACGCAGTAATTCAAGTGAGCTCTTTCACAAATTTTACAATCAATAAATTGACTGCTTTTGAATAAAACTTGGGGTGAAAATAAAGCTATCTGAGAAAGAACTATCTACTGATATTTGTACATGGCATAGAAGTAAATCGTATACATTCTGCATATTATGAGCACAAGAATATGTTTTAATGATTGATTGATTGATTTGTTGTTTTAAGTCCACTTTATGCACAGTAAGGCTAATCGGGACTGGACCTACAGTTTGAAATGGGATCTGAAACACTTGTGCCTCCACCGGGTATCGAACCCGGAACCCCTTGATTACAAGGCGACGACACTACCACTGCGCCATCGGGGAGGCCCGAATATGTTTTAAGTTCTATTATTATGACGCAAGTGGTGTTCCCAGGGTCTTTTTACGGTCCCCATTTTGTCATCTTTTCCTTCCTTTGACGTTTTTTCTTAGATATACTGGGCCAAAAGGGGGTTATGTCTACCATCCACCCCCCCCCTTCGCCCCGGGCACGCCATTGAATGACACTTTATTACTTAAATATTAATGTACATACTCGTTCTGCTGAAATGATTCTGATTCCTCCGCGTAATTTTTATCTCTAAACTGATATATCTTTCCTTTGTGACGGATAAAATTAAGGAAATAGGTTGGTATCACTTTCTGTTGTTTCAGAGATTTTCAAAGTGATCTTGTGTGGATGCTTGCATTTGCAGTTGTGGAAAGCGCGTGGGATAGTGTGAGTGTTTGTTGCTTCGTGTTTTGTGCTGTGAATTTATCGGAATGAACGCGTATTTAGGAACGGTTGATGTGAAGTGCGGGTGTATTATTGAGCAATTGAAAATTGCTTCGTTTAGCTCGAGACAGATAAGTGTTAAAATGAAAATCGTGGAAGGGGGTCGACCAACACCAAGAGTTTGAAATTTATTGTGGTGAGTACATCGTCTATGCATGTGTTTCTTTGCTTTGAAATGAATTTTTTATTGTTTGTGTTTAACTTTTTATTTAGTGTTTAAGTTACTCCAATGCGGTTTTTAGGGTGCCCAAAAATACTAAATTACATCATGCAGCGTAAAATAAACAAATGATTCCCATTTTTTTTTATCTAAATCGGTTTGGTCACCGTTTGACCATATTAAATAATAATGAACAAATAAAGGTACTAATAAGTAAGTAAGAAATTCCGTCTTCCTTTAGTCGTATGCGGAAAGTTCGCATATGCAAAACGTTTAATATCATATGAATAACGTTACCTGGATTTTTTTTAAAAAGTAAATGTGACGTTTGCGGATCATATGGTTTATTTTTAGTACAGTCACTTTATTACGATATTTTGACAAATCCAGTGACTGGGTAAATGAGGCTATAAACCTTGAATCTTTCCCCTCGGCATGTCGTTGTACTACAAGTTTTGTTGTACTGAAACATTGCTTGCCTCCTTCGTAAGACTACGCTTCGCTACTGGTGCAATATTACATATAATAACAAGGGAATTACGCTTTCTTTCACAAAAATAAATATATTAGTGACATATTTTCAACCGGTGACGTCACACAAGAATATGGATCATATCAATGTTGTCTTAAGCGTTCGGCACCTTCTTCTTGAATGTGTCGGTTTACTTTCCTCAGACAGACTTTAAATCTTCCCAGCTGCTTGTTATTCCTGTTGGGTGATGACAACAGTAGTATTGATCCCCGCCAGTGGCAATTAGTGCACGGGTTTTAATTAATTTGCACGTACTTAGAACGCATTCGCACGTACTTAGAACTAATTTGCACGTACTTAGAACTAATTAGCATGTACTTAGAATACTTTACATTTATGTA
The DNA here is from genome assembly GCF_977018435.1 of Lepisma saccharinum. Lineage (NCBI taxonomy): Eukaryota > Metazoa > Arthropoda > Insecta > Zygentoma > Lepismatidae > Lepisma > Lepisma saccharinum. Next base: position 79,050,814 of record NC_139233.1, read on the forward strand.
TTTGCATGTTTATAACTTTTATGAATATATAATTATTTATTTTATGAAAAATATGTATATAGAAGGTAATTAGAGGTACTAAACGGTATGCATATGGTTTTATATTCATTACTGCAAAGTATGTAATGTATCAATCGATAATAATTAATGTTTATAATATTGAAAATAAGAGTTTATGGTTTATGAACCGCTATGAACGGTGGTAATGGTACGAAAGAAGACGGTCCCGGTACTCGAACCCGCGATATGCAACGTTATTAATTAGTACTATGCAATTATTTCATTATGTTATAAAAGACGGTGGTTTCACACGCTAGACAGAATACTGTCTCCGAATTTCGACTCGGCGGTGAGGGTAGACGAAAAAGGAATTTGGGGGAAGTGCGGTCAAGGTCAAATGACGTCAGAAAGCCAGAACAAAGAAGGAACCTGATTGACCAATCAGAGATCGCGTCGGTAGGTTTTCAGAACCGGTTTTTTCCCCCCAAGGTTAACCAGTACGCAAGAACAGAGGAAAGGTATGCAATACTGTAGGGCAGGGGAGGGATTGATCCAGACAACAAAGGATCAAATTTCTGAAGCTATGCGTCGCTTGTAGAACCGGTTTCCGCCGCCAATAAATATTCCGCTCATGGTTGCCCCAAGGCACAGGACGCTTTAGCGAGGGTTTTAGGGTAGAAAGTTTGCATGTTAGAAGAGGTGTCTGTCAAAGTAGCCCAATGTTACCGAGAACAAAAGAAAAAAGGATTTTTGGATACCCAATTAGATTGGAGCGAGAACTTTACTTTGAACAAGGAGAACGAAGCGTAAGGGTTTTAATCTGTACTAGGAAGAAGGGAGTGCTATCAGGGACTGGGCCTACAGTTTTCATTATTTGCTTTTTATCACGGGGTAACGAACCTAGGACCTTTTGATTATTGATTTAGGTAGTAAATTTATGTTACTGTGTGCTATTTAACATATTATTGAGGTTATTTTTACCAAACTTTGACTTTATGTCAAATATTTTCCCAGCTTATCCTTATTTTTATGAAAATAACACAATTCAATCTGTTCAGGAAATACTTTTAGTTATATTTTCGACACACAAAGTGTGTGTTCTCAACTTCTAGCTGTTTATTAGGCTTATTATTACTCAAATAACACAATTTAATCTGTTCAGGAAAGATTTTTAGTTATATTTTTCACACACAAAGTGTGTGTTCTCAACTTTTATTTGTTTATTTCACAAATTTATACCTATTTTTACCAAAATAACACTATTTATACTATTCAGGAAATACTTTTAGTTATATTTTCGACACACAAAGTGTGTGTTCTCAACTTCTATCTGTTTATGAGGCTTATTATTACTCAAATAACACAATTTAATCTGTTCAGGAAAGATTTTTAGTTATATTTTCCACACACAAAGTGTGTGTTCTCAACTTTTATTTGTTTATTTCACAAATTTATACCTATTTTTACCAAAATAACACTATTTATACTATTCAGGAAATACTTTTAGTTATATTTTCGACACACAAAGTGTGTGTTCTCAACTTCTATCTGTTTATGAGGCTTATTATTACTCAAATAACACAATTTAATCTGTTCAGGAAAGATTTTTAGTTATATTTTCCACACACAAAGTGTGTGTTCTCAACTTTTATTTGTTTATTTCACAAATTTATACCTATTTTTACCAAAATAACACAATTTATACTATTCAGGAAAGACTTTTAGTTATATTTTCGACACACAAAGTGTGTGCTCTCAAGTTTTATTTGTTTATTTACACAAGTTTAGCCTAATATTTACTCAAATAACACGATTTGAACGTGTTTTTTTTATTACATTTTAGATTCTCAAAGATATTTTTACAAATTTTTAACTTATTATTTTACAATTTTATACCTATTTTTACCAAAATAACACTATTTATATTATTCAGGCAACATTTTTTATTAAATTTTGGACTCACAAAGACATTTTTTTCAACTTTTAACTTATTATTTTACAATTTTATACCTATTTTTACCAAAATAACACTATTTATACTATTCAGGCAACATTTTTTATTAAATTTTGGACTCACAAAGACATTTTTTTCAACTTTTAACTTATTATTTTACAACTTTATGTTAATTGTTTACCAAAATAACACTATTTATACTATTCAGGCAACATTTTTTATTAACTTTTAGACTCACAAAGATATTTTTACAGCTTTTTAAATTTTTATTGTACAACTTTATACCTATTTTTACCAAAATAACACTATTTATACTATTCAGGAAAGACTTTTAGTTATATTTTCGACACACAAAGTGCGTGTTCTCAAATTTTATTTGTTTATTTCACAAGTTTAGCCTAATATTTACTCAAATATCACGATTTGAACGTGTTTTTTTATTACATTTTGGACACACACGCACTCACACACACACACATCCACACACACGCACACACAGAGAGAGAAAGAGAGAGAGATTTTTTCCAAGTTTAGGTTTCTTTCCACTCAAATAACACAAATTAGATTACGTTTAAATTAAATTTTGTACACATGAAGTGTGTTTCGTCAAGTTTTACCCTTTTATTTTACAAGTTTAGGCTTAATATTACTCAAATAACACAATTTAATCCAGTCAGGAAGGATTTGTTATTATATTTTGGATGCACAAAGAGATGTTTTCAACTTTTTTACTGACTTTTTGCAGGGTATGTATTATTTTTTTATTTATTTTGTTTTCTATTATATATACATTTACAAATTTTTAACTTAGAGTTTAGTATTTATTTAAATCTTTTCAAAAACACTAAAAAAAGGTACTTTTAGCTAAAATGTAAGCCACAGAATATATTATTATTATTATTATTATTATTATTATTATTAGGGTTTACTGATTTCCACTATGCTATTTTTGGTTCTGTATTTCTATATGTATTTATTTAGGTCAGGTTACGCCTGCTACGTAGGAAAGTTTGTTTATTTTAGAGTTTGCTGAGTATTTTGTTACTTTTATACTAGGTAAAGTATATACTTTTGTTTTTGCTGTTTGGAGATGATGCGATCAGCATCACTCTCCATCTGCTTTTTATTTTATGTACCCAATATTATTTTGAGGCATAGTAAATTCTAGAGCCAATTTATGCAGGAGAGACGGCTTGAAAATTTTGATCTCGGATAACCCACAACTATTTGTCAGAGTATTTTAAAGGATATTTTATATTTATTATGTGCCACTAGAATATCAAACCTTGCTTAATTTTTATGTCTGTAACGCTGTTATTGTATTTCTAGCTAAGCCTTACTGGATAAAGTACACGAAATGTTTATCATTTCGACTATTTACCTTTATACGAGGCCAAATTTTTAGTGTAACGAAAATTATTGTGTGTCTATAAAGACTGAAATTCTTTTACCGATGGGTCCATAACTGGACGCTTACCAACATTGTTCCTTTTTTTTTAAAAAAAAAAATATATATATATATAACCATTTATCAATATATTGACAATTCACAGGACAAGACGAAGTTCACAGACGACTGACTATATGGACCATAGGTCCACTTGCTAAACTTTTTTCTATGTTAGAAGAATAATTTAGCCTTATAGCCTTTTTCAAGGTATATTTGAAGTATTACTGGTTTTTTGGGTGCATCAACACTTGGGTTATTTCCATTTGGTTTATTATACGAGGCTACAATCACTATCTGAACACTGAAATCCTCTGATTGAAACTAAAAGCTTAGGCTGTAACTAGGGACTTAGTATGTATATCGACAATTTATAGGACAACACGAACTTTACAAACGATTGTAGGTGACGTAGGACCACACGCCAGAGCTTTGTTAACCTGCAAAAAGCACTTACAGCTAATATTACGAGGAAATGAGGTTGATTTTTACTGTTTCACGAGAATGCTACTTTTTATACACCCAATATTAGCTTTTTCAAGCAACTACATGTACCAGAAGCACTTACAGGCCAACTCTAACTAGACTTCGATTTATGTAAATGTAGCAAGAACTATATTTCTGAGGACGTACGCAAAAGCAGATTACCCGATTAAAGTATCTGAAAAATAGATTTTTCTATGTAAGTATATTTTTATTGACTGGATTATTTAACAGATCGAACAGGAAGACAGCAAAATTAATTAAATGTAGTTCTATAGTAGCTATAGGTGGTTTCAGAGATATAAAAAGAACAAATATAAGATTTCGCTTTTTTTGCTTCTGAGGCTAATTGCGACGCTAAGGGTAAATGGCGAGGAAATGTAACGGAGGAGAAACAGTCCCAAAAGTTATGGGCTGCATGTAAGTTAATACCACAGAGATATTACAGTAGGTGTAGGTTCTACCACCAGAACATTTCTATTATAATAATACTGGTTATGCTGTACTGTTAGCTAAAGATGCTGATATTTGAGAAACTTAAAAGCTTATTTGCAAAATTTTAAGATAAATAATAATCTGTTAGACTGTATACATATTTTATATCCATTCTGCACAAGATCCGATGACAAAATTCAAAAATTCTAATCGCCCAGACAGGGACTCGAACCCTGGACAGATAGGTTAAAAGCCTAACGCTATACCAACTAAGCTATCTGGGCACAAGGTATTTTTTTCTTGAAAAGTTAGTTATGTTAAGAAATATATTGAAACATTTGAGAACACTCTTGGTCTGGTTCGCCAGAGAAGGAGACAACATTTCCAAATTTTTACAGACTGGGTGTATTTTTCCACTATAGAGGCCTTCACTATATGTAATTCGAAACGCTAAAGTTCAGATAGCTTCCAGAATTGAGGTAAAGATTGTGTTTGGCGAGATTAACAAGTTACATTTATATCCAGTTACGGACAAATAAAGCTAAAACTCTCAGATTTACTGTACTAGCCAAGTTTTAGTAACATTTTCTTCACTATAGTACAAATACCAAAGAAACAGGTATATTTTATTTATAATTTGACCAAATGAACTAGTATTTAATTCACAAAGTTAGGTAAAAAACAGTATTTTTAAAAAACATTGTTGCTGCCTTCAAATTTTATGTTATTTAGCCAATAACAACTGGTTTACACTGTTTAACATCATTCAAATAGCAAAAGAAGGAATTATTTGTTTAGTATTTTTACTACTTTATATTTATTTAAGAAAATAATTCTACAGTTTAACTTAATTTTTAATAAATTGTTACTAATTTATATATCAAAGTTATGTTATTTAGAGTGTATGAAGGCGTATAAAGTTAATATTTGTACTTATCAGTGCAACTAACAATTATATTTTATACACACACAAAAGATAATGTTTACAGTGAAATTACTTGAATCAGAGAATAATATTTTACAGTAATTGATTCATTCAGCACTAGTCAGTACTTTTATGCATCAGAAAGTTTTCTTAATTTTCTCTTACGCATGCTATTTTGGGCTATTCTTAAAATGTATTTCTAGGGCAAACTGGGTTATTTTTCTGCTTATAATGCAAAGTTGACAGTTTTCGCACAATGCATTGTACATTTGTTATATTCTCTACTTACAATCCAAATCTTATGCTTATTTAATGTATAACTAACTAACTCTCTAGCCTTCTTAAACCCGAATGTTCATGGCTGCAGCAACACATGCCTTTCATCTGTCCCTGTCCTGAGCAAGATCTATATACTCCTTTCCTTCTCTACCAATTTCCTTTAGGTCCATCTCTACATTATCCCTCCATCTTTGTTTTGGTCTTTCTATTGGTCTTTTACCATCAGGTTTCCCAACAAGAATCCTGTATACTCTTTTTTCCTCTCCCATTTGTACCATATGATCTACACACCTAAGTCTTTTTGATTTAATCATTCTAATAATATCTGGACATGAATACAAATTATGTACTTCTAAATTATGTAACCTTCTCCACTCATCTGTCTCCTCATCTGTTTTAGGCCCAAATATTTTCCTAAGGATTTTATTTTCAAATACTCTCAATTTATGTTCCTTTTTCAATGTAAGGGACCAGGTTTATTTACTGTATTTAACTTTTATTTTTGTAATTAACAAAAATTAAAAGCTTATACTGTTGTTATTATATCTTTTTCTATCAGCTTATTTTGAAATTAATATTATTAGGTATAGTCTTTGATTTATAACTATATTGCTTTTTTATCAATTTATCTAAGAGTACAAGCAGACAAACACATGTGTACACACTTTTATGTAAATAGATATGCCTTTTTTCAATATTTTAGTATGAAGATTGCACTTTAGCTATTTAAGCAAGGGTAGGAAAGGTAGGATTTCTGAGAATTTGTTGCAGGATTTTGTTGTCCAAGTATAGATGAGAACTGAGCTGGGAGACTGTTTTGAACCTTTTCATGAGAGTTTGCATGTGAACTGTATGCAAATTGAGCACTATTGACTGTGCATGCTTCTAAGTTTTGCTGTTATTTCACATCAACTCTGTGAGACTGTAGACAGTTTTCCCATTTCTAGTAGTTTTTATTGATTGTATTTGTATATGTTTTGGGGACTTAGCAGTTTTATGTTATGAGGCAGTTTGTTGTAGAATATTTTTACCGGATTGTTTTGAGATATTGAGTGTCTGCTGTTTTACTTGTAATTATTTTCCTTCTTGTGTTGTGTATTTGACTATATTTTGTCCAAGTTCGTAGTATTTAGAATAATTGTTATTGACTTGTAGATGTAGGGAGTAATAATCCTTTGCAAGACGCCCTATACTTTAGTCTGAACATTATTCTTAGTGTTCACTTTTGAAGCCTTAGTATTCTGGTAGTATTATTAATGTAGAGGTAAATTAGGCTGAAATGTAGGCATTTTTCTGATAAATTATACTCACTTAGTTGTTTCAGCAGGTAGAAGTTGCATGATGGTTTACGGCTGATGATGTTAATTTGCTCTTCTTATGTACTACGTATGATGTATATATAATAACAACAGTATAAGCTTTTAATTTTTGTTAATTACAAAAATAAAAGTTAAATACAGTAAATAAACCTGGTCCCTTACATTGAAAAAGGAACATAAATTGAGAGTATTTGAAAATAAAATCCTTAGGAAAATATTTGGGCCTAAAACAGATGAGGAGACAGATGAGTGGAGAAGGTTACATAATTTAGAAGTACATAATTTGTATTCATGTCCAGATATTATTAGAATGATTAAATCAAAAAGACTTAGGTGTGTAGATCATATGGTACAAATGGGAGAGGAAAAAAGAGTATACAGGATTCTTGTTGGGAAACCTGATGGTAAAAGACCAATAGAAAGACCAAAACAAAGATGGAGGGATAATGTAGAGATGGACCTAAAGGAAATTGGTAGAGAAGGAAAGGAGTATATAGATCTTGCTCAGGACAGGGACAGATGAAAGGCATGTGTTGCTGCAGCCATGAACATTCGGGTTTAAGAAGGCTAGAGAGTTAGTTAGTTATACATTAAATAAGCATAAGATTTGGATTGTAAGTAGAGAATATAACAAATGTACAATGCATTGTGCGAAAACTGTCAACTTTGCATTATAAGCAGAAAAATAACCCAGTTTGCCCTAGAAATACATTTTAAGAATAGCCCAAAATAGCATGCGTAAGAGAAAATTAAGAAAACTTTCTGATGCATAAAAGTACTGACTAGTGCTGAATGAATCAATTACTGTAAAATATTATTCTCTGATTCAAGTAATTTCACTGTAAACATTATCTTTTGTGTGTGTATAAAATATAATTGTTAGTTGCACTGATAAGTACAAATATTAACTTTATACGCCTTCATACACTCTAAATAACATAACTTTGATATATAAATTAGTAACAATTTGTTAAAAATTAAGTTAAACTGTAGAATTATTTTCTTAAATAAATATAAAGTAGTAAAAATACTAAACAAATAATTCCTTCTTTTGCTATTTGAATGATGTTAAACAGTGTAAACCAGTTGTTATTGGCTAAATAACATAAAATTTGAAGGCAGCAACAATGTTTTTTTAAAAATACTGTTTTTTACCTAACTTTGTGAATTAAATACTAGTTCATTTGGTCAAATTATAAATAAAATATACCTGTTTCTTTGGTATTTGTACTATAGTGAAGAAAATGTTACTAAAACTTGGCTAGTACAGTAAATCTGAGAGTTTTAGCTTTATTTGTCCGTAACTGGATATAAATGTAACTTGTTAATCTCGCCAAACACAATCTTTACCTCAATTCTGGAAGCTATCTGAACTTTAGCGTTTCGAATTACATATAGTGAAGGCCTCTATAGTGGAAAAATACACCCAGTCTGTAAAAATTTGGAAATGTTGTCTCCTTCTCTGGCGAACCAGACCAAGAGTGTTCTCAAATGTTTCAATATATTTCTTAACATAACTAACTTTTCAAGAAAAAAATACCTTGTGCCCAGATAGCTTAGTTGGTATAGCGTTAGGCTTTTAACCTATCTGTCCAGGGTTCGAGTCCCTGTCTGGGCGATTAGAATTTTTGAATTTTGTCATCGGATCTTGTGCAGAATGGATATAAAATATGTATACAGTCTAACAGATTATTATTTATCTTAAAATTTTGCAAATAAGCTTTTAAGTTTCTCAAATATCAGCATCTTTAGCTAACAGTACAGCATAACCAGTATTATTATAATAGAAATGTTCTGGTGGTAGAACCTACACCTACTGTAATATCTCTGTGGTATTAACTTACATGCAGCCCATAACTTTTGGGACTGTTTCTCCTCCGTTACATTTCCTCGCCATTTACCCTTAGCGTCGCAATTAGCCTCAGAAGCAAAAAAAGCGAAATCTTATATTTGTTCTTTTTATATCTCTGAAACCACCTATAGCTACTATAGAACTACATTTAATTAATTTTGCTGTCTTCCTGTTCGATCTGTTAAATAATCCAGTCAATAAAAATATACTTACATAGAAAAATCTATTTTTCAGATACTTTAATCGGGTAATCTGCTTTTGCGTACGTCCTCAGAAATATAGTTCTTGCTACATTTACATAAATCGAAGTCTAGTCAGAGTTGGCCTGTAAGTGCTTCTGGTACATGTAGTTGCTTGAAAAAGCTAATATTGGGTGTATAAAAAGTAGCATTCTCGTGAAACAGTAAAAATCAACCTCATTTCCTCGTAATATTAGTTGTAAGTGCTTTTTGCAGGTTAACAAAGCTCTGGCGTGTGGTCCTACGTCACCTACAATCGTTTGTAAAGTTCGTGTTGTCTTATAAATTGTCGATATACATACTAAGTCCCTAGTTACAGCCTAAGCTTTTAGTTTCAATCAGAGGATTTCAGTGTTCAGATAGTGATTGTAGCCTCGTATAATAAACCAAATGGAAATAACCCAAGTGTTGATGCACCCAAAAAACCAATAATACTTCAAATATACCTTGAAAAAGGCTATAAGGCTAAATTATTCTTCTAACATAGAAAAAAGTTTAGCAAGTGGACCTATGGTCCATATAGTCAGTCGTCTGTGAACTTCGTCTTGTCCTGTGAATTGTCAATATATTGATAAATGGTTATATATATATATATATATTTTTTTTTTTTAAAAAAAGGAACAATGTTGGTAAGCGTCCAGTTATGGACCCATCGGTAAAAGAATTTCAGTCTTTATAGACACACAATAATTTTCGTTACACTAAAAATTTGGCCTCTTATAAAGGTAAATAGTCGAAATGATAAACATTTCGTGTACTTTATCCAGTAAGGCTTAGCTAGAAATACAATAACAGCGTTACAGACATAAAAATTAAGCAAGGTTTGATATTCTAGTGGCACATAATAAATATAAAATATCCTTTAAAATACTCTGACAAATAGTTGTGGGTTATCTGAGATCAAAATTTTCAAGCCGTCTCTCCTGCATAAATTGGCTCTAGAATTCACTATGCCTCAAAATAATATTGGGTACATAAAATAAAAAGCAGATGGAGAGTGATGCTGATCGCATCATCTCCAAACAGCAAAAACAAAAGTATATGGATGGAGCCCTACCTGATATATTTAGGAAACTTTACCTAGTATAAAAGTAACAAAATACTCAGCAAACTCTAAAATAAACAAACTTTCCTACGTATCAGGCGTAACCTGACCTAAATAAATACATATAGAAATACAGAACCAAAAATAGCATAGTGGAAATCAGTAAACCCTAATAATAATAATAATAATAATAATAATAATATATTCTGTGGCTTACATTTTAGCTAAAAGTACCTTTTTTTTAGTGTTTTTGAAAAGATTTAAATAAATACTAAACTCTAAGTTAAAAATTTGTAAATGTATATATAATAGAAAACAAAATAAATAAAAAAATAATACATACCCTGCAAAAAGTCAGTAAAAAAGTTGAAAACATCTCTTTGTGCATCCAAAATATAATAACAAATCCTTCCTGACTGGATTAAATTGTGTTATTTGAGTAATATTAAGCCTAAACTTGTAAAATAAAAGGGTAAAACTTGACGAAACACACTTCATGTGTACAAAATTTAATTTAAACGTAATCTAATTTGTGTTACTTGAGTGGAAAGAAACCTAAACTTGGAAAAAATCTCTCTCTCTTTCTCTCTCTGTGTGTGCGTGTGTGTGGATGTGTGTGTGTGAGTGCGTGTGTGTCCAAAATGTAATAAAAAAACACGTTCAAATCGTGATATTTGAGTAAATATTAGGCTAAACTTGTGAAATAAACAAATAAAATTTGAGAACACGCACTTTGTGTGTCGAAAATATAACTAAAAGTCTTTCCTGAATAGTATAAATAGTGTTATTTTGGTAAAAATAGGTATAAAGTTGTACAATAAAAATTTAAAAAGTTGTAAAAATATCTTTGTGAGTCTAAAAGTTAATAAAAAATGTTGCCTGAATAATATAAATAGTGTTATTTTGGTAAACAATTAACATAAAGTTGTAAAATAATAAGTTAAAAGTTGAAAAAAATGTCTTTGTGAGTCCAAAATTTAATAAAAAATGTTGCCTGAATAGTAAATATAGTGTTATTTTGGTAAAAATAGGTATAAAATTGTAAAATAATAAGTTAAAAGTTGAAAAAAATGTCTTTGTGAGTCCAAAATTTAATAAAAAATGTTGCCTGAATAGTATAAATAGTGTTATTTTGGTAAAAATAGGTATAAAATTGTAAAATAATAAGTTAAAAGTTGAAAAAAATGTCTTTGTGAGTCCAAAATTTAATAAAAAATGTTGCCTGAATAGTATAAATAGTGTTATTTTGGGAAAAAAATAGGTATAAAATTGTAAAATAATAAGTTAAAAATTTGTAAAAATATCTTTGAGAATCTAAAATGTAATAAAAAAACACGTTCAAATCGTGTTATTTGAGTAAATATTAGGCTAAACTTGTGTAAATAAACAAATAAAAGTTGAGAGCACACACTTTTTGTGTCGAAAATATAACTAAAAGTCTTTCCTGAATAGTATAAATTGTGTTATTTTGGTAAAAATAGGTATAAATTTGTGAAATAAACAAATAAAAGTTGAGAACACACACTTTGTGTGTGGAAAATATAACTAAAAATCTTTCCTGAACAGATTAAATTGTGTTATTTGAGTAATAATAAGCCTCATAAACAGATAGAAGTTGAGAACACACACTTTGTGTGTCGAAAATATAACTAAAAGTATTTCCTGAATAGTATAAATAGTGTTATTTTGGTAAAAATAGGTATAAATTTGTGAAATAAACAAATAAAAGTTGAGAACACACACTTTGTGTGTGAAAAATATAACTAAAAATCTTTCCTGAACAGATTAAATTGTGTTATTTGAGTAATAATAAGCCTAATAAACAGCTAGAAGTTGAGAACACACACTTTGTGTGTCGAAAATATAACTAAAAGTATTTCCTGAACAGATTGAATTGTGTTATTTTCATAAAAATAAGGATAAGCTGGGAAAATATTTGACATAAAGTCAAAGTTTGGTAAAAATAACCTCAATAATATGTTAAATAGCACACAGTAACATAAATTTACTACCTAAATCAATAATCAAAAGGTCCTAGGTTCGTTACCCCGTGATAAAAAGCAAATAATGAAAACTGTAGGCCCAGTCCCTGATAGCACTCCCTTCTTCCTAGTACAGATTAAAACCCTTACGCTTCGTTCTCCTTGTTCAAAGTAAAGTTCTCGCTCCAATCTAATTGGGTATCCAAAAATCCTTTTTTCTTTTGTTCTCGGTAACATTGGGCTACTTTGACAGACACCTCTTCTAACATGCAAACTTTCTACCCTAAAACCCTCGCTAAAGCGTCCTGTGCCTTGGGGCAACCATGAGCGGAATATTTATTGGCGGCGGAAACCGGTTCTACAAGCGACGCATAGCTTCAGAAATTTGATCCTTTGTTGTCTGGATCAATCCCTCCCCTGCCCTACAGTATTGCATACCTTTCCTCTGTTCTTGCGTACTGGTTAACCTTGGGGGGAAAAAACCGGTTCTGAAAACCTACCGACGCGATGTCTGATTGGTCAATCAGGTTCCTTCTTTGTTCTGGCTTTCTGACGTCATTTGACCTTGACCGCACTTCCCCCAAATTCCTTTTTCGTCTACCCTCACCGCCGAGTCGAAATTCGGAGACAGTATTCTGTCTAGCGTGTGAAACCACCGTCTTTTATAACATAATGAAATAATTGCATAGTACTAATTAATAACGTTGCATATCGCGGGTTCGAGTACCGGGACCGTCTTCTTTCGTACCATTACCACCGTTCATAGCGGTTCATAAACCATAAACTCTTATTTTCAATATTATAAACATTAATTATTATCGATTGATACATTACATACTTTGCAGTAATGAATATAAAACCATATGCATACCGTTTAGTACCTCTAATTACCTTCTATATACATATTTTTCATAAAATAAATAATTATATATTCATAAAAGTTATAAACATGCAAATACATAAATGTAAAGTATTCTAAGTACATGCTAATTAGTTCTAAGTACGTGCAAATTAGTTCTAAGTACGTGCGAATGCGTTCTAAGTACGTGCAAATTAATTAAAACCCGTGCACTAATTGCCACTGGCGGGGATCAATACTACTGACAACAGTGTTTTATCAAATGTTTTTGGTTTTTTGAGAAGAGCTGTGAGGAAGCTTTTAGTTTATTCCTACTTTTTAATGTGCTGTGTTTGTCTCGTGTAGGTACTATCTTTACAACCTTGCACTTTTAATTTTTCCTAAGGGATTTTTTACACCCCTTGTTTTAACTTTTTTTAAGTAAGAATTTTAGATAATGGGATATTTGAAGGTCGCAAAATGGCCAAAGTGCCGACGCACCCAAAAATTTTAATTCAATCAATCAATCTATCCAATGAAAACTAGTAATAATTTCTTGATGAAATTTTGCTAGAGCAGAATAACATAATATTCCATATTCGAGTGTTTATTCCCACGCCTTCTTTGATCATGCAGATTTCTCAATAAGGTACTGTTATGAAATTCAAAAGTCAAAATTGAAAACGTTTCGTTGACTTTCATAATTGCAGGGAGTTTATTATTTTGCTATTTTCTAAATGTAGCCTAAAGCCATTTAGGTGGCAAGCAATACTTGCATAAATAAGTAAATAAATAAATAAATTTGAAATAAACTCTCGGGATAAAAACTAGTGCATGTGTAGGAAGTGAAACACGGTCATGATGTTACGAAAAAGAACGAAGACCACAAAGCATGATTTTGGAGAACTGATAAACCAAAAATAAATGATAAGAAATGAGGAAACGACCAAGCTAAGGTAGAAAATAGAAACAAGTTAATCGAACATACAGAGTTAAACGAAAATAGAACGAAGAAAACAGAAATATAATTACTCAAACAATGAGCTTTCACGGTAAGATATATCATAGAAAAGTCTAAGGAGAACTGGGGAAGCAAATCACGAAATCATTCTCGAAGTTTCGAGAAAAACGAAAAAGTCTCAACACAAAGAGGCTCAAAACAGGCTAAATAGAAAACTATGAAAAAGAGTTATGAAATGCTAGGAAAGAGCAGGCGCGTACCACCTTTTACAGTATTTCTCGGGCAGCATATCACGTGGAACTTAATGTAAAATTAACTACATGGCTACTATAATCACTCATGCATTTTTATACTTAGATTCATGGACATGAGGTAGAAGAAGAGTGACTCTTATTTTAAGCTCCTTACTGATATATTGCACATACTTTTCATGCTTTCAAATTTTTGTTAGAACATCTGAGGTAGTGAGGGAGATAATATAAGCGTTTCAAAGTGAATTATGTATGGTCAATTCAAGACCAATACTTTATTGTCTCTCTCTTTTTAGATATGTATCGACTGATCAGGGTAGGTAGGATGTTCGAAAAAAAATGTAGCTACTAAGATGAAGGGTGTTCATACATTCTTTACGAATTTCAACTCAATATTTGGACATGCTTCACTTGAAACTGAATTTCCGAACACCAGTTCAGTATATTCATTTTATTAACAATATCGAGTTTAAGGAGAGGTAAACTATTTTCATGGAGTAGGGCCCAGGGCGCAATTGCTCCCTTGCCTCACGGGCCAGTACAGCCCAGGAAAACAGGCTGAAGAAACATTGCTATAAATTTAGGAAAACAAAGGATACACTCAAGAAGCATGACTTAAAAGTTATTAAAAGAAGAACTAAGAAAAATTGTGAAAAAGATCCCAGAGAGAAACAAATATAAATGCATGAGTTTGCGAGAGAAGAACAATGGAATACAGGAAAAGCGCCGAAAAATAAAACCATAAATTTTAGAGGAAGAAAGTCATAAAATTAAAAGAACGTACTACTTAGAATTCTTAAGAACCTTTACGACAATTATGTCTGAAAGATGTGCAGTTTTTCAGCGACGTGTGTCTGATAACCGAAAGACTATTACATATGCTTTCTCTCTGCTAATACTTTGACATCAAGAAACACAAAGGTCTACATGTCTTTCCACAAGTAGTTGCGTAACACATACAAACCATTGTACAGCGATTGAGTAATGCTCACGTAGCACATGACTAGCAAACGTAACTATGCTTCATAACTGATCAATGTTTATAACAATGCAGCGTTGATTGTTATTCTTGAGTTGAAGACAGTTATTGGATGCCCAACCATCAGATTCACATGTTGTTAGTATGGTCATCTTTAGGGTTATTACGTTGCGACATATGGTTTGATATATCTACAACCGCCTTAAGTATAAGTGATTTATCATCAATTGTGTCGGTCTACGACACCAGGGGTCCCGAGTTCGAATCCTGACTTGGGCATGGATGTTTATGACTGTCCATTCATCAATTTCATCATATCATCACTCATCCCCAACTTCGCAAATTAGCGAAAAGTAGCACAAGAAGCGAAGTAAAATAAAGCAAATCAATCAATCAATGAATGAATCAAGTCAACACTCACACTCACACACACATTATATGTGTGCGTCCAGAAAGGTCCGAAAGGTCCGAAATGTCCGAAAGGTGCAAGACCGCACTTGAAGCGAAAATCCTTCGAGACTGGTCTAGCAGTTCAGTCTTGAAGCCTTGGACTGGAAGCGAAAATATTTCGCATTGCATTTCGACTGTAGCTCCAGATACGATCAGCAGATGAAACTAGGAGCACATTCCTTTTCCCGCGTTATAAACACTTGTTCTTTACTATAGAAAGGACACAGCATTTTAAAAAGTTCTTATATTTCCACACATTAGAATTACGACTAACTACTGGATGACTTTCTACTTCAATGAATTCAAACAAGTGAACAACTTCACGAGTCTAGTAACCAAGTCTGCAATGATGCGTGCTACATGCTGCATGGTCGAAATCCCGACATTGTTGTACTACAATAATGAAAATCACTTCTCAAAGTAGTTAAAAAAAGAGACAAGATAAAAAAAAGTAAGGATGAAGAAGCTCGAAGATGTTCTACTTCCGTTATCAACATGGTTAAACAAACCTGAACCATCCACATCTTCTAACACTGAGATCGAAAGTGATATTATTGACACAGGTAAGTGAGAATATCGATCGTATTTGTATTATGAAATATATTGTTTGTAGGCCTACTGCGCCTATTGAGTTTATAATACTTAATGCTATTTTAATAAAATGCAGTAAGTATTGTAAGTCCATTGAACGGCACATCATTACATTAATTAATGTCACAAATTGTCATGTCTGCATTACCCTGGGGGAAATTTGCTAATATTTTAAAATTGAGATGAAAGTTTTTACTTCTTATATTGTATTCCTAGATCCAAACACTAATAGCAATATCTGTAGGTTCACTTGAATAGCCTGCCCCGCCCCCTCCCCCCATGAGTCTTAACGTGAAATGTAACAAAGGACAAAATAAAAATTTTAAAAACAACTAATCGTGTATTGTTCAGAAATTAGCAAACAATTTTTCAACTTTTGTTTGATTTGTACTAACAGAACGTCATTAGTCATTATAAATCAAACATTCGTTGTGTATTGAAAATATGCTAGACATGGTACCGAAATTATACTAAATAACAACACCCACTCTTTGCAACACTGGAGAAGCAAATGAAATGACGTCTTTTCACTTCATGCGTTTGTAAATAGGTGCTTGGCTTCATTCATGGGCCACACGTTGAGTGAAAATAAGTTACGCAACGTACGTATTTTCAGGCAAGGTTCGGTAATCATCTTGCCCATCACGGACGCCTTTAGCAAGACGTCCGTGAAATTAAAAAGAAATTATCGACTCTTACGCATATTGACGTCATCACTTGTCTTTCCGCAAAATTTGTACTCCTGCTGCAAGCTAGTTTCCTGTAAATATCTTGTAAATAAACACTACATTAACAGCAGGCGCTGATTTTTCTAATCTACTGAATACTGGATCAACCCGGATGCAAAATTTTAGAGGAAGGAACGATGGACAATTCGAAGGATGCTTTGTTCGTGTTTGGAAAGTTAAAAAAAGAAAATAAAATTATCGAGTTTGATACAAAGCATTACCGAATACAATTAAATTATTTCTGTACTTTTTACTTTTATTACTTAATGTCACTTTTCTTCTATAATTGGCTAATCGCGAGGATGACGATGAGTGATGATTACATGAAATTGATGTCGGGACACTCACAAAGAACATCCATGCCCAGGCCGGACTCCAACCCGAGATCTTCGGTGGCGAGATCGAAAGGCGACCACTTAACGGGCAATATACCGTGCGTCCATTTCGATCTGCAGCCGAGAGATCGGGAGAAGCGTGGCGGGCGGCACTGACGGAGATGCCGACATTTGCGGCCTGAAATGCCCGCTTATTTTTATGGACATATGCAGACATTTATATAAATATTGCAAAACGAGCACTAACCTGTGTTATAAGAGTATGGTTTTAATTTTAGTAGCTTAGTGACTGTATGTGCCGATGATTTTGACACGCCCACCTCTTGCGAAACACGGCGTAGAGGTTTGTTTGGAGAACGTTCTAACGCTGCACCAATATCATCGAGTTTTGCTTCGGTTAGAATCCGTCGTTTTTGCTTAGGTGTTTTAAAATTTAACGATACAGTTTCTCGTAATTTAAGGACAAGATATCTAACCGTATCTTTGTGTGGAATTGAAACGCATGGGAATTTCTGTACAAATTACCTACACACGTCTCTACACGAGTTTGTTTTCACGTAGGTACGTGTCATATATAAAAAATCTTTGTTCTAACGTGAATCTTGCGGCTGTCATTCCAATCGTCTCACTGACACGTCACACATACACACTACAATAACACAAACAAGTAACTGCAAGTAACCAAGAATAACACTCTTGCGCACAGTACGAAATTAACACGCTCTTGGTTTACATTGCTCGCCACTATATTTACAACTCTGTCTTCATCTAGTCGCGAAGGAACAAAAAACTCGAGCTCGGATATTTCGGATTGCGAGGAAGCTCACGAAAACCATTCACTTTTATCGGTTTCGTCTGCAGTGTAATCCTGATACAGTGTTGCACATTCGAAACCTCCAAACGATTCCCATCGCCACAAAACTCTTTCAAGGATATAAACTTAAGCAGGACGTTACTGATCAAAACCATGATTAAAATGCTTTTTTATCTGTGGCTCTTAACATCGTTTCTATAGCGTATTTATTTGTGTATATAAGAGCAGAACTTGGATGAATTACAGAAGAACTTTTATAACACAGGTTAGTGATCGTTTTGCAATATTTATATAAATGTCTGCATATGTCTATAAAAATAAGCGGGCATTACAGGCCGCAAATGTCGGCTTCTCCGTCAGCGCCGCCCGCCACGCTTCTCCCGATCTCTCGGCTGCAGATCGAAATGGACGCACGGTATTATATTACAGTATGTCCGTAGATGTCCTCGTACTCCTACTGACATGTATCATGTTGCGACTGTGTTGAAAATTCACCGGTATTTTAAAGGGGGACTAAATCCGATTTTGCTGTAACTTTTCGATAACAGATGGCAGCACCATTTGTCATGGCAACCGAGTGCCATGTTGCCAGATCTCCGCGTAAATATAACCAAAATAAATACATACAGGTTGGTCGATTAGGGTTTTCGATGTGAGATGACGCCATATTGGTTAGAGGTGAATTAGTGGATTAAAAAAAATAGATAGTAGTAAATCAGGGAAATTAATAATCAAGAGATTTTAGTTATATGTTCTTATTAGAGAAATAAGCAATATATCATCAGCGGAAGCTAGTAATAGTCGAAATATTACTATAAAATCAGTTTTTTATATTAAGTATTCATTTTAATATTTACAACGCAGAGAAGAAAATACAGTAATAAGTGTATTTAAATATTAATATAAAATCCGTTGTTTTACATTAAGTATTTATTTTAATATTTAGAACGCAGAGAAGAAAATAGAATAATAAGTATAGTTAATTCAAACACGAAACGGGCCAAGTGAGGACAGTAATTGAAATAATTAAAAACATTTTGTGAATTCGTTTGAAGCAAATGTTGCGTTGACTGTACACTTCATTTTGTATGACACTATGACACTTTGCTTGGAGACTTTATACTCTGTTCCGACTATCTCTGCTGCAGCAAGGCTGCACATAGAGTGGGCAGAGCCTAGCAGTACACGATGCTGCGAAAGCTGGTAACTACAGCCGCTTTCCACCGTTCCACGCAATCCTGTTCCCTCTCACGTGTTCATTGTAGAGCCGTCTCGCGTCACTACTTGCGCAGAGACTTGTTTTCGTTCGCTTGCTCCAGCGAAGTTCTTTTCTTGTGTATGGAGGGACCGTTGAAAATATTCTTGGGTATATATATTCTGGATATAGTATAAATTCACATTAACATTTTTGTTTCAATGTAACTTCATTCTCCTTCTTTCTCATCCTGTAAAACACTATGTCGTTCTCTCATAGATACGTATGTTTCTTGTTGTCTTGGAATCGGGAGCCGGACATTTTGGTGCCTTTCTCTTTATAGGCTTTCACCTCTGACCTCTGTCATTCACTTTCACTTTTCAGTGACTATACATACTGAATGTTAGTTACTTTCTCATCACTTGAAAAATATGTTCTGTAGTGAATAGTTCTCATGGTGGAAAGAAACTAATCCATGATGGATTTTCGTATTTAAAAGAAAAGGCCAGCAATGATAATGTGTACTGGCAGTGCTCTCTGAAAAAGCAGTGCCCGTGTCCACACTGTGAACGGTGAAATTGTGAAATTTGTAAATGAACACACACATGCACCAGATGTTTGTGGACTAAACGCCGGATTACTATACACTGAAATGAAGACCAGTGCCAGAGAAACTCAAGAAAAACTCGTTGCTGCATATGAAAGGACAGACATCGTTCGCTACCTGCGAGGTGTTGCTCGTAACGTTTCCATGTAAAATTGCTTGTATGAAGGGACACAATAAAGAGAGGTCAATTCAAAAGAACATTATTTTCTTCCTGTGCATAAAGTTGCATATGTTGCACCAAAAAGTCCTGGCAGCAAAATGTCCTCGCACCAAAATGTCCTAGACCCCCTTGGAATTCATCCCATTCAGAAAGCAATGAATATTATAAGATTTTTGGCAAATACCCTTAAAAATTGGAACTAGCAAAAATTTAAAGGAATGTGTGCTATAATTTGACAGACAAGACAATCAAGTTATACCATTCCCATTATTTTCAGTTAATATACCGTTCCCAATTGCTGACTACTTTCAACCAGATTTTATGATGTCTTGCAACATCATTTCTTGAGTATATTTTGGACTCTTCATTTCTTGTAAACCATCACCATTCAACCATTATCTGCAAATTGTGTACAGTTAAAACAATCCACACAGACGATTTTGATTCAATAGAAGCTTATCTATAAACATCCACGGTATTGGGTTGTCATTGTTAGTCAAATCTGTTGTCCTTTTTACAAATTTCAAGGTTTTCTTACAAGACAAATCAAATAGATTCTCAAATGTTCATATGCAAAAGGAACAAATAAAAAATATTGTTAATATGGTGTATGAGACTATGAGACCTCAGACAAGTTGAGTAAATAATAAAATAAAAATAACAAATAATTGATCTAAACTGCACCATAATGGTTAACGAAGTGGTCCTGTTATAACAGAATTATTAAAAGTTTGATTCAAGGTATCAGCTCACTTAAGTGACTCAGATCTATCTTTACAGTGCATGTTAAATATGACTTGGACTTCAGTAGGTTATTGAATCAAATATTCGTAACATACGATCAGGACAAATTATGATTTCTCTTAAAATCAATCAATCTTACCCACAAATAAATTATTGAACTTGAACTTGTAAAATATGTTAACTAGTAATCTTTAATAATCTATACTAATTTGTTAATTCTCAGTAAACACACAAACTATTGTTTAGTGGAAGGTTAGGACTTTACTCTTTTAGCTGTTAGGGTGTACTTTTACACTTTAAATTCATAAAGCATGAACTTATTGGAAATGCTGCACTACCAATACAAGGCGTTCAAAATTATGAAAGAACGAGAAAACCGTTTTATACAGCTTACAAAACGGTTTTCTGACCTGATTCTGTGAAAGAAGATAACACAACGTTGTGCAGAACTTGCACAAAATTCTGGGATCTCACATTAAATCTCTTCCAATCCAACCTAGCTTAGCTTAACCTACTTAATGCATTTAACATTTGCGAGCTTTATGAACTGTGTTCAAGTTTCAAAAACAAAAAGGAGAAAAATGACTTTTTCAGTTGTGTTTGTTACAATTAAGAAATGGTATAATGTAAGCTTTCAATTCCATTTTCTTTGAGGGGGATAAAGACATCCCTGGCGGGGATAAAAATAATTTTCTTTTGCCGGGGATAAAATGTTATGTGTGAGGGAAATCACCGTCATCTTCCCCCGTTAATTCGCACACTGCTTGTAACCCCCAAAGCAGGATCTGCTGAATAACATTTTGTCCACCATTGAGATCACATCACCCCCACTCACGACCGGATCAAGAAAGTGTGGGGCGTTACCCCCACACCCCCTATACGGCTTCATGGCGTGGTGCTAAGCACAGGGGAGCACTTTACCTTTACCTTTTTTACCATTGAGAGTCTGAATTCAAACATGATCATTATCCGTCTACCGAGTCTTGACATTTACATTTTTGCCTTACAACAATGCACTAGCACAACAATGATGACATGTTAACCGTTTCTCAGGAGCTTATCTTGCCAGAATAGATGCATGGAGAGAAAAAAAAAACATCTGTGATTGAATAGCAAATTTCAGAAGTCATTGCCTTTTCACAGTTAGAGAAAAGTTGAAACCAAATTCAATAAACAAGCAAACAAAGAGTAAAGCGTAAATAATAATTAAATGGATACTGTACTCTCATCCAAACTAACAATTCGAAAGTGCACCTGAAATAGGTTATTCGTATCAGTATTTTATTATAAGAAGGTGCGTGATAAATTCGTCCATAAATAACGAACGAGAACCATACAACAAGGAACAAAATTAGCTGTTTCAATTTGTACATAATATGGGTTATCATTGCAAGCTGCGAACAAATAAGGCAATCGTTTAAGAGCCCGTATCAGCGTCGCTCGAAAAAAGCAGCGGACAGATGTCATTTATTTTTCCTAGTCTTACCAATATTGATTCCATTTCCCCCTTCGAAGGCAAATCCATTGCATTGAGACTTTGCTGGAGGGAGGGGTTGCTCTGTCGAAAGAAGCAGACCACAAGGCAAAGGTTCCCTGTCCGCTACTCTCCCCCCGCTCAAGAGTCTGACCATAACAGGTTTCCTGTTACAAGACAAAACTTTTTCCGAGTGTCTGAAAGAAGAAAAACACACATTGACGAACATCGCAATACAACTGAGAGCCAAGGACTATTTAGGGGAGGCGGGGTGTCCAGGGAGTCCGAATCTTCCATGAGAGACTTACGAAGTACTAAAATTAAATAATGTAAATATGCTTGTTTTGTTTAGCATCTGTCGTATAATCGAGAGACGTTTATTTCCCTCAAACATATTCTAAGGGAAGGATTACATTAGGGTCAAACAACTTTGGATGACTGTATCAAATAAGATTTATGCACACCACTACTTAAGTAATATGATTAAATATTAAATTAAGAGCTTTTCATTTCGTCAAATGGATCTAACATCCTTTTTCGTTATTCAATAAATATTCAATTCTTTATCTGTTTCACAATCACCTTGCCAGGGCAGTTGTTTTTATACAAATTGAAGCGATCTTAACTATTCATGAGCTAGATAATGAATATGTGCGGTTATATTCCTATTCATATGCCGTCTTTTTCCCATTCATTTATTTTAACAATATTAATTAATATTTTAATTATTAATTTAATATTACATTTATTTTAACTTGTTTTTATTATTAGAAGAAGGTACCAACATCATAGGCGTGCGCAGACTCTCACATAAGGGGGGGCAAAAGCCTTGAAAATTCAGTCAGATCGGGAAAGAAAAACCTCATTTTATCTCACTCTTTTAGTTTTTTGCATTGATGTGATATATATATATGTGTGTGTGTGTTCGCGCGCGCGCGCGCGTGTCTATTATATATATATATATATATATATATATATATATATATATATATACCTAGGTATTAACATATTATTTAAATACATTACGTAATCTATTCATCCGCCCCTTAACAAACCAACAGCAAAAATTATATAGATTGTCTCTGAAATGTGAGCGCTCGTTTTCCTCCAAACCAAACTGTTATAGCAGCAACTGTCTGAATTACTTATTTGTTCTTACTTTCTCTCTAGTAATTTACAATGTATTGGAGAAAAAAACTGCGAGCGAAGCGAGCAAGAAAATTTTTCGATCCAAATTTTTGAAAGTTGAAAACAGTATTGATTTAATAGGGCGCAAGAAATTTCATGGGACGGCATGGCATTCTCTTTTACAATTTTTCTCAATCAGATTGTTCGGCGCCCAGGGCCAACTCCCGCTACTTCCTAGCTACGGCTCGGAAGTTGACAAGACTGCAAGAAAAGCAGGTACCGCGAGCGAAGCGAGAAAGAAAATTTTACGAAATGTATTTTTATTTGTATAAAATTTAAAGTCGAGGGGACAATTGTCCCTCTGTAACCCCCTGCAAGTGATCCTGACCGTCTGGAAGAAATAATGCAAGATGGACGTGAAAACTAATTCCGTCTTGAGTATCCTTTTGTCCTGCTACTAGTATAGATTCTGCTAGTCTTGCTTTTTTTTACTTCAATGTATGCCCCCCCCCTATAATTGATTTCCGTCCAAGGTTGGAAAAAGGCATAAGGCAATGCCCTCCTGTCCCCTTGTGGTTCCGCCATTTCCTTTTAGAGTATAATATTGTTTAATAACAGCGACAATATTGCTCTCCACTAAATTTCTAGGTGAAAGTATAATAATATAGGGGCATGGAACGTCTGGAAGGGGGGGCAAGGATTACCACACCTCGAAAACGAAGGTCAAACTAAAAGTATATATTTCACAAGTATAATTATATTTCAGTCATAGTAATTTACATTAATTATTATGTAATGGGGACGCAGGAATGCGATAATTTCAAATTCAAGTGGTGTTTTTAGAGGGGACAGCACTAGTATCGGGGTAATATGCCCCATGAAAAAAAATACCTTTCTTGTCCCTTTGTGGAAAAATCTGCGAACGTCCGTGATTAGGGGGCAATCCTCCCCCCGCCCGTGCGCACGCCTCTGACCAACATATATGGAATAGTTTATAACATCGAGTAGCAGGATATCTCTCCTGTACGGTGCTGTAAACTAGGGAAATAATGACGATGTTTTGTAGTAGTGCGTAGCTATTCACCCTGTTGCGACACATGTGCAGAACAGGCGGAAGACATTCTTTTGTGTTTTCTGCAGTTGGTGGATTATCCTAGGTGAGATGATTTTGATGTTCTTTCTTTTCTTAACGTAATAAAAACGTGTCTTACAACCTAAGGCGTCGTCCTTTGTGCTCCGCCTGAGGATTAATTATATGATGAAACTGATGAACGGACTCACAAAGAGCATCCATGCCGGGATTCGAACTCCCGGATGTGCTAACCACTCCATCACGGAGGCCAGTGCTAATGCACATGCATATCACTTCAAGTTAGCCATTTGGAATCATTGGGAAAGTCGTGTAGTTAATAAAATGTGTACTTTTAGCATTTTTGATACAATTAAAACTATTTACAGCCAATGCATATTACTCATATTGAACCGGAACGACGAATTTGTGAATTTACTACAGGACTTTTCAAACATCCGCAGAATATGCTAATACAGTTTCTTGTTCATATCTATCATAGTTATCCTGAAATACACGCATGTCAGTTTTCACGTAGCTTACTAGTTTCCAGATATGCTTGATTCTGTTAACTGTACACTCCTATTATTCATAGTTGCGAACTATCTCTTCGGATCCGAGCATGCATGTGAAAAAGAACTGAATCACTCCGCTCCGGAGGGCTCCTTTAGTACCACCGCGACGTAGCTCCGAAACCCTGCCTGCTGGCAATCGTATAATTGTCAGCGATGTTCTCTCCATCCTTTCATCCTTGGGTTCGAGTCCTCGTTGAGCCTGCATTTTTCACTGAAAATTCTACGTAAGTTATGGTTGTAGCGAGTAGTATCCATCTGCGCCAGTGGCAGTTTTTTTTCGTGGGTGGTCCTTTATTTGCGTATAATTAAGAACTAATTTGCACGTGTTTTAATTAATTTGTATGTACTTAGAACTAATTTGCACGTATTTAGAATTCATTTGCATGTATGTAGAATACTTTACATTTATGTATTTGCTTGTTTATAACTTTATATGAATATATAATTATTTATTTTATGAAAAATATGTATATAGAAGGTAATTAGAGGTACTAAACGGTATGCATATGTTTTTATATTCATTACTGCAAAGTATGTAATGTATAAATCGATAATAATTAATGTTTATAATATTGAAAATAAGTTTTCTATGGTTTATGAACCGCTATGAACGGTGGTAATGGTACAAAAGAAAACGGTCCCGGTACTCGAACCCGCGATATGTAATATTATTAATTAGTACTATGTAATAATGTATGTTATTATGGTATGAAACACGGTGGTGCAACACGCTAGACAGAAGATGGTGAACTCCGCGCTCCGCGCTGAGGGTAGACGAGAAAGGAATTTGGGAGATATGCGGTCAAGGTCAAATGACGTCACAACGTCAGAACAAAGAAGGAATCTGATTGACCAATCAGAGAACGCGTCGGTAGATTTTCAGAACCGGTTTTTTCAAGGTTAACCAGTACGCAAGAACAGGAGAAAGGTATGCAATGCCGTAGGGCAGGGGAGGGATTCAACCAGACAACAAAGGATGTCTGGAAATACGCAGCAAGGGTCAAATCTCTGAAGCTATGCGGTTTCCGCCGCCAATTAATATTCCGCTCAGGTTTGCCTCCAAGGCACAGGACGCTTTAGCGCAGGGTTTTTTTATCTGTACTATGAAGAAGGGAGAGCTATTAGGGACGGGGCCTACAGTTTTCACCATTTGCTTTTATCACGGGGTAACGAACCTAGGACCCTTTGATTATTGATTTAGGTAGTAAATGTATGTTACTGTGTGCTATTTAACTTAATTTTGAGTTTATTTTTTACCAAACTTTGACTTTATGTCAAACATTTTCACAGCTTATCCTTATTTTTACCAAAATAACACTATTTGTACTAATCACCAACATTTTTTATTAAATTTTGGACTCACAAAGACATTTTTTCAACTTTTAACTTATTATTTTACAACTTTAAGTTAATTTTTTACCAAAATAACACTATTTGTACTATTCAAGCAACATTTTTTATTAAATTTTGGACTCACAAAGACAATTTTTCTACGTTTAACTTATTATTTTACAACTTTATATTAATTTTTTACCAAAATAACACTATTTGTACTAATCAGGCAACATTTTTTATTAAATTTTGGACTCACAAAGACATTTTTTCAACTTTTAACTTATTATTTTACAACTTTATGTTAATTTTTACCAAAATAACACTATTTGTACTATTCAGGCAACATTTTTTATTAAATTTTGTATTTGCAAAGAGATTTTTTCAACTTTTAATTCATTATTTACAAGTTTATGCCTATTTTTTACTCAAATAACACAATTCTATCTGTTCAGGAAAGACTTTTAGTTACATTTTCGACACACAAAGTGTGTGTTCTCAACTTCTATCTGTTTATTTCACAAGTTTAGGCTTATTATTACCAAAATAACACAATTCAATCTGTTCAGGAAAGACTTTTAGTTATATTTTCGACACACAGAGTGTGTGATCTCAATTTCTATCTGTTTATTTCACAAGTTTAGGCTTATTATTACCAAAATAACACAATTCAATCTGTTCAAGAAAGACTTTTAGTTACATTTTCGACACACAAAGTGTGTGTTCTCAACTTCTATCTGTTTATTTCACAAGTTTAGGCTTATTATTACCAAAATAACACAATTCAATCTGTTCAGGAAAGACTTTTAGTTATATTTTCGACACACAGAGTGTGTGATCTCAATTTCTATCTGTTTATTTCACAAGTTTAGGCTTATTATTACCAAAATAACACAATTCAATCTGTTCAAGAAAGACTTTTAGTTACATTTTCGACACACAGAGTGTGTATTCTCAACTTTTATTTGTTTATTTTACAAGTTTAGCCTAATATTTACTCAAATAACACGATTTGAACGTGTTTTTATTACATTTTGGACACACACACACACACACACACACATCCACACATACACACACACACACACACACACAGAGAGAGAGAGAGAGAGAGAGAGAGATATTTTTCCAAGTTTACAGGATTATTCTCCAAGTTTACTCAAATAACACAATTTAAATGTGTTTTGAATTATATTTTGTACACATGAAGTGTGTTTCGTCAAGTTTTACCCGTTTATTTTACAAGTTTAGGCTTAATATTACTCAAATAACACAATTTAATCTAGTCAGGAAGGATTTGTTATTATATTTTGGATGCACAAAGAGATGTTTTCAACTTTTTTACTGATTTTTTGCAGGGTACGTATTAATTTTTATTTATTTTGTTTTGTATACATTTACAAATTTTTAACTTAGAGTTTAGTATTTATTTAATTTTTTTCAAAAACACTAAAAAAAAGTACTTTTAGCTAAAATGTAAGCCACAGAATATATTATTATTATTATTATTATTAGGGTTTACTGATTTCCACTATGCTATTTTTGGTTCTGTATTTCTATATGTATTTATTTAGGTCCGGTTACGCCTGCTACGTAGGAAAGTTTGTTTATTTTAGAGTTTGCTGAGTATTTTGTTACTTTTATACTAGGTAAAGTTTCCAAAATATATCAGGTAGGGCTCCATCCATATACTTTTGTTTTTGCTGTTTGGAGATGATGCGATCAGCACCACTCTCCATCTGCTTTTTATTTTATGTACCCAATATTATTTTGAGGCTTAGTGAATTCTAGAGCCTATTTATGCAGGAGAGAGGGCTTGAAAATTTTCATTTCAGATAACCCACAACTATTTGTCAGAGTATTTTAAAGGATATTTTATATTTATTATGTGCTACTAGAATATCAAAGCTTGCTTAATTTTTATGTCTGTAACGCTGTTATTGTATTTCTAGCTAAGGCTTACTGGATAAAGTACACGAAATGTTTAACATTTCGATTATTTGCCTAATTTTTAGTGTAACGAAAATTATTGTGTGTCTATAAAGACTGAAATGCCTTTACCGAAGGGTCCATAACTGGACGCTTACGAACATTGTTCCTTTTTTTTTAAAAAAAAATATAACCATTTATCAATATATTGACAATTCACAGGACAAGACGAAGTTCACCCACGACTGACTATATGAACCATAGGTCCACTTTCCAAACTTTTTTACTATTCTAGAAGAATTATTTAGCCTTATAGCCTTTTTCAAGGTATTTTGAAGTATAACTGGTTTTTTGGGTGCATCAACACTTGGGTTATTTACATTTGGTTTATTACACTAGGCTACAATCACTATCTGAACACTGAAATCCTCAGATTGAAACTTAAAGCTTAGGCTGTAACTAGGGACTTAGTATGTATATCGACAATTTATAGGACAACACGAACCTTACAAAGGATTATAGGTGACGTAGGACCACACGCCAGAGCTTTGTTAATCTGCAAGAAGCAGTTGCAACTAATGCTATGAGGATATAATGTTAATTTTTCATTGTTTCACAAGAATGCTACCTTTTATACACAACCAATATTTGCTTTTTCAAGTAACTACATGTACCAGAAGCACTTACAGGCCAACTCTAACTAGACTTCGACTTATTCTATATCAGGTGCTAAATGTATCAAGAACACTGATTGTATATATTTCTGAGGAAGTACACAAAAGCAGATTACCCGATTAAAGTATCTGAAAAACAGATTTTTCTATGCAAGTATATTTTTATTGACTGGATTATTTAACAGATCAAACAGGAAGACTGCAAAATTCATTAAATGTAGTTCTATAGTATAGGTGGTTTCAGAGATATAAAAAGAACAAATATAAGATTTCGCTTTTTTTTGCTTCTGAGGCTAATCGCGACGCTAAGGGTAAATGGCGAGGAAACGTAACGGAGGAGAAACAGTCCCAAAAGTTATGGGCTGCATGTAAGTTAATACCACAGAGATATTACAGTAGGTGTAGGTTCTACCACCAGAACTTTTCTATTATAATAATACTGGTTATGCTGTACTGTTAGCTAAAGATGCTGATATTTGAGAAATTTAAAAGCTTACTCACGACTTACTGTTGCAAAAGATCCGATGACAAAATTTAAAAATTGTAATCGGCCAGACAGGGACTCGAACCCTGGACAGATAGGTTAAAATCCTTACGCTATACCAACTAAGCTATCTGGGCACAAGGTATTCTTTTCTTGAAAAGTTAGTTATGTTAAGAAATATATTGAAACACTTGAGAACACTCTTGGTCTGGTTCGACAGAGAAGAAGACAACATTTCCAAATTTTTACAGACTGGGTGTATTTTTCCACTATAGAGGCCTTCACTAATTCGAAACGCTAAAGTTCAGCTAGCTTCCAAAATTGAGGTAAAGATTGTGTTTGGCGAGATTAACAAGTTACAATTATATCCAGCTAAAACTCTCAGATTTACTGTACTAGCCAAGTTTTAGTAACATTTTCTTCACTTTAGTACAAATACCAAAGAAATAGGTATATTTTATTTATAATTTGACAAAATGTACTAGTATTTAGTTCACAAAGTTAGGTAAAAAACAGTATTTTTTAAAATATTGTTACTGCCTTCAAATTTTATGTTATTTAGCCACTAACAACTGGTTTACACTGTTTGGCATCCTTTAAAAAGGAAAAGAAGGAATTATTTGTTTAGTATTTTTACTACTTTATATTTATTTAAGAAAACAATTCTACAGTTTAACTTAATTTTAACAAATTGTTACTAATTTATATATCAAAGTTATGTTATTTAGAGTGTATGAAGGCGTATAAAGTTAATATTTGTACTTATCAGTTCAACTAACAATTATATTTTACACACAAAAGATAATGTTTACAGTTAAATTACTTGAATCAGAGAATAATATTTTACAGTAATTGATTCATTCAGCACTAGTCAGTACTTTATGCATCAGAAAGTTTTCTTAATTTTCTATTACGCATGCTATTTTGGGCTATTCTTAAAATGTATTTCTAGGGCAAACTGGTTTAAATTTCTGCTTATAATGCAAAGTTGACAGTTTTCGCACAATGCATTGTACATTTGTTATATTCTCTACTTACAATCCAAATATTATGCTTATTTAATGTATAACTAACTAACTCTCTAGCCTTCTTAAACCCGAAGGTTCATGGCTGCAGCAACACATGCCTTTCATCTGTCCCTGTCCTGAGCAAGATCTATATACTCCTTTCCTTCCCTACCAATTTCCTTTTGGTCCATCTCTACATTATCCCTCCATCTTTGTTTTGGTCTTTCTATTGGTCTTTTACCATCAGGTTTCCCAACAAGAATCCTGTATACTCTTCTTTCCTCTCCCATTTGTACCACATGATCTACACACCTAAGTCTTCTTGATTTAATTATTCTAATAATATCTGGACATGAATACAAATTATGTACTTCTAAATTATGTAACCTTCTGTCTCCTCATCTGTTTTAGGTCCAAATATTTTCCTAAGGATTTTATTTTCAAATACTCTCAATTTATGTTCCTCTTTTCAATGTAAGGGTCCAGGTTTATTTACTGTATTTAACTTTTATTTTTTGTAATTAACAAAAATTAAAAGCTTATACTGTAGTTATTATATCTTTTTCTATCAGCTTATTTTGAAATTAATATTATTAGGTATAGTCTTTGACTTATAACTATATTGCTTTTTTATCAATTTATCTAAGAGTACACGCAGACAAACACATGTGTACACACTTTTATGTACATAGATATGCCTTTTTTTTTTCAATATTTTAGTATGAAGATTGCACTTTAGCTATTTAAGCAAGGGTAGGAAAGGTAGGATTTCTGAGAATTTGTTGCAGGATTTTGTTGTCCAAGTATAGATGAGAACTGTGCTGGGAGACTGTTTTGAACATTTTCATGAGAGTTTGCATGTGAACTGTATGCAAATTGAGCACTATTGACTGTGCATGCTTCTAAGTTTTGCTGTTATTTCACATCAACTTTGTGAGACTGTAGACAGTTTTCCTATTTCAAGTAGTTTTTATTGATTGTATTTGTATACGTTTTGGGGACTTAGCAGTTTTATATTATGAGGCAGTTTGTTGTAGAATATTTTTACCTGATTGTTTTGAGATATTGAGTGTCTGCTGTTTTACTTGTAATTATTTTCCTTCTTGTGTTGTGTATTTGACTATATTTTGTCCAAGTTTGTAGTATTTAGAATAATTGTTATTGTCTTGTAGATGTAGGGAGTAATAATCCTTTGCAGGATGCCCTATACTTTAGTCTGAACATTATTCTTAGTGTTCACTTTTGAAGCCTTAGTATTCTGGTAGTAATTCATTTGTAATGTAGGCATTTTTCTGATAAATTATACTCACTTAGTTGTTTCAGCAGGTAGAAGTTGCATGATGGTTTACTGCCGATGATGTTAATTTGCTCTTCTTATGTACTACGTATGATGTAGCTTACTTGAGTAATTGGAATTTTGTACTGAAAATAAGATTGCTTGTCTATCTTATTCCTATGTTTTTACTCTATTCTATGCCTTGGAAGAATCTAGATATATATTGTGCTTGCAGTTTTATGCTTCTCTAAGGTTTCAGCTATGTAGTTTTTTAAACTGTGCTATGGCTTAACTATTGATTTCGCTTTCTGGATGCCATGTTGGTTTCTGTGTATTCCTCTTGCTGCTTGAATTTGTCTTAGGTTGTTTGCTTTTTTCTTAGATCTTTATTTGTTTATTTGTTCAGTATTTTTTATTTTTTTTTTGCATTTTAATTACTTTAATTTTACATTAACTAACATATTTTACTTTAACAACAAAATAATTTAATCTAGTATAAAAACTTCTACTAACAAAAATGTACTATTAAAACATTTAATTTTAGAAAATTGTATTTTTAAAACTTTAACTTTGAAAAATTGATTTTTAATTACTTTAATTTTACATTAACTAACAAATTTTACATTAACAACAAAATAATTTGCCCTAGTATAAAAACTTCTACTAACAAAAATATACTATTATAACTTTTAATTTTATAAAATTGTATTTTTAAAACTTTAACTTTGAAAAATTGAATTTTAACAGATTTGGACTTTAACAATGTACTTTGAATTTTTTATGTAAAAGAATATTTAAAAAATAAAAAATACTGAACAAATAAACAAATAAAGATCTAAGAAAAAAAGCAAACAACCTAAGACAAATTCAAGCAGCAAGAGGAATACACAGAAACCAACATGGCATCCAGAAAGCGAAATCAATAGTTAAGCCATAGCACAGTTTAAAAAACTACATAGCTGAAACCTTAGAGAAGCATAAAACTGCAAGCACAATATATATCTAGATTCTTCCAAGGCATAGAATAGAGTAAAAACATAGGAATAAGATAGACAAGCAATCTTATTTTCAGTACAAAATTCCAATTACTCAAGTAAGCTACATCATACGTAGTACATAAGAAGAGCAAATTAACATCATCGGCAGTAAACCATCATGCAACTTCTACCTGCTGAAACAACTAAGTGAGTATAATTTATCAGAAAAATGCCTACATTACAAATGAATTACTACCAGAATACTAAGGCTTCAAAAGTGAACACTAAGAATAATGTTCAGACTAAAGTATAGGGCATCCTGCAAAGGATTATTACTCCCTACATCTACAAGACAATAACAATTATTCTAAATACTACAAACTTGGACAAAATATAGTCAAATACACAACACAAGAAGGAAAATAATTACAAGTAAAACAGCAGACACTCAATATCTCAAAACAATCAGGTAAAAATATTCTACAACAAACTGCCTCATAATATAAAACTGCTAAGTCCCCAAAACGTATACAAATACAATCAATAAAAACTACTTGAAATAGGAAAACTGTCTACAGTCTCACAAAGTTGATGTGAAATAACAGCAAAACTTAGAAGCATGCACAGTCAATAGTGCTCAATTTGCATACAGTTCACATGCAAACTCTCATGAAAATGTTCAAAACAGTCTCCCAGCACAGTTCTCATCTATACTTGGACAACAAAATCCTGCAACAAATTCTCAGAAATCCTACCTTTCCTACCCTTGCTTAAATAGCTAAAGTGCAATCTTCATACTAAAATATTGAAAAAAAAAGGCATATCTATGTACATAAAAGTGTGTACACATGTGTTTGTCTGCGTGTACTCTTAGATAAATTGATAAAAAAGCAATATAGTTATAAGTCAAAGACTATACCTAATAATATTAATTTCAAAATAAGCTGATAGAAAAAGATATAATAACTACAGTATAAGCTTTTAATTTTTGTTAATTACAAAAAATAAAAGTTAAATACAGTAAATAAACCTGGACCCTTACATTGAAAAGAGGAACATAAATTGAGAGTATTTGAAAATAAAATCCTTAGGAAAATATTTGGACCTAAAACAGATGAGGAGACAGAAGGTTACATAATTTAGAAGTACATAATTTGTATTCATGTCCAGATATTATTAGAATAATTAAATCAAGAAGACTTAGGTGTGTAGATCATGTGGTACAAATGGGAGAGGAAAGAAGAGTATACAGGATTCTTGTTGGGAAACCTGATGGTAAAAGACCAATAGAAAGACCAAAACAAAGATGGAGGGATAATGTAGAGATGGACCAAAAGGAAATTGGTAGGGAAGGAAAGGAGTATATAGATCTTGCTCAGGACAGGGACAGATGAAAGGCATGTGTTGCTGCAGCCATGAACCTTCGGGTTTAAGAAGGCTAGAGAGTTAGTTAGTTATACATTAAATAAGCATAATATTTGGATTGTAAGTAGAGAATATAACAAATGTACAATGCATTGTGCGAAAACTGTCAACTTTGCATTATAAGCAGAAATTTAAACCAGTTTGCCCTAGAAATACATTTTAAGAATAGCCCAAAATAGCATGCGTAATAGAAAATTAAGAAAACTTTCTGATGCATAAAGTACTGACTAGTGCTGAATGAATCAATTACTGTAAAATATTATTCTCTGATTCAAGTAATTTAACTGTAAACATTATCTTTTGTGTGTAAAATATAATTGTTAGTTGAACTGATAAGTACAAATATTAACTTTATACGCCTTCATACACTCTAAATAACATAACTTTGATATATAAATTAGTAACAATTTGTTAAAATTAAGTTAAACTGTAGAATTGTTTTCTTAAATAAATATAAAGTAGTAAAAATACTAAACAAATAATTCCTTCTTTTCCTTTTTAAAGGATGCCAAACAGTGTAAACCAGTTGTTAGTGGCTAAATAACATAAAATTTGAAGGCAGTAACAATATTTTAAAAAATACTGTTTTTTACCTAACTTTGTGAACTAAATACTAGTACATTTTGTCAAATTATAAATAAAATATACCTATTTCTTTGGTATTTGTACTAAAGTGAAGAAAATGTTACTAAAACTTGGCTAGTACAGTAAATCTGAGAGTTTTAGCTGGATATAATTGTAACTTGTTAATCTCGCCAAACACAATCTTTACCTCAATTTTGGAAGCTAGCTGAACTTTAGCGTTTCGAATTAGTGAAGGCCTCTATAGTGGAAAAATACACCCAGTCTGTAAAAATTTGGAAATGTTGTCTTCTTCTCTGTCGAACCAGACCAAGAGTGTTCTCAAGTGTTTCAATATATTTCTTAACATAACTAACTTTTCAAGAAAAGAATACCTTGTGCCCAGATAGCTTAGTTGGTATAGCGTAAGGATTTTAACCTATCTGTCCAGGGTTCGAGTCCCTGTCTGGCCGATTACAATTTTTAAATTTTGTCATCGGATCTTTTGCAACAGTAAGTCGTGAGTAAGCTTTTAAATTTCTCAAATATCAGCATCTTTAGCTAACAGTACAGCATAACCAGTATTATTATAATAGAAAAGTTCTGGTGGTAGAACCTACACCTACTGTAATATCTCTGTGGTATTAACTTACATGCAGCCCATAACTTTTGGGACTGTTTCTCCTCCGTTACGTTTCCTCGCCATTTACCCTTAGCGTCGCGATTAGCCTCAGAAGCAAAAAAAAGCGAAATCTTATATTTGTTCTTTTTATATCTCTGAAACCACCTATACTATAGAACTACATTTAATGAATTTTGCAGTCTTCCTGTTTGATCTGTTAAATAATCCAGTCAATAAAAATATACTTGCATAGAAAAATCTGTTTTTCAGATACTTTAATCGGGTAATCTGCTTTTGTGTACTTCCTCAGAAATATATACAATCAGTGTTCTTGATACATTTAGCACCTGATATAGAATAAGTCGAAGTCTAGTTAGAGTTGGCCTGTAAGTGCTTCTGGTACATGTAGTTACTTGAAAAAGCAAATATTGGTTGTGTATAAAAGGTAGCATTCTTGTGAAACAATGAAAAATTAACATTATATCCTCATAGCATTAGTTGCAACTGCTTCTTGCAGATTAACAAAGCTCTGGCGTGTGGTCCTACGTCACCTATAATCCTTTGTAAGGTTCGTGTTGTCCTATAAATTGTCGATATACATACTAAGTCCCTAGTTACAGCCTAAGCTTTAAGTTTCAATCTGAGGATTTCAGTGTTCAGATAGTGATTGTAGCCTAGTGTAATAAACCAAATGTAAATAACCCAAGTGTTGATGCACCCAAAAAACCAGTTATACTTCAAAATACCTTGAAAAAGGCTATAAGGCTAAATAATTCTTCTAGAATAGTAAAAAAGTTTGGAAAGTGGACCTATGGTTCATATAGTCAGTCGTGGGTGAACTTCGTCTTGTCCTGTGAATTGTCAATATATTGATAAATGGTTATATTTTTTTTTAAAAAAAAAGGAACAATGTTCGTAAGCGTTCAGTTATGGACCCTTCGGTAAAGGCATTTCAGTCTTTATAGACACACAATAATTTTCGTTACACTAAAAATTAGGCAAATAATCGAAATGTTAAACATTTCGTGTACTTTATCCAGTAAGCCTTAGCTAGAAATACAATAACAGCGTTACAGACATAAAAATTAAGCAAGCTTTGATATTCTAGTAGCACATAATAAATATAAAATATCCTTTAAAATACTCTGACAAATAGTTGTGGGTTATCTGAAATGAAAATTTTCAAGCCCTCTCTCCTGCATAAATAGGCTCTAGAATTCACTAAGCCTCAAAATAATATTGGGTACATAAAATAAAAAGCAGATGGAGAGTGGTGCTGATCGCATCATCTCCAAACAGCAAAAACAAAAGTATATGGATGGAGCCCTACCTGATATATTTTGGAAACTTTACCTAGTATAAAAGTAACAAAATACTCAGCAAACTCTAAAATAAACAAACTTTCCTACGTAGCAGGCGTAACCGGACCTAAATAAATACATATAGAAATACAGAACCAAAAATAGCATAGTGGAAATCAGTAAACCCTAATAATAATAATAATAATAATAATAATAATATATTCTGTGGCTTACATTTTAGCTAAAAGTACTTTTTTTTAGTGTTTTTGAAAAAAATTAAATAAATACTAAACTCTAAGTTAAAAATTTGTAAATGTATACAAAACAAAATAAATAAAAATTAATACGTACCCTGCAAAAAATCAGTAAAAAAGTTGAAAACATCTCTTTGTGCATCCAAAATATAATAACAAATCCTTCCTGACTAGATTAAATTGTGTTATTTGAGTAATATTAAGCCTAAACTTGTAAAATAAACGGGTAAAACTTGACGAAACACACTTCATGTGTACAAAATATAATTCAAAACACATTTAAATTGTGTTATTTGAGTAAACTTGGAGAATAATCCTGTAAACTTGGAAAAATCTCTCTCTCTCTCTCTCTCTCTCTCTCTTTGTGTGTGTGTGTGTGTGTGTATGTGTGGATGTGTGTGTGTGTGTGTGTGTGTGTGTCCAAAATGTAATAAAAACACGTTCAAATCGTGTTATTTGAGTAAATATTAGGCTAAACTTGTAAAATAAACAAATAAAAGTTGAGAATACACACTCTGTGTGTCGAAAATGTAACTAAAAGTCTTTCTTGAACAGATTGAATTGTGTTATTTTGGTAATAATAAGCCTAAACTTGTGAAATAAACAGATAGAAATTGAGATCACACACTCTGTGTGTCGAAAATATAACTAAAAGTCTTTCCTGAACAGATTGAATTGTGTTATTTTGGTAATAATAAGCCTAAACTTGTGAAATAAACAGATAGAAGTTGAGAACACACACTTTGTGTGTCGAAAATGTAACTAAAAGTCTTTCTTGAACAGATTGAATTGTGTTATTTTGGTAATAATAAGCCTAAACTTGTGAAATAAACAGATAGAAATTGAGATCACACACTCTGTGTGTCGAAAATATAACTAAAAGTCTTTCCTGAACAGATTGAATTGTGTTATTTTGGTAATAATAAGCCTAAACTTGTGAAATAAACAGATAGAAGTTGAGAACACACACTTTGTGTGTCGAAAATGTAACTAAAAGTCTTTCCTGAACAGATAGAATTGTGTTATTTGAGTAAAAAATAGGCATAAACTTGTAAATAATGAATTAAAAGTTAAAAAAATCTCTTTGCAAATACAAAATTTAATAAAAAATGTTGCCTGAATAGTACAAATAGTGTTATTTTGGTAAAAATTAACATAAAGTTGTAAAATAATAAGTTAAAAGTTGAAAAAATGTCTTTGTGAGTCCAAAATTTAATAAAAAATGTTGCCTGATTAGTACAAATAGTGTTATTTTGGTAAAAAATTAATATAAAGTTGTAAAATAATAAGTTAAACGTAGAAAAATTGTCTTTGTGAGTCCAAAATTTAATAAAAAATGTTGCTTGAATAGTACAAATAGTGTTATTTTGGTAAAAAATTAACTTAAAGTTGTAAAATAATAAGTTAAAAGTTGAAAAAATGTCTTTGTGAGTCCAAAATTTAATAAAAAATGTTGCCTGATTAGTACAAATAGTGTTATTTTGGTAAAAATAAGGATAAGCTGTGAAAATGTTTGACATAAAGTCAAAGTTTGGTAAAAAATAAACTCAAAATTAAGTTAAATAGCACACAGTAACATACATTTACTACCTAAATCAATAATCAAAGGGTCCTAGGTTCGTTACCCCGTGATAAAAGCAAATGGTGAAAACTGTAGGCCCCGTCCCTAATAGCTCTCCCTTCTTCATAGTACAGATAAAAAAACCCTGCGCTAAAGCGTCCTGTGCCTTGGAGGCAAACCTGAGCGGAATATTAATTGGCGGCGGAAACCGCATAGCTTCAGAGATTTGACCCTTGCTGCGTATTTCCAGACATCCTTTGTTGTCTGGTTGAATCCCTCCCCTGCCCTACGGCATTGCATACCTTTCTCCTGTTCTTGCGTACTGGTTAACCTTGAAAAAACCGGTTCTGAAAATCTACCGACGCGTTCTCTGATTGGTCAATCAGATTCCTTCTTTGTTCTGACGTTGTGACGTCATTTGACCTTGACCGCATATCTCCCAAATTCCTTTCTCGTCTACCCTCAGCGCGGAGCGCGGAGTTCACCATCTTCTGTCTAGCGTGTTGCACCACCGTGTTTCATACCATAATAACATACATTATTACATAGTACTAATTAATAATATTACATATCGCGGGTTCGAGTACCGGGACCGTTTTCTTTTGTACCATTACCACCGTTCATAGCGGTTCATAAACCATAGAAAACTTATTTTCAATATTATAAACATTAATTATTATCGATTTATACATTACATACTTTGCAGTAATGAATATAAAAACATATGCATACCGTTTAGTACCTCTAATTACCTTCTATATACATATTTTTCATAAAATAAATAATTATATATTCATATAAAGTTATAAACATGCAAATACATAAATGTAAAGTATTCTACATACATGCAAATGAATTCTAAATACGTGCAAATTAGTTCTAAGTACATACAAATTAATTAAAACACGTGCAAATTAGTTCTTAATTATACGCAAATAAAGGACCACCCACGAAAAAAAACTGCCACTGGCGCAGATGGATACTACTGTAGCGAAATCCGGATTGTCTCCGAAATGGTGAGATTACCTCCGAAATCCGGATTCTCTCATTTTTCCATCGGATTCCCGAATAGTAAAAAAAAAAATCTGGATTTGGCCATCCCTACTTCACACGTCTTGCGCGAACACTGACCTGCTGATGTGTAAGTGGAATTATCAGTGTGATAATTCTTAGTAATTCAGACTTCATAACATTCTGGTAGAAAAATGTGCAGAACAAATTCTCGAGTTAGTAACCTCAAAGTTGTCTTTTCGACAGCATTTGCTATTTTTTTTTTAACTTCGGACGGAAATGCATGGTAAAAAAATCAGAATTTTCAGTTTTCATGAGATAATTTGGAAATGTGTTTACAGGACAATAATACATCATCATCACTGGCACTGAGATATGGATCTCATACAAAAATAATTTAAATACACGAATACAAGAACAGGGGAAGAACACAGAAACGAGCACTGCCGGATCAAGTCGCAAGACCCCGCAGTGCGGGGGTGGGGGCAGAGACAAGTAAGTCTCTAGAAGGCCCTCAGTGATTGACATAGTATAGGGTTCGTATATGCGTATTTAAAAACTAAACTTAATTACTCAGGGGTTCAGAAACGAATACAAGATATACAGGTAAA
The DNA here is from genome assembly GCF_977018435.1 of Lepisma saccharinum. NCBI lineage: Eukaryota > Metazoa > Arthropoda > Insecta > Zygentoma > Lepismatidae > Lepisma > Lepisma saccharinum. The sequence goes on from NC_139233.1 coordinate 79,090,698, forward strand.
GGCAGTGGCGGCGAGGGGGACAGTCGGCCCCCACTTTTCGCCACTTTTGTCCCCGCACTATGCTAAACCGTACAGTATCTACAATGGGAAATATACTGTTCCCCCCCTCGGTTTTGGAACCAAATCGCCGCCACTGGGTAAAGGTAAAGTTAAAGTTCCCTGTGCATATAGCACCGTGCCATGACGTCCACTTGGAACACACCAATGTGTTTATATATGAGTTGTTGAGGGACTTTTGAATCACCCTCTAGGCTCTTAGATGTGACTTTGTCAACATGAGATCAAGAACTTCACACACACACATGCATTATAATATACATACAGACACACAAACACACAAACATATTATATATAGAGCGTAGAGGGTATGTTTGTGTTTATGTTTGTGTGTGGTAGGTTGGTAGAGGGGAGCCTTTGGTCCGTTGTTGATCCATGCAGATCTGCAGCTGCCACCTCCAACCACGATTTTACGTACAACACGTTGTAATAATCTTGCGATCTTATAAAAGCAGGAAATGTACTTGAACATTGCAATGGCCTTGCCCTAAGGGAAGTTAATTTTCGATCGCAAGGCGTCTACCGCACTATAAAAATCTGGGGGCTACAGGGAGCTTAGATCTGTTGTTGGGGTTTCATCCCCCCTAACCTCCTTGTAGCGCCGTCCCTGGCTGTATATATTTCGTCCAATGAGTACAAGCTAGCAAAACTGTGAATTTCAACAAGTTTGTAGATAATTCTGCAGCTGTTCATAAAAACAGACGTATTTTATTAGTTTCTTGCTGTGGTTCATTTTCCCATTTCAGCAAAATGTATTCACACTCTTTGCATACGGTGAGTAAATGGGGGGGAAGGGAGAAGTTGTCCATTAATAGTCTCATTTAGAAATTTAGTGCAGAGGAATCTAATAACCGTTCTTAAACAACATTATGCTTTTATAGAAATAAAAGTAAATACTATTTTCAAACCTACGAAAGTTCCAAGTAACTAAGTAAGGAAAGGGTAGTGAATTACTTCCTATGTAATTGGACTGTCCCACTAGCAAATTTCTTATTAACACCTCCACATATGTTATTCTTTAGTTGTATTATCTGTATGTGTCTGCAGAATAAATTGCCCATATATTGCACATGAATAAATTATGTGTAGTTCTTTTGAATTTGCGGTACTAAACCACGTTTATACGTACATTAGTCTTTGAACGACAGATATGGAAAATAAAGCGCCAGCAGAGAACAATGGTGCCACTGCAGTTGAAATTCATCTAATAAAGTGATTTTAGGTGGGTCGGGACACACACGACCCTGTTCCCACCAATGTAATAAAAACAGTGAGATGGAATGAGGGCTTTATTTCGTCAGCTGAACTCTTATCAAGGCCCTTGCTCCCCATAATCGGAGGATCTGAGCACGCCTAAAATTCCTTATACAGAAATAGTGTTATTTGTCGTATATCCAGAAAGTTGATTGATTTGCTTTATTTTACTTCGCTTTTTGTGCCACTTTTGACCAATTTGCGAAGATGGAGATGAGTGATGATATGATGAAATTGATGAATGGACACTCACAAACATCCGTGGCCAAGCCGGAAATCGAACCCAGGACCCCTGGCGTCGTAGCGCGATGTGCTAACTACTCCCCCACGGTGGCCGGCCCCAGAAAGTTGAAAGTGAATGAAATTTTTATGGCGTGTTTTGTATGGTCATTATCAATAGTAAGTCTGTCATATTATCCCACTAAATAATGTCTTTGGAAAAGAAAAAAGAACATATAATTAATGTATTTTATTTTACATAAGACCTATGCCTAAAAGTATTTTTGTATATGATGACACAGAACTATCTTATGTTGTGATTTCTTTGGGTCTGACTGTAATATATATATATATATATATATATATATATATATATATATATATATATGTAATTGGTGATAAAATAACGCAGTAAAGTATTAAGTAAATATATTTTATCCCCCTACTTACAAATCATGAAAGGAGTCAAATTCGAAATTAAATTGAACGGACGTTCAAAATGTTTAAAAATAGCACTATTTTCATAACAGATCATCAAGTATTTTTTACCATTGACCCTCAGAAATATCTCAAACTGACAATGAACGTTCATTGAACTTATTTATGATCGACAGCTAAAAAGTCATTCATTTGCGTGGCTGGTTGATAATCCACCACCAGATAGAATTTACACAATATTTACCTAAAAACTTTGGGTAAAGTCACCTTCCCCCTAAAAAAATCCCTTTCGTGTTCTCACAAAAAGAAGTTATAATTTGGCACAATTTTTCTTTTGCAGGCAAACCTTTTGTAAAGGTGTACTTCAGTCTGTGCAACCAGCCCTTCCCATTTGTGAACAATATACTGGGGAAATCCCCCGTCCTTCACTGTTGTCATTGCACTACAACCACATCGTGATTTAGTATTAGGATATCGCGTAGTGAATAACTGTTTACAAGCATCGCCCAAACCATAGATTCTCCCCCAAAACCTTTCCCTGCCTTCTTCTTTCTTTTCCTAGCTCTCAGCATGCGGTTTTCTTGGAAGACTGGCCGATTGTGAAAGAAAAAAGGGACGGCGAAGGAGTGGGGGGAGGGGGGTGAGCGCGAGCGGTACAGAGGGGGAAACGGCTGGCGCGACCAGCTTAGAAAAGTCGAAGTTAAAATTTACATACATTGCTCTGTACGTGGACAAACTACAGACATTCTAAAGAAAATTATGTAAGATCAGTTTCATTTCTTTGCTGTAGAAGTACAGTTGAAGCTTTCTTGCGCTTTAAAATGTTGATTTAAGTTATTACATACAATTGGCGAGCAAGTTAATTTTACGAAATTGAGATAAGGAAAACTACGTAATAAATAATATATTTAAAAAAAGGCTGCGCGACATAACTAACTTCATATTTGGTCTTTAACTCAGTAAAACTTAAATGCCACACACTTGACTGTTCGAGCACAGAACGTCGACGCAAGAACCTATTTTTTAGGTATCGTCACCAGCGGTCATACGGGCTCTTAAGTTAGCATTTCCCGTGTTGTCGCAGTCCGAAAACTTTAGTTTGATTTAAAAATGAGAATTCATGTAGTAACAGAAGTTCACTCATACATAGATTGACATAAAAGTAATTTTAGCCTCTATGGCATTTTACTGTTTCAACAATCAAGCCAGGCTTGAAAATTGCTTCAAGAAACACATTACGTTTATCTGCAGAGCTTAAAATCATTGTGGAGAAAATCCTTATAAACTAACTTGTTGTCTTTATTAACATAGTTGTATGAAGCTTCCATTTGAAACACTTTGCTACCCCCCCCCCCTTTGCTTGTAGTTTTATTGAAGAAACCTATTTTAATGACATCTTTAAATTTTTGTTCTTATAACTCCTAGTTAGCAGTCTGAATAATAAACGGGGGAGGGGTTTTAAGTGTCATTAAGTCTCCGGTTTATTTTAGCTTTGCTAGTTAATGACTAATATTGCAACATTGTGACTCAGAAGAACACAGACCTTCTCTTGTTGTGTCGCCATTTTAGCTTGTTGCTGCTAATGAGAGTGGGAAAACTGTATCGTACGAGGGGCGTTCAATAAGTACTGGGCGTCCCAGTTAAAAGTAGCTCGGCTCAAAGACATTTGTCTATGAGGCAAATGAGTGCTATATTGCACCAGTAAAATGGAATAGTCCATTGTAACGTGAACCGTGGTATGTACTCAAGGCCATAAGTACACAGTCAGGTACTGGCGTCGCACAGTCGTGACAATTGGCGCCGGGCACCTGTCTGTGCCGTATTTGGAGTCATTCTGCGGAACAGAGTTGGTTCAGGTGGAGTCATTGCAAGAAGGAATTGTCATTCGTGAGTAACAGTTCATTTAAGGAAACACGAGACATCTTCAGCAACACACTTCCTGGCAGGAGTTTTCCATCAAAACGATGCACTCAACAGTTGATGCATGTTAAAGTGGGACTATTCTTGTCCTTTGAACTGTTCACTTGCTATTAATGATCAGATAACAGCGCCTGACGTAGTAGGCAGTTTCAAGCTAGATATTCAAGCTTCAAACCCTGATCAAGGTATCAACCTGCCATCACCTCAACCTCACAGCGTGTTAAAACCTTACACGCATGTTAAAGTGGGACTATTATTGTCCTTTGAACTGTTCACTTGCTATTAATGATCAGATAACAGCACCTGACGGAGTAGGCAGAGTCAAGCTAAATATTCGAGCTTCAAACCCAGGTCAAGGCATGTTTGTCCTGTTTATCCTCATTGCCTCGATTAGACCATGAGATGCATAAACGACGTAAAATAAATCAGCTAGGTAAATAATAGATGAGTTCCGATTAAATCCAGGCAATCATTTTGAATAACCCTGCATAACATTCTGAAATGGATGATATTCAATGTGACGTCAGCGGCGCAGAGCATGATGGGAAATCTGGCGAAATCCGCACGTGGTCCGGCTCAGTCCGGCAAGGTACAGCAAACGTGATGCGAAGCATACGCTGCGTGCATGAAAATGATCCGATCTTTAACATTTGTAATTGTATTATTGTAGATTTTCAAATTAAGTTTCCTTTTGGTGAATTAGTACGTTGTGTGCAGGTGTGTGTGTTCTATGTATGCCATTGTTTTTGTATTAATTGTGAGAGAACATCATACATTCGAACAGTTTCGTCGGTGGTTAAGATGGCGTGATTTTTCCAATCCGGGGTGAAATATGAATTGTATTTTAAAGGGAAGTACTGTGTTTATGGCTAACGTTATATGACTTTTATGCTGCTCTTTACATCCGCATGCTTTGCAACACGCGTGGTTGCTGTACGATCTCTAATAACGTTCACAAAATAATGAAATGCTGCTTATAAATCAGCGGATGCGTTCGCAGTATGCGTAAATTTGTACGTATATACTTTTTAGCATATATTCTAAGGCTGTCTGAATATACATATAAAAAGTGATAATAATACGTTACGGCCTTAAAAAATATAGTACACAATTTTGTACTTCGGAACATTTCTATAACATATTATTTTCACGAAACAAAGTTTGACTTTAATTCACTTTGTTTAAAAAATAAGCAACCAGTCTTATATTAACAGTATCTCAAAACAAAAGTTTGGGATGTTTCACTTTTCATGAAAAATGAGCGGTCTGACCTTGCACTTTGACATTGTCTACAGGGGAGGGAAAAGATTTGCAAGGTCTCAAAATTGCACAATATTAATTTCTCATGACCTGGTTCAACATATAATAAAATGAAGCCAATCAAAAAATACAACTATATCACTTTGTTCGAATTTCAAAATAAAAGCTCTTAACAAACAAATGGGTCTCCAATTCTCCCCCTCTCTCCCTGAACAGCGAGCGAATGGTGCATATTGACAGCAGAAGGTGTCATTTACGACTGAGCAAATATCAGGCGTGTGTCAACACTGCTTTTTGCACTACGAAACTCCCTCATTTGGAGACGAGAAATCAGGGTTTGTCGAAGTTGGTTCTTTGATGTCATGGCCTTTAGGCCGCGTCCGAATCTGCAGCAGATGTCACCTAGAGCACCGTTCCATCCGGGGACTCAGCCAACCTCCGTTGTCCGAATACGCGGCAGACGTGGAGTCGGAGGGGAGAGCAGAGAGGCGCGACAGATGCACGCTTGAACTCGCTGTGACGTTGCGCTTGGCAGCCATATTCTAACTTTCACTTTGTACAGACAACATTTACTGATTAGAGGATGTAAAACTAAGTTATACTTTAATATTTTATCGATAATACTGAATGCAGAAAAATTGTAAATGATGAAATAGAGTGTTACATTTTTAATATGAGCAGTAAATAGGTGGAAATCATTGTCATGTTTGTTTGGCGCCTGCCTTCTGCTTCCGTGCGATGCGCCTGCGCCCCAGAGCGCGGTGGGTGAAGTTCGATCTGACACCTGGCGGGAAAAGTGACAACCGTACTACAAGGGGACATGCAGATTCGGACGACTTGGACGTGACTTCGACGGTACGCGAGAGCAACGGGAGAGAACTGGACGGAGCGCTTGCCAATCCGGGCACGGCCATAGGCTGTGTTCGAATCTGTTTTGTTCCCCGTTGCTTTCCCCTATCGTTCAAGGAATCCTGATTGGACGGCTAAAGAGTAGCACTATTGTCGCTTTCTCCCGCCAGGTGACATTTTGAACTTCAAATGCGCACTCAAGGGTGCAATTATCAATAGTAATTCGCTCTCGGGGACAGTTTATTTGTCGTCATTACCAGTGCATAGTTAGAGAATCGGTCAGTTTATTGGACTTGCCTATTTTGGGGAAGCAGGAAAGGGTTTATTTTGGGGTGCACTTGTTGCACCTTCTTCCTCTCCTCTCAAACTCTGCCTGTGACGTAGATTAAGAGAAGAACGGTAAGGGGATTCGACGGGTAGTAAGGTGCTTTCGAGGGTTGCACCCGGCGCTCGAAGTGAGGGGAACACGGGCGATGCTATTCCTCCTGCTAAGAAAATCTGCGTGAAGCTGCTAAGATAATTTGCTTAAGCATCTCCAACTTGATTCACTGTCTCCATGTTGATCCATACGAGCATCCCCAAACTCGACCAAGCATCCCCCAACTAGACTCTGTCCCAGGACCAAGACCACGCCAAACGGTAGAAAAATTGGAGAAAGCGATTGGTCGGAGTGAAGCAGTGCGCGCTCTTGCAAACAGCTGGTAGCTGCACTCAATTCCCCTCTCGCACCTTTCTTCAAGGCCTCCGGAATCACTACTTGCGCAAAGACTTGTTTTTCATTCGCTTACTCCAGAGATTCTCGGCACAGAGTATAGGAATTCCCCACTTCGGGCACGGGTTGGTTATACCTCCGGATTCGGACACGGCCCACAGGTCAAAACGTGCTTCATGGAATCCAGGCCAACACGGGGGTAGAACCAGCACTGCGGAGGGGCGAATGGTCAGTGGGCGACGTAACCCAAGTCGGTGGGGACGTAGGTACTAGCGGTTGCTGAAAAGCACTCTTTGGTGAAAACTCCAAGTTCCACCCTGATGTGCCACGGGGGATGGATCCTCTGGGAACCTGGCGTTGTGTCGGGTGGTGCAGTGATGGTGTCGCTCGAGGGAGGGCTCGTCGCTGTGGGTGCCGTGAGAGGAGGGGAAGGCAGCGGCGGCTAGTGGGTCCGAATAAGGCGAAGAGCTAGTAGGAAAAATGGGGTAACAGAAATAAAATTAGATCAAAGTTACACATGCCTATTAGAAAATGGACTTTCTAATAAGTATGTATAATATTGATATAATTTCTCTATTACCCCAGAGAGAGAAAATTTTACCAAAGTTCACATACTTATTACAAAATGGGACTTGTAATAAGTATCTGTAACGTTTGATCTAATATTCTCTCTATCCTACTAGCTCTTTACCTTAAGGGTCAGTCAGTGGGAAACAGGCCACCTCGTAATCTCGACGTGTAAACTCCTGCCACTGGAAGGAGGTTCCGTTGTCGCCCGGTAGATGGCAGTCGCATCACAGGGTTGTATGAAGTAGTGCGAGTGTGAACCGTGTGAAGTGCAGACGTGCATTAAGGCCAGTAAGGAAGAGTAGCGAACAGTCGTGCGTTTCCTGGTGGCGGAAGGCGATAGTACGCGAGACATTTACCGTCGGATGACGGCAGTGTATGGTGAACATTGTTTACTTTTGTCGCGGGTGAAGGAGTGGAGTCGGAGGTTTTGCGAAGAAAGAACTTCACTGCAGGACGATCCACGACCTGGACCATCGGTTACTCTCGCAAATGATGGCCTCATCCAACAGGATCGACGGAGTAGAGTGGAGCACGTTGCACAGACCACAGGGCAAGTCACGGTACGGTGTTTAGCATCATGAACAGGGTGCAGATTTTTTCCTATTTGCCTTTTTTATTTCCCTTTAGTAAAACATAGGCTTTAATGTTTAAAGTTAGTTTCCTGGTGTTTCTAGCCCAAAATGGCATTTTTATAGTGCATATAAATGTCATTTTGAGGTTAGCGTCTCTTTGGCTAATTGTGCCTAAAAAGCCAATTTTGCAATTTTTCCTTACTTCTGCTTTTTTCATGTGCCTTTGGCTTTCCGTACATTGAAGAAGATAAGCCTTTGTTGATGTTGAACTGACTGAAATCTGGCATTCGTCAGATTTGAATGTCTCAAGGGATGTCAGATCTTTGGAAATGCCAAATGTTGCTTAATCAGGGTAAGCTAATTTGACAACCTGTTGGTGACTCGTGTCGTCGCCTTGTAATCAAGGGGTACCGGGTTCGATACCCGGTGGAGGCACAAGTGGTTCGGATCATCCCACTTTAAACTGTAGGTCCAGTCCCGATTAGCCTTACTGTGCATAAAGTGGACTTAAAACACCAAACCAACAAAAAAGGATGTTGGTGACTCGTACTTGGATGAAACGAGGCCAACCCAACCCTACTTTTTCCCACCTGTCAATCACAATTTATTGTGTGTGTGTGTGTGCGAAAGGAAGTACATAGTGGAGATATCGTATTCATGTGTTTAAAAATGCCAAAGCACAAGACGGGAATATGCACAGCAATTAAAAAATGGATTGCTGCAGTAGCTTGTTTTACCACAGACGGGAAATTTGATTTTTGTTTTTTAGCTACTCTTTTATTCTACTTTTGGTTAATCGCGACGATTAGGATGAGTTATGATATGATGACATTTATGAAGGAACACTCGCAAAGAACACCCAGGCTGGGGTTCGAATCCGGCACTTCTGGCGACGTAGCCATGCTGTGATAACCACTCCGCCTAGTGGTCGGCCCTACTGATAGAAAATACACAACTTTGGTCTGGTATTCCCTCTGGGGTAAAACAGAAAATCAGATCAATTGTTGTACATACTTATTAGAAACACCCATCTTCTAATAGGTATGTATAACTTTGATCTAATTATATTTCTGTTACCTCATATTTCATACTAGCTCATCACCTATAAGGGGCAGGCAGTGGAAAACAGGCCACCCCGTACGAGGGTGGTTCAGCATGCTCCGCCCCTGACATAGAAGGAACCCTCGTAGGAAAACCAAATCACTGTCACTTTTCAACATAGTCCCCTGCAACATTAACACACTTTTCCAATCGGCCTTCCAGTGCTTCAATCCCAGTAGAAAAAGAATATTTTGGTTGGTCCTGCAACCAAGCATTCACAACATCCATAACCTCGGAATCGCTGGCAAAATGTTTTCCACGAAGGTGTTTCTTCATGTTCGGGAACAGGTGGAAGTCACTGGGGGCCAGATCTGAAAAATAAGGGGCATGAGGGACAATTTCGAACCCTGCTGCATGAATTGCAGCCACCGCAACTTGGGAGGTGTGGGCGGGAGCATTGTCACAATGGAACAACAAACCACGGGCGAACATTCCGCGGCGTTTCTCCTTGATGGCAGTACGTAATTCTTCAATTAGGGTTACAGAATAAACACCTGTGATTGTCTTTCCCTGTTGGAGATGGATTCCTTCTGCATCCCAGAACACAGATGCCATCACTTTGCCCTTTGGTGGCTGAACCTTGAATTTCTTTGGGGGTGGAGAATGGGGGTGTTTCCATTGCATGCTTTGGCGTTTACTTTCGGGATCGAAGTGGTGAACCCACGTTTCATCCATTGTAACAAATCTCTTCAGAAACTTTGGCTTGTCAGCCTTTATTGTCCGCAACAGGTTCTGACTTGTCACACGACGTGTCCTCCTTTGGTTGACCGTCAGCATTCTCGGGACCCAATTGCAGAGATTTTTTTCATTAACAAATGATTATGAATAATTGAATGCACACTGCCAGTTGAGATGCCACATGTGTCTGCTATGTGGCGGACAGTCACTCGCCGGTCTGCCAAAATCATGTCATGCACTTTTGTAATCATTTCTGCTGTGGTCACCGTTGCAGATGAGCCACCACCATGCTCATCTTCACAGGTCTGCCGACCACATTTAAATTCACGGCACCATCTCTTCACTAGATCATATGAAAGGCTAGAGTCTCCAAGAGTTCCCACCATATTTGCATGGATGTCTTTCAGTATTAGATTTTTCTTAAGTTAATATTTTATCACTGCTCGGACCTCAGATTTTTCCATTGTTTCACATGTGGCTACACTTCTTACTGATCATCAACGTGTAACGAAAAGAGAAATTGTTGTAAATTCTTGAAACTTTGTGAATATTAGTCTAAAGAATGAACAATGTTACATATAAAATTACAGGTCTCTACTATCACTGGAAATGGGTCAGGGGCGGAGCATGCTGAACCACCCTCGTATATCCCGACGTGTAGATTCCGCCGCTCCACGAAACTCCTGCCACTGGAAGGGGATTCCGTTGTCGTCCGGTAGATGGCAGTCGCGTCACAGGCTTGTGAGAAGCAGTGCGAATGTGTGAGCCGTGTTACGGCGCTGTAGCCCAGTAGCCGTGTGAAGTGCAGACGTGGAGGGATTTGCCTTCCGGCAAATCACGGTGGCCAGTAAGGAAGAGCAGCGAGCAGTCGTGTGTTTCGTGGTGGCGGAAGGCGCTAGTACGCGAGACATTCACCGTCGGATGACGGCAGTGTATGGTGAACGTTGTCTATCACTGTCACGGGTGAAGGAGTGGAGTCGGAGGTTTCGCGAAGGAAGAACGTCACTGCAAGACGATCCCCGACCTGGACATCTGTCACTATCGCAAATGATGACCACATTCAACGTGTGAATGACATCATTCAAGAGGATCGACGGTGTACAGTGGAGCACACTGCATAGACCACAGGGGCAAGTCACCTCCTCCAGTATCGGATTCTGTGCGCACAGTGGGTTCCCCACAATCTGACCGAAGAACTGTTAAGTGTGCATAAGATCTGAGTTAACATTTAATTGTTTGTTAAGTGTTTATTATGAAATTGTATGTTCAGTTATCTAAGAAATGGTTTTATAAGTTTAGTATTAAATCGTTGATTTTATGAATCCTCGTGATAATCATTATATCACGAAGTACCTACGTGTGTGCATAAATTAACCTCTGCGTATATAGACGACAGAGACGTATGTATGGAGTGAGTAATTAGTTAATAAATCATGATAAGTATGTTTTATTTCTTTATTTTGTGATGGATCTGTGTATATGTAGCTATAATTCTCCCAATTTTGTAAATATTATTGAATACTTGTGTAACTTTTTAATGAAACATTCCTTACTGGTATTTGATAAAATTAAATTGCATAAATTGGATGTTTGCTATGAGTTAGTATTGTTGAAAATAATCCTGAAATTCGATTTTACATTGTAGGAAATTTGAAAATTGTCCCTTTATTTTCTTCCCTTGATATAAAATCCATTGGTCTTGCATAAGTTTATTTACCGGATATTCTTGTGTTTCCCAGCACTTGAAAACAAATTCATTTGTAATCTATTTGCATCTGTACTTAAAGGTTTCTCAGTGGATTCTAAATAAACTCCTACATTGAGAGCTGAATTCATGAGTCCCAATGACCTCAAGATTTCTCTTTCTACTGTCTATTTTGCATAGAATCCTTTCTGTAGCATTTCCATATATACAGCATCCCTATTCTAGCTTAGGCTTAAAAAAGTTTTTATAAAATAGTATTATTTTTGGGTGTGCACCCCAATTAATGTCATAGGAGATATCCACGAGTAAACAAACCAGATATAAAGACAGAGATAATTAAAAATCATTAAGGGGATGAGGGACAATTTCGCACCAGTTGTGCATTTATTTCAGTCTCGTCTGGATGGGCAATGCTACTGAGGAAAAAAGCTGGTGTTCAATAGAGCATGAATATTTCCACATGTTGCAAGTGAAAGCGTTTTTCAAGTTGATTATTAAGCTAGATACGATGTTTGAAAAATACTATGAATAAGAATTCTCAGAAACCCATGAATTCCTTATGGGGAATCAACTTCAAGTTATGACTAATCAAATGGAAGTTTCGACTCTTTCGCCTGTCAATTGGGTACTACATCCGTTGACATCTTTTTCTATGCTATCAGAAGTTTGATTTTCCGAAGAGAACAAGTCAAATACTACCTCCATAAGCTTAATGCATTTCTCCTTGCCTCCTACGGTCATCATAGCAGTGTTGCCAAACCTGATGCGCATAAAAGAGCTACGAAACTTTAAAGGAACTAGATTTACGAAACTGTATAAAGTGCCTCTTAGGGTAATTTAAGGTGTCAAATGAGTGGGGGTGGTGGTGAGGGGACGCTGTTATTACCGTTAGCTTTAAAGTGATGGCAATTTATTCTTAGTTTTCACCGTCTAGATCCAGCGGCATCACCCATCTCAATAATCCACCGATGGTCGTATGAAATCAAAAATAAAGTATTCCCGGATAACAATATTACGTTCTCTTCACGTCAGCCAAGGCGCTGGGGAGGTAAGAGGGGGTGGGGTGACGAAGCAAATATAACAATATCACATGCAAAATGTATACTTATGGCAAATATTGGTCTATGTAAGCCGGAGCCAGTGATGGCACCATTTGCGTCAGGAAGGCGGGCGCCTCAGTTCACAGCGAAACGAGTGCACGGAAGAGCCAGACCTGGCTCAAAAGGAACTAAGTTGGCAACAGGGCTCTAGCCGCCGCAGTGAGGACGGCCACGCGGAAATTCTTCCCTCATGCCCTTAATGTCAAATATTCACTATAAAATTTTGTTTCATTGAAGTGTTTATATATATCAATCATTATCGTATATCGTAATATCAATCTAATAATCGTTACCACTCAATTGTTTATACGTTAAAATATTTTAAAGTCTATATAATTTCAAGATGGGGAAGATGCTCAGTTTTGTAATGTGATTAGATTTGCTCGCTAGATGCAGTGAGATAATGCCGCGTGCTGTATTAAGCCGGCTTTAGACGAAATCATTTCCTTTAACATTCTTGCTAACATAAATGCTATGTAAATGCTTCCAAAATTCTTATTGCAGATAGCACGAAAGCATTTTATGAAACATTTCGGTTAGCTGTTGAGATTACATTGTATGATACATACAGTACGGTAGGCACATCGAGTTACACCATATATGGCGAGTGCACGGTGTTTACAATTGAAAAACTAAAATATTATTCCATACGTGTACAGTGGTGGAAAAAGTTCTTCCCCATAAGATTTTAATGGCAGTAAATAATGCCGGAAAGGTAGGCAACACACATTGCACCTTTAGGTGATCGGGTGATTCTGTCTGTCTCAAGAGCAACTCGTCTTTCATGCAATAGCCAACAGACACAGGAAATGTAGGAAAGTCACGTGACTTGTCAGGTGGAATGTTGTTCGTCATAAAATCGCCTTTTCTCAAGCCAGGTTGCAGAACCGACAAGAGTTATAGCCTATGTCCGAAAATGATTCCCCTAAAACCGTTGCTCTTGAGACAGACAGAATCACCCGATCACCTAAAGGTGATCGAACTGCTTCAATTTTCTCTGGTATACGTACTGTTCGAACTCTACCTGGGGGCTTCTTCTTCAACGCTCAACCGGTTTCTTCGAAATTACGCACCCATGTTGTAATCACACGAGCCGATGGGACACGAGCATGACGTCCTAGCTGGCAATGCTGCCGAAATACCCTTTGCGCTGCAGTCACACTATCACCGTTCTTATAAAAATCTTTCACAGCGAAAGCACGCTCCGAACCATTCCAATGCTGCATCATTATTAAATGGCAAAGCCTCCTCAACGATGTCTTATCGGTCCCGAACAAATTCCGGCGCTACAGTTTTGCCAATTTTACATTCAAATTTTGCCATTTCTCTGAGCCACCCTGCATTTTACAGGAAAATGTGAATCCTTTAAAGTATAATATCAACAAATAAACAAATATATTTTGAACAATCCATTTGGACTAAACGATTGCATTTTGTACATTAAAGCGTGTACTACGATTTTTTTAGCAATTATACTATATCAACAAATTGACATATCGCTACAGGTGCAATCTGGTCGACTATCATAGTTAAGAAGCAACTTAGAGTTGAATTTAATTCGATAATAAAAGGCTATATATTTCTATGAATCCATATTCTCATTTTCAGCAAGAACGCAAATTTACTTATAAATTAGTAATAGTTTATTAGAAAACTAAATATAATATTATTAAATTGTAAAAGGTAAAACAAAGATTACATACACGGATGAAAAACAAAATTGTTATATTTAATAACTTATCGTTTCTCATTTTAATTATAAATAAATAAATATTATTATTCATAGCAAGAAGTTAATAATAAAAATGGTAATAATATTTTTCTCATTTACAAAATGAATAAATAGTAAAATGAATCTGTAACAAAACCACAGGTCAATTTTATTTTTCTTGAACGTGTTCTTTTATAGGTTCTGACTCATGATGGTTCTAACCTGAGTTAATTTATCATTCTTTTTAAGTAAGAACTTTTACATACATTTCAAGAAAACTGCACAAAAGATAAACACGTTTCTCCGGAAACTAGCAGCTCCAAAAGAAGGTTTTTCAGTTTCATGAAGTTGGTATCAGCAACTTAATTTCAAACTTGTAATTTGACCAGTACCCCTTTGTCATTCCCTGAAATGAACATTCTTTCGATTGCAGATGCCAGTATTATACTTGAAGACATTTGTTTTAAATTCGGGAAATGGCGAATTGTAATAAAACGTGGCTGTTCTGATATTAGCATGCAACGGAGGCAAGTTTTCAGAAAAATCCTTTCACCTTAGCATACAGAGAATACAAATTGGAAACAGAGTTGCCAAATGCTGCCCTTCCCCCACGTTAAAAAAATTTAAAGGTAATAATTTAAGTGTAGATATGCAACTGTTGATAACGTCACTTCTACTGCAAATGGTAACTTTGTTACATGTACAACTACTTACTTATAGTTGTAATTCCTAAAAGACGTAACTGTTACTTCCAAACACTGGTGCATGGTAAAGATTATGTCGCCCTTTGTATAATCCGTCAGGCGTAATATTGTGGCCTCAGAGATGGCCATTGTACTTCATTGTGCTAATGAATATAGATAGTTATTTAAGCATTCTTATCTCATTTTAATAATGTGATGAAAAAAATGTGGAAATTTGCAATTTAAAATGTCAAAATATTAATACCTCAAAAGAAGAACTACAAGATATCCACATCATATAAAGTGAACCGCCTCTTTCGAAAGATCGTACGGAGACATAGACGCCCTTGTAAGAATCGAGGCGAGAATGAGACGAGAACGAGACAGACCTCTGTAAAATCGAGACGAGATCAAGTCTTAATATCAGATCCTCGGTCTCAATGTCATTTCTTTCATAATACCTTATGCCAAGATATTTTAATTTAGCCACTGTGCTTTTGCCGGGAATCAACCCGGGACCCCATGAGTACGGTCACGGACACTGCCGGCTTGTAACGATTCCATCGAAAGTCAATGTATTCATTACAAGCCGGCAGTGTCCGTGACTGTACAAGATTATGTCAAAAATGACTTACGCAAAAAATAACTTCATTATGCAACGTATTAAGCAGGTTTCAACCTGACTATTTATAGGTAAGCCGAACTATATATACGCCAAACAGAAATAATATTGTTAAAGAAATTCGTGTGCGTGTATGTGTGTGTATTTATTTATTTCGGATTAAGGGTTTGGAACTGGAAGTATCTTTTGGTAAACTAAAAATATTTTAATTCTATTAAAGCCAATATCACTGATTGATAAGACTTGAAACTTCCCTTCTTTTTTCTTTCCCGACATAAATTGTTCGAAACAATGGAAAGTATGTCAATTTTCATGCACAAGCAAGGAGCAATGCCTTGGATATTCCTGATTGTTGATATTTTAAAAATAGGCAAAGTGTTCCCATGGAATTAGTGCAGCGAAAAACAAGATTAGCACTAGACGCATATTTAGCGAAAAGAAAAAGAAAAGAATAAGAAATACAATAGAGTGCGATATCCTCACGAGCAAAAGTTAAAAAAGACATTGAAGACATGGCTGAGAAGTCAAGTGAAGAGCAATCGGTGCCAAGCCTAGAAGAGACCGAGGCAGGTCGAGAGAAGGTGACAGAAATCGAGTTGCAGAGAGTTACCGAGATAGTTATTGGTATACCTGATGAGGCTGGTCCCTCAGTTGAGAAGAGCGAAAGAGCGAAAGATCAAAGAAACAGTGAAGACATGGCTAAGAAGTCAAGTGAAGAGCAATCGGTGCCAAGCCTAGAAGAGACCGAGGCAGGTCGAGAGAAGGTGACAGAAATCGAGTTGCAGAGAGTTGCCGAGATAGTTATTGGTATACCTGATGAGGCTGGTCCCTCAGTTGAGAAGAGCGAAAGAGGGAAAGATCAAAGAAACAGTGAAGACATGGCTGAGAAGTCAAGTGAAGAGCAATCGGTGCCAAGCCTAGAAGAGACCGAGGCAGTTCAAGAGAAGAAGACAGAAATCGATTCCCAGAGAGTTACCGATGTAGTTATTGGTATACCTGATGAGGCTGGTCCCTCAGTTGAGAAGAGCGAAAGAGGGAAAGATCAAAGAAACAGTGAAGACATGGCTGAGAAGTCAAGTGAAGAGCAATCGGTGCCAAGCCTAGAAGAGACCGAGGCAGTTCAAGAGAAGAAGACAGAAATCGATTCCCAGAGAGTTACCGATGTAGTTATTGGTATACCTGATGAGGCTGGTCCCTCAGTTGAGAAGAGCAAAATAGCGAAAGATAACAAAGACATTGAAGACATGGCTAAGAAGTCAAGTGCAGAGCAACCGCTGCCAAGCCTAGAAGAGACAGAGCCAGTTCGAGAGACCGAGACAGAAATCGATTCGCAGAGAGTTACCGACATTGAGATAGTTACTAATATAACAGATGAGTCTGATGAGACTGGCCCTTCAGTTGAGAGCGGTCCTTCTCAAATTCCACTGAGGAAAACCAGGTCGAAATTGATTCCTCTGAAGATTCGCCCACAAAGAATTCCACAACCCCACGATGAAGCTGAGGAGGAGACGGAAGACATTCCCCCAAGAGTGGTTCAGTTCTCAGATGTTGTTGAGGAGTGCACCATAAGCAACTATTCGCGGTCAGTAATCTCCGAACTTCGAATCCGGAGAGAGACCGGAAGAATCAAGCGGATGAAACCCGACGCACATCCCGCCGAAGCCAAGACTTACCTAAAAAGGATGGAGGTGCTGTTCTACTACCTCAGCCCGTGCATCGGGATCGGTGGCGTCTGGAGATTCCCATACATGTGTTACGTTCATAAGGGAGGAGCTTTCCTCATACCGTACCTAATCTTCATCCTCATTTGTGGATTACCTATGTTCCACCTAGAACATGTGGTGGCACAGTTTACTAGTAGCGGATACATCAAAATGTTTGGTGCGTCTCCGATCACGAAAGGAGCTGGATATGCAACGCTGATAGTGAATATGTTCTTATGCGCGTTCGCATGCGTCATTGGCACGTACTCACTCTTCTTCATGGCATATCCCCTGAGAGAAAGTGTAGATTTGAGCACGTGCAAGAACGTTTATAATGACGGAAACTGTACCGAGCTGGGAAGCAGTGGCTTGGCAAGCTTAGCAAGTAACCCACAAAGCCCGTCGGAGCAGTATCTTACGAAATTCGCCCTCAAGACATCTTCAAGTATCGAGGATCCTGCTGGAGGACTTGTGCTAGAGATGGAGGTGTTGCATCTCGTATTATGCGCTCTGATTATTACTTGCTGTAACGTAGGCTGGAAGAACTTTCGCATCAGCTTCTACTTTCTCGTGCCGCTCGGTTACATTGCCATGACAATCATGATGTTCCGTGGAGTCACTCTTCCAGGCGCAGCGAACGGGCTTAGAGCCTTTTTTGTACCAGAAATTAAGGAACTTCTTCGCGTCGGAACGTGGGTGGACGCAGCAGTCCAAGCGCTGTTCACCGTCGGGGTCGGACACGGCACTGCAGTACATCGAGCTCGCTTCAACTACGTGAATCATAATTGCTGGTGGGAAGTGTTCTGCGTCCCTGGTCTGAGTACGGCCGTGAGCGTAATCTTCGGACTCGTGCTATTTAGCGGCTTGGGCTTCTTGCAAGCGCAAACTGGCATCCCAATCTTCTCCCTGGCAAAGGACGGGCCAGCAGTGATGTTCTCCGTTTATCCTGCGATGATAGCCACCATGCCTTGTCCCCAGCTATGGAACGTCCTGGTATTTGCCTCTCTCGGCTATACCGCACTCTCCTGGATAGTGATACAACTTGACGCTTTCCAGTGGAGTCTGTACGACGTTTATCCCACTCTGAAGAAGGTCAGATTGCCGCGCATCGTAGTCACCGTGTTCTTTGTTTTCCTAGTCTCGGCATTCTGCATTCGAGAAAATGGAATATACTGGTTCAAATTGCTGGATACCCACGCTACGCCGACGCTAATGATCATCTGCGTCATGGAAGTGCTTGCATTTGTGTACATCTACGGCATGAAAAAGTACGAAAGACTTTTGATGTTTGTTCACGGTAGGAGGACAGTTAATGGATTGTGGTGGCTGTGTTGGGTGGTCGTAACTCCGGCAACATTACTCTGTGTCTATGGTTCCTTCGTTGTCTGCAGCAGCAAACCAATTTCATACGGGGCAGAGCCATTTCCCCTTTGGACCGTAGCAGCAGGGTGGGGGGCATCGTTTGTTACTATAGTTTTCATTCCAGCGTACGTTATAACGATGCTAGCAAACATGGGGGGAACACTGCTACAACGGTTGCGAAATCTCACCCGTAGATCGCTGCAGTTCGCCCCAGAGTATGAAATGGATGCAAATTACTGGCACGAATTTTGCAGAATGTATACGCCCGGCTCAAGGTTTTCAAACTGTGTGGTAACGTTTTTTCATCGAAGATCCCGCGATGTGGACATTGAACGAGGAGATGCTGCATTATAATAACTTTTCGTGTAGTTTATATACGTATTTTACGCGTTAGAATGTATCAAAATTTTGTATATACAGATACTTGAACTTGTGCGAGTAAAAAGTAGTTTTCCATGCAAATTTAACATCAAGCTTTGTTTATTCAAATTCTTCTACGATCAGCTTCACATTGTAATCCACATTAGGGTTTACCTCTTAATGAATATCTGTAGACGCACTAACTATAGAAATGGCAATTCAACATGAGCTTCATCTTTTTCTGTACACAGTCTCGTCTGTTCCAGAAAAACTATTTTTAAACCTGTTTTAAAGAATACTGTATCTTTCAAATAACCATAAAATTTTGAAGAAATGGAAACAGCAAATCGGTGTGTGCTATTCTAAAAATAGAACTTTTCCTCTCTTCCTCATTACATATCAGATTATTTGAATTTTAATTTGAAATTACTACTACATACAAACAGTGCCGGTTCTACAAATGTTGGGCCCTCCTGCAAAATATTACTAACGGCCCCAGGCCCATAGTCTGAATTTTATATCGAGGAGGGCAGCAGCCGCCATCTAAAGCGAAAATTTTGTGTGTGTGAGGAGGGGCGGTACAATCCCTTAGGATGAATTTCTCAGTACAATACAAGTTATTATACAAGATGTTTAATGTAAGTAAAATTAATTTCCACTATACAGTGTTTAAATTTTAAATTTGTAGAATTTCGGGTGGAGCTTCAGTCCCCGAGCCCTTCCGGGGTTTAGTGCCTGAACGACCCGCTCTCTTTGATCGGGCTTGGGAAAGATAATGTCAAAGGTTTGCTCCTAATCAGTTTCTCCATTGTATGTAGCGATATTTCATTGTAGTTATTTAACTTCGATTTTCTGTTACTTTTGGCTAATCGTAACGACGAGGATGAGTATGATAGAATTAAGTTGATGAAGGAACACTCACAACGAACACTCAACCCCTGGCCAGGATTCGAATCCGGTATCCAAGGCTTAGTAGCGTGCTATGCTAACCACTACGCCACGAAGGTCGACATACACTTCTGGAAAGCTAGATATAATTGAATTGAAGTTTTGCCAAATCAAATAGAGATGAAACTTTCGAGAAGTTACTTTTGAAAGCGACAACAATTGAACCGGGAATGATGGGTTGATATCTGTTTCAGATTATTTCTGTAATAGCTGTAGTTTTGCTTGCAGTGCGTTATGCGTTGGGTTGGTCATGTAAAGTGGTGGTTTGGTAAGGAAATTAAGATTTGATGTCTCCATAGTAAATAGTAATTTTGTTCTATTTACGGGGCCTCCCCAATGACATAATGATAGCGTCGTCGCCTTGTAATCAAGAGGTTCCAGGGGCATAGTGGTTCGGATCCCACTTTAAACTGTAGGTACAGACCCGATTAGCCTTACTGTGTATAAAGTGGACTTAATTCAATCAATCAATGTTCTATTTATGGGGCTTTCGTCCCTTGCTCCCTGGTTGATTGATTTGCTGTTGATTTGGTGTTTTAAGTCTACTTTATGCACAGTAAGCCTAATCGGGACTGGACCTACAGTTTAAAGTGAGATCCGAACCACTTGTGCCCTTGATTTCAAGGCGACGACGCTACCACTGCGCCATTGGGGAGGCCCTGGTTGATTGATTTGACTGTACATGCAGAACAGTCTCAGCAAGTAGTTTCACACCACAGAACTAGGTAAAAAACGCTCGTGGTTAGTAGAAAATGAATGTTTAGTTTGCGGTATGGAGCATTCACAGTAGCTTTTAACCAAAAACTGCTGCATGTTAGCCAAGCTAATAAGAATAAAATCATTTCACCTTAAAATATTGTATAGTAATTTGTTCTCTGCTCTGCAACGGGTGCAAAATTCTGGGGGGGGGGGGGGGTGAATGGGGGATTTCCGCCAACCAACAATCTTTGCCTCAAAAATCCCCCCCGAAAATTTCCGGGGGGAGAGTTTTTGATATAACAAATAAAATAGAGGCAATTACTTCAATTTAAAATATACTTGACTGCGAATAATATCGAAAACACACAAAAATTAGTGTAATTGTGCGTATTCAATGTTTTCTCTCTCAAGAGATCATTAACAAATCTACATCAATACACACAATGAAAGTATAGGAAGAATGCAAGACAATAATAACTTTGAAATCTAATTGATTTATATTAACATGAAGCACAAACTAATCAAAAACTAACACATAATAAAACCACCAACTATTTCATAATTTTATCATCTATGACCAGTTAGAAAAGGAATTAGCTGCTTCGCAGTATATAATACGTATAAAAGTAACAAATTAATTTACTTTATGTAAATAGAAATAACATATTTTAATTGAGTAATTTATTTTTACTTTTACTAACATTACAAATATGTATATTGTATAATTAACACATATGTTTGTGAGGGAGGAGGGTTTGTTGATTTAGAACTTTCTCCCCCCCACTAGTATTCAATGATTTCGCACCCTGCTCTGCAGTACTGCATTTATTGCTTTATATAAACATATTTCAGTATATGAAGAGCATGACCAAGTGGCGAAGGCCCCCCTTAAGACTTGATGTTAAATAGCTCTGTGAAGGGGCTCTGTAACTAGGAATTTTCCAAGATTGGAACGTTCTTTTTCCATCCATTGCAAAGAGATTTTGGTTGCTTATACAAGGAAAGAGCATGCTCTAACATGGAAATAACATGCTGTCCTGTAAAATCAAGAAAAATGGACAAAGCACGTTCTATATTGTTATCTTCATTTGTCAGGAAGTTCTTCACAGTTTGTAACACTGTCCATCATCCAGCGTCAAATCGTGGCAGTCTTCCCGAGTAAGCTTTTGGCCTGTGGGAGGTTTTGAAAGCAGCTGCTTATATTCCTAAAATAATCATACACACAAGGTATGAAAATTTTCATGGACACAGACTATAATTTATGGAGGGAAACATATCAATAGGCCTATCGAAATGAATTGCAACCAGTTGTTGGACGAAGCGTGCCAACGTAGGCTATCTAGCGAACGTTCAAGGGTAGGCGTTTTTTTTCACTCACAGGTGTACGTTGGATCAGGGCGGATAAAAATCATTATTTTATTTTAAAAATCATTGTTGTTGATTTATATTATTTAAATAGGATTTTTTAAAATTTAAATTGATTTTCTTATTTTTTTTAAAAAAAAAACACGATTAAAATTGCTTGTATGGTTTTTGGTATATATGTTTTTTTTGTAGGCTTTTTCTAGTAAACAGCCATGTGAAATATTTGAACAGTTAGATTAAAGCAAATACAAAATTATATGTAAAAATTCAGTTTTCTGTTTCTGACACTGCACCTACTATGGAAATGTTTCTTGAGTGTGTTAATGAAACTCTAGTAATTTCAGTAACTTTTCATCCAGTGAAATTAAAACATTCTGGATGTACTCTAAAATTGTAACTTAAAATATTCTTAAATATTTTTATAGTCTTTGTAACTGAAATTTGAAGATTATTTTAATGCTACTTTGAAAAATATCAGCTGCCATGTTTATTTTACAGATTGATGATAATGACTCTATTAATGGTTTAACGTGATTAGTATTTTGTATATGTATAATGTTCTTTACTTCTATAATGCTATAACTTGCAAGTCCGTCCACTGCGTCCCCCACTTCGAGTTTCGGCCCGATTTCCTTTGAAGAAAACCGCTACTAGTCTTTTTGGAATCGACCTGGCAACTGGTAAAGGTAAAGCACTCGGTGTTTACAAAATGCACACAGTGACGGCTTCTAACCACACATTCGCACACATTATTAGCATTTTATCAACTAGGACGACGTTTACAAACAGTGAATCAAACATTCGCGATTATCTCGATTATTGCAGACCCATGTTTACTGAGACTTTTTTTTTTGCTTCTACTATCGTGTACTTTCACCTGTGTCAGTTTGCGCTATTACTTATGAGACACCCTGTATATTTCAAACTACATATATATTAAGAGGACAAGAAATTTTGTTTTTGAGGACGACATATTCGATTAGACTAAAATGACTTAACGTCCATAATTTGTTACAGTTAGTGAAAACATTAGCTTGATAAAAAAACTCGAAACTAACAAGTTTCTACTAGAATATGAATGAAAAGCCTCTACTACGGTGCTATGTTAATTTTACAATGAAAATTTTGTTCCAGTGCCTAAAACCCGTAACGCTGTTTTTCACTACATTCCGGATGGGGACTTCATTATCTAACACAAAGATTAATGATGAATGATGACATTATGGGTGAAAGAATGTAAGAGCATTCCTTAGCAGAATGTCAAACCTAGTATTGTACAATTTAGATTTTAGTACGTTAACCATCGGACGGTAAACCAATTCTAACTCCGCAGGAAAGTGTTTTTGGCAGGCGAAGTTTCTTTTGATTAATTAAAGTATAAAGCCGTGTTTTCCGAAGAGTTGCAGCTTGTTTTTTCCAACCTGTTATCCTTACCTCCGCTGAGCAAACACCGTCGCGCTCCTGCCGTGTATTACACCAGAGAATTCAGTCGCAAAACTTGTAAATAATTGAAACACCCTCTGTGTTGGTCTCTCGTAATGCCGTAAACAGAAATATGGAAACATGTGTAACAGATGTCATCTCTAAAATTGTTCATGCAATTTACAAATAACCCTCGTATTTGTACCATTTATGAATAACAAAGTGCAGGGAGCTAATTTTGGATGCACAAAACATGCATCTAGATAGAAACACACAAAAAATGTAGTTCCACCGCAGGTAATGACCATCATTACATTCACCTCATTTACACAACACACATTTTATTGTTTTGTAGACCACAACGAACACAGCTCGGGTTGCAATTAGTTGCGGTGGAAGCTTCCCTTACGTTGATAGAATACCTAATAATAATTTCAGCGGTGGTTATTTCAATGTATAGCGAGATGTATTCTATCAACAAGAAGGAAAAGAAGTTTGCAGATAAACACCATCTAATTTAGAAGCCTATTACTGAGCATGAGTTTTGAAATGATGTTGAAGTCAGAGATGCCATGTCTATGTATCTCGTAAACAACAGACAACATCTGCAAGTAAATGATGTAATCGGGTCCAACCGATGGCGTAGTGGTAACGAAGGGGTCTCGGGTACGATACCCTGTGGAGGCACATGGTTCGGATCGCACTTTAAACTGTAAGTCCAGTCCAGATTATCGTATCTGTGCATAATGTGGACATAAAACAAATACTCAGTCGACTTAATCTACATACATTGCAGGTGAAAAAACAAAATAATAATCATCTTTAGTTTGTGGAAAAAGGTATAAGGAAGTTTTCGCACCGAAGCGACAAGCGACATGATGAATTCGTATCGAATCGGCAAGCGACAAGCGACACGAGCGTGTTCAGTCTAAAGCAAAACATTCACCACACATGCGCGAACAACAGACCGCACGATGCACGGTATTGAGAAAACGGTGCAGTCCGAGCGACATACGACCCGTGCATATTGTCGTGTCTCTTCGGCTAGAAAGGTTGCATTCATTACAAAGGATTCGCTTCCGAGCGAAGCGTGCCGCCGCTTGTTGCTTGTAATTGTAAGTAATTTCAGCGTGCGTAGAGGTAAATTCCTTAGATATTTTAGAATACATACTGGGCTGCGCCTCTACGCCAGGTAACTAAACTTTTTTTTAAAAAATTGCAGGACTCCCAAAAATAGTTTACCCACGGGAATTGTGCCAGTTTTGAAACAACCTAAAGGCAACCTATTTGAATGGTACCAGATTCAAAACATATGATGCATTCAATAATCCTGCAATACATTTATAATAACAAAACTGAACTTAATTGTAATAACTTCATCATCATTTGTGTATATATGTAGATGCTTTGTGATGCAGTAACTTTATCTACTCTTGATCATAACCAATACACTAACCTCAACCACTTTTCCCTATTATACGAGGTGTGGCTAGAAAAAACCGGATTGATATTGTCGGCAAACGACAAGCGCGTCAAGGTCAACCGGTGCATGAGTGTATAACGTGATATCCTGCCTATCCACTGTGTGATTTTGCAGAGTGCGCGGCTCTCAGTTCCGCTGTAGCTTGTGGACGAAGTGAACCGCATGTCTGTGCTCCGTCGGAAAAAATGTTGTGTGAAAGTGGAACAGCTAATCAATTTGAAGTTTCTTATGAAACTCGGAAAATCCGCCACAGAAACTTATGGTTTGCTGAAGGAAGTGTACGGAGATGAGTGTTTATCACGCACGCAAGTGTTTGAGTGGTTTCAAAGGTTTAAAGAGGGACGAGAAGTGATCGCGAACGACTCGCATCTTGGACGGCCTTGCACGTCGAAAACGGAATCAAACATTGCAAATGTCGGTGAATTGATTCGAAAAGATCGTCGCTGAGTATTCGAGCTATTGCAAAACAACCAACATTATTTCATTACGTTGCTGACGAGCCTTCGTGAGCGAGTAAGAAGACGACGACCTGATTTCTGGAAAGGCAAGTAGTGTTGCCCACGAGACGAGACTTTGACCTGTCTCGTCTCGTGGAAATGCTGCGAAATGCTGTCTCGTCTCGAAAATATTCGTTTGTCAAAGGGACACATGATCAATCTCGTCTCGTCTCGAATGTTTAAAAGCCTGTCCCGTCTCGTCCCGTGGGCAACACTAAAGGCAAGTCATGGATTCTTCATCAGGACAATGCTCTTGCCCAGACGGCATTGTCAGTCAAGGCTTTTTTGGCCAAGCATGGGATCCCACTGTTAGAACATCCACCCTATTCGCCGGATATCACTCCGTGCGACTTTTTTTTTTATTCCCAAAGATCAATTCAGCAGTGAAAGGAACCAGATTTACGACCGTAGAATCTGTGAAAACAAAAGTGACGGAGGTCATGAACATGGTTTCAGAAAATGATTTACAGCATTGCTTCCAGCAATTGAAGATTCGTATGGAGCATTGTATCGATAGTGCAAGGGGGGTACTTTCAAGGGGATAATGTTCGTATTGTACAAAATAACCCATAAAATATTCTATAGCAACAGTCCGGTGTTGTTCTAGCCACACCTCGTATTTCATGGTTTACATTATTATTAATATTACTGCAATACAATTACACTTACTCTTGTTTTTGCTTTAAATTTCATTTTTCGAACTTCATTTCAGTTACTCTTACATATACCTCAATCCTTAAAAATAAAAAAAAATAAAAAACACGTACCACGTACAAAAAAAAGCAACAAAATAATTTATAGTTATAGGTATTAAAAAATGCAACTTAATTTATTTGTGTACTTCTGAAATAAGGCCTGTTCTAGATGCCAGATCAAGTCTTGTAATCTAAAGTTTTGTAACCAAAATACATAATCAAATAATGTTCAATGTTATTATAATGCATGTAATATGTAATATCATAAATAAAGTACACATAAAAGAAAAACGGGGGAACCGATAAATTCGGAGCAAAAGACGTCCTGGTTTATATTTAAGGTACCAGGACCTAAGCGCATACCCTCGAATGTATGCGGGTGGAGCAAGGCTGCTTCGGGGAGGGGGAGGGGGTCCCCCTTTTATGTTTGATGCAAAAGGATTTAAGTTACCCTTCAAAAATTCTTATCTTTAAGGTTACGTAATCTATGTCAAAATTATAAGTTAAGCAGAGAATTATAATAGGCCTAACTGCAATCAAATTTCAACCGAAAGCTTTCTAATAGCTTTCAATAGCCTACAATGCAAATACATTCAAAACTAAGCTAAAGCACGAATCTGCAGATTTTTGTTACCAAAGAAATGTACTTAAGTACCAACCAAGAAATAACATTATTATTAGTTTATAAAACAATTATAGGCCTACCCATAAATTTTCTGAATGAAGCTTATTCTTCAAAACTTTGCATCACAGTAGTTTAATACTTGTGTTTAGGCTTAGATCTTTGAAAACATAAACGTTTATTTTCAACATGTATAAAATGCTATAGCCTAATTGTACAAGTGTTTCACATCAAATGCTATGATTATACTTAAATTTTAAAATGATATTTTTTTGTGTCAGCTGTCAACAAGAAGATCCAATTAACCTTAGATCATTGCAAGGAAGAATCACATGTACAGTGGGATCCATGGGTATTGCCGCGCAAATCGTCCATCACCATCTTCGTGCACAATAAGAGCTTAAAGAATTAAAAGAAAACTCAAAAGAAGCTGTTGACAATTTCTGCACCAGCATACATAAAAATCCATCGCTTAAAAACACATAGGATGTAAGCAAAAATTAATGGAAAATAGTCATGGACAATTTGCACGGTAATACTCATGGATCCCACTGTACACATAGAACTTATATACACAATGTTCAGCAAAATATTCAATTATTTTTGGATTATTCACTGGCAGATAAGGATATGTGCTCGAGTCCAGAATATCTAATCTTTAATATATACAAACAACACCAGATCAAGTGTTAACAAAAGAGCTCCCTGATGTTACACTGACTGTCTATTATAATATACCCATTGGCGTGACAATTCTGATGAAGAACTAAATGGATAAAGTTTACATAACAGAATTAACCTATTATAATAAGAAGTAAACAGGAAAATTCGAGCAGATGAAAATTACAAGCATTAATTCATTAAAATAAGAATGGGATGTTTGTAGCCTTGCTTATGGACACGTCTACACTTAGAAATTCAAAATTTATTACGGAATACTACACAGTGCTGGTTGGTTAAGACAAGCAAAATTTTCATACGTTCATTGACTGTAGACTATATGTATGACATACGATAAACATATGTCAATATTTGTATACATGTGAGCGAATGAGTACGTGCATAGTGACATACAAATACATACAAATATAAGACCTCATATATTTAAAATGAATAATAGTTTGACTTTAATGGGTAGACAATGCCACAGGAGATCTTCTGAAGATAAACTGCTTATACAGGGTGGTCCATATGTCTTGTTACCCCCTCCCCGAATCAATGTCTTGTTATCTATAATTCAGTGTTTCTTTTGCAGAGATGGCTGACACAAGCTCCTACAATGTAGAAGAGCGCCTTGTTGTCAGTGTTTGGGCCCATGAACGTCCACATACCGGCAAGACCATGGAGGATGTGCGACGAGATTTCACAAGACGATTCCAAAAAAATGCACCACCAAAAGTAACAATACTGCGTTGGGAAAAGAAACTGTTTATGTTGGGATGTATCAAAGACAAACCAAGGCCTGGTGCACCAACCAAAAGACAGATCACATGTGCAGACCGTTTGCGCAGTGACTTCTGTGGTGACCGAAGCACAGATGCCTCCACTCCTGCACATGTGATCTGTCTTTTGGTTGGTGCACCAGGCCTTGGTTTGTCTTTGATACATCCCAACATAAACAGTTTCTTTTCCCAACGCAGTATTGTTACTTTTGGTGGTGCATTTTTTTGGAATCGTCTTGTGAAATCTCGTCGCACATCCTCCATGGTCTTGCCGGTATGTGGACGTTCATGGGCCCAAACACTGACAACAAGGCGCTCTTCTACATTGTAGGAGCTTGTGTCAGCCATCTCTGCAAAAGAAACACTGAATTATAGATAACAAGATATTGATTCGGGGGGGGGGGTAACAAGACATATGGACCACCCTGTACATATATGAACAAAAATTAGTTCAGTAACACGATCTGTATGTGTCTGTGTACGCAGGAGGGCTTCAGGAGGCTCATGTCAGATACAAATAATTGCATGTGTACAGCTTATGGGACGCTGGTAGTGTTGCCCACGAGACGAGACATGTCCCTTCTCGTCTCGTGTCTCGTCTCGAAAACGAGACGAGACACGAGACGGGACAGGCTTCTCAAAATTCGAGACGAGACGAGACAACTCGTGAAAAGTCTCGTCTCGTCTCGAAAGTCTCGAAAAAAATATATAAACAAAATAACTAATCAATTGCAAATATTTGGGCAAGGGGTCCTGTGTTCGATACCCGGTGGAGGCACGTAGTGGTTCGGATCCCACTTTAAACTGTAGGTCCAGTCCCGATTAGCCTTACTGTGCATAAAGTGGACTTAAAACAGTAAATCAGCACCAAATATTTATTTATTCGGAATAAAGCATTTCCTTTTGTAAACCCAAATCAACTTCTATTACATGAAAAAAGATCTATAAGATTCCCCCTCGAAAAGTCCTAAATTCGTCATACGTTGTCCGTAACGAATTTTACCAGACTTTAGTCTTGTGTCCCAGCTATCTTAACTTGCAAAATTCCTACCCTAAGAGTTCTCTTCTTGCGCAAAACGATCCGTAGGTAGTCACTGCTATTGTTTACTACGGCCCTGTTCCAACCATACTGGGGACAATCGTCATAAAATTTCTCGCCCAAACAGACCCTTCTTTCATTTGCGACCCTCTTCTCAAAATTCACACCAGCCTCGAGTTCTGGTTGCAAACTCCTAAGATTTCGTACTAAAAACCTAGGTAAAGGCAAATTTCCAAGTGCATATAGCACAGTGCCATCCATGTACGGGATGTGGGGGAAAGGTCATTTTGGAGGCGAAGCGATCAGGACCACACTCCGGCCGCTTTTGCCATCCAGGATTGCCCATGTGCACAGATTGATATGAGGCTGGGAGCCCCGGAGCTGCTTCATGCTGGGACCATCCGACATTTATTCACCCACTCTGGGAATCGAACACGGGTCTCCCGCCTGGCAGTCAGACGCCCTAACGACTACACCACCACCGCTCTAAAAACCTAGTAAAAAGCTTAGATACTCTACTTTGACGTAACGAACAAAAAATTGCCCGAAGTCATAGGAGTAATAAGCGACTTGCGACAGCAATAAGTGTAGCTTGTAAATGAATCCTCAGTAATAAATGCATTCTTCCGAACGGAAGCGACTCGACCGACAAGCAGCACGGGTTGCTTTGTCGCTTGCATGTCGTTCGTACTGGCCCGTTTTCTAATAGCGTGCATAGTGTCGTGTCAGTCTGTTGGTAGTGAATTCACAGTGAAAGCTTGCTTGTAGACTAAGGGAGATTTCACATCCAAGCCACCCGCGACCCGTAACACGTGTCGCTTCAAGATTTCACCATTCGAACGCAGGATTGTGCGGTCTCCCATGCCCCTACGCTGTGAAACGTTGCTGTTGATTGGCTCGTTCCAAAGCGACATCTGTCGCTTGTCGCTCCGGTCTGAAAGCTTGGCGCTTTGGTGCGAAAACTCTGTGTCGCTTGTTGCCTGTTGCTTCAACCTGAAAGCTATCTTGGGGAAATTTCACACCGAAGCGACAAGCGACAGGTGTAATTCACACACAAACGACAAGCGATACAATCCCCTCCAGTCTGAAGGAAAACATCCCCCCCTCATCCGTGAACAACGGACTGAGGCGTCAAGAGACACGTGCAGCTTCTCGTGTGTCTTCTGTTCTAAAGGTTGCTTTGACTACTGAAAGTTCGCTTCCAAGCGACTCGTGTCGCATGTCGGCTGTAACTTTGGTGTGAAATCTTCCTCACAGGAATTTTTTCGAATCGAAGCGATACAACAAGTTGCACGTCTCGCTTGTCGCTTGCATGTTGTTCTGCTTAGGCCGTTTTCTGGATACCGTGTATCGTCGCCAGGGTTGTTATCCGCGCATGCGCGGTGAATGCTTGCTTATAAACTGAAGTGTCCCTGTTGTTCGTTGCTTCAGTGTGATACTTCCGTGTCGCTTGTCACATTCAACAAGCCACAGGAGAGAAGCGACAAGCAACATGTCTCGCTTGGAAACGAACTCTCAGTAAACGTAACTTTCCGAACCGAAGCACCATGTGTCTCTTGTCGCTTGCGTGTCGCTCAAATTGGGTCGTTTTCTTAATATCAAGCGTAGAGTCGCCTCGATCTGTTGATACTGCCCGTGCGGTGAATACTTTTATCATAGACGGAACGTAAGGGGATTCTGTCGCTTGTCACTTCAGTGTAAACCCCCATATGGCTTGTCGCCTGTCGCGTGTTCCTTCTGTCTGAAAGCTCCTTATGTGTACGATGGATAAAGAGTGGATGGGAGCCAGAAAAGCAAGGTAGATTCTATACACTATCTAGCTATTGCTAATCAACAAACTTTATTTAAAAATCAGAGATTTTTGTTCCTTAGTCGGAAGTAGAGATGTCCAATATAATTTCAATATGAGAATGATATTAATTAATATACACTTCATATATATATTTCGAATTATTGACTGAGAACCACAAGCAGAACATGTTGAAGATTAAAACTAATGAGGGCTAATAAAAGTTTCTAAATTTGCTACGTCTCCGGCTAGGAGTATGAGAACTCTTCTACACCCAGGGTTTGCTGGTATTAAGTAACAGTCTTAATATCACATAATTGACGCTTTATTAAGAGTAATAGCTTAAACTAGAAACTAGTTAAAAACACACGTGACTCAACACGTTTAAAATACACTTCCACTGAGATTACTTACATTACACAAGCCTTGCAGAGGCAAATTTTTCAATTAAATTTCAGCTCTGCTATTCTCATCAGTTTAGAAACAAGAAATAGTCATAACATTATTCATATAAAGCCTTGAAATATCACAAACTTAGACTTACATTAAAGTCATATTTCATTTGTTTGATAACAGAAAGGGAGAAAAAAATCTCTATATTTTCCCATCGTTACCAACTCGCTTATTTTTGCGGAGTTACCAAGCTCGCACAGAAAAATTATCCTACCTAAATGTGTGATAACACTAGATATCTTCTATGACCATACAGGCCCTCCTATACGTGCGATAACACTAGAATTCTCCTTTGACCATGGAGGCCATGTTATACAAATACAGGGTTAACCAAAAGTTCAATTTCCCCTATTTATGTTTTTATTATTTTTTCATATTGATGTATATATAATATTCATGGTTCAGTATAGTATAACAAAAGATACAAAATATTTTCTCAGTAAAACTGTTAAAGCCGGGAATCGGGTGTAACTCGTTTATTCTGTAATTGTTGACATTCGTACTTACTTATTCTGCATGGCGAAAGATCGTTCAACAAGGGATTTCGCCTTTTTTAAACGAAATTAGTATCTATTGTCGACATATCGAGTAATTATTGTTCGTTCTTTTCTCGCTTCCTGAACACGCAAAATGGCGGGCAAATATTGACTAGCGTTGTACAACCTTAGTGACAATGAAGTTCGACCAGTCACAAATATAGGAGTGCGTTGTGAAAGAAGGAGAACACATGCATATGCTGAACATATTTTATTCAGCAGGCTACATGGAACAAAGAAAAACATACATTTCCGCTGCAACGCAGCAATGTATGGTGTCCACACAAAATAAAACATTTTCGTCCATCTACACGTGACATTGAAGTTCGACCACTGTTAGAGGGGATCCTGTTTACCATGGTGTGACGCCGCCCCGTCGGCGAATAACTGTGGCAATGCGTCGGGGCATGCCGCGGACGAGTCGTTCAACGTATTCCACATCGATGCGGTGCCATTCCTCCTGCAGGCAGGCGATAAGAGCAGCCACTGTCGTGGGTCCCCTCTGTTGCACACGTCGCTTAAGAACACGCCACACATTCTCAATGGGCGAGAGATCGGGACTCGATGGTGGCCATGGCAGAGTTCGCACGTAATGGCGAGTCAACTATTCTCTTGTCAGCCGCGCTGTATGAGGCCTGGCATTGTCGTGTTGAAAGATGAGACGCCACCCGTGGAACAGGTGCCTTCGCACTGTGGGAAGATGCCGCTCCAGTATGCGTGTATAGGCGTGTGCATTCACGATGCCCTCACGGACGTGTAGTGGGCCAACCCCAGATGCCGTCGTGCATCCCCATACCATCACCGACGCATGTTTCTGTACCCGACGTGCATAACATTTTGCTTCATTCTGTTCCTCCTTCCGACAAGTGACTGTTTTCCGTATTTTCCCGTACACAACATTTAAAATGAATTCGTCCGTCCACAAAACCCTGTTCCACTGCCGAAATGTCCATCCCCGGTACATTCGTGCCCACCGTAGTCGATTGCCTTTGTTCAACATGGAAAGGAAGGGTTTACGTTTCGCCTTATACACTCGGTAACCGCATCGCTGTAGGTAACGGCGAATGGTTCTGGTTGACACTTCAATGTGAAAGCGTTCTCGAGTCCACAGTCGTAATTCGGCCACAGAAACATGATTGTTGGTCTGGACATAACGCCTAAATATCCGTAGGTCACGCACGCTCAGCAGGCGTTTTCGACCGGGGGGCCTTACCTGGCTCTGTAGTACCCGTATTTTGGTGGTGTTTGATGATGCAGTGGACTGTTGACTTGGGTAAGTTCAGTTGGCGCCCTATTTCCCGTTCACTGAGTCCATCCCGTTGCAACTCCAACACTCTTCTCCTCACGGTGTTGTCAATAGGTTTGCCCCTGGCCATAGTGACGATGCACTGCGGTTCCTCGGTGCACAGCACGTGCTTATATACGGCGGACTCCCTTATCGTGTCCGTGACGTCATGCTTCCGTCGAATGCGCCACTATCTGGAATTTCCGTATGGGTCTGGTGCCTGGTTGAAGTTCAATGTCACGCGTACTGTTCCCCGTTTTCGTTCTTTACGTGACCCTGGGTGCAACATGCTGGGATCACGATTTTTGCCTGCTCACACGCCTCCTCTTACACACATGCGTCACTTCTGCGGGTCACCCATTCCACCGCCTATGCGTCTGTGCATTTAATCACGTATTCCTTTTTGTGGTCGAACTTCATTGTCACCAAGGTTGTATTTCAAACGGCAAAGCAGTGCTTCAACCTTCTTAACAGAAAAATTCCAGCATAGCCCTGTAAACCATTACCGCATAGCCTCAGAAACAATTCTGGATCGTATAACCATACACAAATAGCCCCAAAAACCATTCACGATAGCAGGTTGGGCAATATAGAAATCGAAAACGTATGTGAAGATACATATGTTTCATATATCCCGGTTTTATAGGAGATTTCGTGAGAGATTAAATAAGTACTCTTCGATCATGTTTATTTTTATTAGTTTTGTTGCGTAACATCACTTTTCTTCCTAGTCGCGGACGAGTGACCATTACATGAAATTAACGACGAAATACTCAAACACCTGTTACAAGGACGGTACTCAAACCCGGGAACTTTGTTGACGAGATCGAATGTCGACCACTTAATGAGCTTGCCCACCTAGTCTGCTTAATGTTGCTTGTGTCAGATAATTAATAATAACTGTCAATATCCCGCATTCATTATCATTTGTTTTATAATTTATCTTATTGATGCGATTAACCTCAAGTCGAAAAATTAGTTGAAAGGCAAAAATGCAAGATTGAATGCCTCTGATGTTACTTCGTGCCGAATAATATGACGTGATATATTACTAATATAATATGCCTAGTCATTCCATTCATTAATCCAAATTGCGTACACAAAATATGGTATAATGTCCACTCCTAACCGACCTCCGTGGCGGAGTGGTTAGCACAGCACGCTACGACAGCATGGGCTCCTGGTTCGAATCTTGGTTTGGCCATGGGTGTTCTTGGTGAGTGTCCCTTAATCAATGCCATCATATCATCATTCATTACTCATCTTCATCGTCGCTATTTGTCAAAGGTGAAACAATAGCGACACTAAATAACAAACATCCAATCAAATCGAACATCTTCACCGATTTAATTCTATACAGTAGCAAATTCCCACTTTATTACTGCATCTTGCTTAATTTTACAGCATCTCAATTATTTTCCTGTTCGAAAAAAATGGAATGTTGTTTTGAGCAGTTGATTGTGCATTGTTTCGTTATTTGTATTGTTTAATTAAAGTCGCATTAATTAGTTTTAGACCAATCGTGACAGAGGGAATCGAGAACACAAAGATAGGGGAAAACACAAGTTAAAGACCACGGTAAAGGTAACATTCCGTGAATACGACTGAAGTGACTGCAGAATTTTATGGATAAAATTTGTTTCGCTTTCTCCTTTTATTTCTGTTTCAGTTATTTTACTTCGCTTTTCTTCTACCACTCCTCTTAATCGTGTCGGTGAGGAAAAATTATAAACTCGTGAATTGGACGATGGGACAAAAAATCTATGCCTCTCCCACGTTTTGAAACTGTGACCGCAAAATATTGTCTTATTTTTAAAATTTACGCGAAATAGGGTTTCACTCGTCTCTTTCTCAAGGCGTTCAATTGCCTCTCCGATGGCGTAGTGGTAACGTCTTCGACATGTAATCAAAGGCTTCCGAATTCAATACCAGATAGAGGAACATTTGGTTCGGATTCCACTTTAATCTGTAGGTCCAATGCATAAACTAGACTTAAGCAATTAATGTGTGGCATGTGGTCGGTGATGGGAACCATCATTTCAGTGAACCTTCTTGACAATGACTAGTATCACTCGAAAGAATATTTCCTTGCGAGAAGCTCTTGTAAACCAATTGCTGAAATTTTCTTCTGGAGGCCTCGTAGCACCCAGCTGTTCTTTGTTGTTGCTGGGGCATGAGTCATGTGACTCATGCTATCAATGCTCAATCCTTCCCGAGAACTCAGATCCACCAGACAAACTTAAGCGAATAATTTGTTATTTGGGTTGCATAAACAACAGGCTTTAAAACGTTACGAAATTCTAGGTACCGTGGCCCAGGTAATTCTCTCTCTGACTGTACAGTAAACGTTGTAAACTATATATTTAATCAGCGCCATGCTTCTCTACCTAAAACCATTTCAAACGAAGCGTAATTCCTCTGGGTTGAATTATTATCGTGTTTTAAAAATGTGAAGTGATACGTTGTTCACATCTCACGCGGTCGCCATTACAACTGCGCTCGTGACCTAGAGGTCGCTTCTGATTGGTTATGCTACGAAAAATGCTATGGAAATAGGACGGATCCTATCCTAGAGAAATGCCATGAAATATGCCATGGCATCTGAAATGCCATAAGAGTTCTCACTTTACACGGTAGCATTTTGGTGATGGCACAAATGTTAAGAAAAATGCTAAGGGCAAATGGTTTCGTCTAAAGCGGCCTTAAGTCATATGCATGACGCAATAGGGCTAACTAAGCTCAGTGTCTTCGTGTGTGGGAGAGCGGGCGCCCGCGGCCAATTCGTAGTTTTACAAATTGTGGTTTTTGTATAATACCAAAGTTATTATAATACATATTTGTATTCCTTAGCCCTGTGACGTTTCATTCAATCACCCAACACGGCATTAACACACTCCTGGGCTTGGGTAAGTTATATCATGTGTTTGAATGGTGTAATGACTCTTCACTGCATTTTACATTAAATTACAAAAAAATGTAATGCTATCTCTCTGCTGCAAAGCTCGGGAACTTTTGATGTATT
Source organism: Lepisma saccharinum (assembly GCF_977018435.1). Lineage (NCBI taxonomy): Eukaryota > Metazoa > Arthropoda > Insecta > Zygentoma > Lepismatidae > Lepisma > Lepisma saccharinum. The sequence goes on from NC_139233.1 coordinate 79,126,871, forward strand.
CCCGTTTCGCCGAATTCCCTTTGGCCAAATGCTCTAGAGACAAATGACTCACCTAAACAAAATGCATGGCAAAAAGGGAATTCCCGTTTCGCCGAATATTTTGAAGGAAGTGAATTTACTCTCCGCTCCGCTGGGAAATTTCAGAGACTGAAGTGACAGATAATTTCAACGAAGTCAGAAACTCTAATGAGGAGCGTGGATATTTAACATTTTGAGAAGGACACGTTTTTTTACAGAGATAATGTTACCCTTTTTTGTAATTTAATGTAATTTAATGTAAAAACACATGGTTAACTTTCCCAAGTCCAAGTGTGTGTTGATTCCGTACACAGGTATTTATTTATATGTGTGTGTGTGTGTGTGTGTGTTTGTGTGGGTGTGTGTGTGTGTGTGTGTGTGTGTGTGTGTGTGTGTGTGTGTGTACCAGGTGGTTATAATTAAAGTGACGGTGTTCAGAATGGTACAGAACGGGCTGTAATGAGAGTAGCAGTCTGAAACTTCGTAGATATGCTAATGAAGCAATGCGCTCGCGAATTATGCAAATAAAGAAAAGTTCCAATTCTCGCCACCAGGGTAAAAAATGGCGCTGTAAGTAGTCAAAGCGTGGAAATTTCCGTAACTCTGACGTCAAAGTCGGTGACATTGCCTAACCATTGTGTGAGCTCCCTGGTTGTTTGTTGGTGACGCTTGTTGCTTTTTTACTTTAGTGATGTGAATGTTCGCCGAACATTAAAAAGTTTGAATTTTTCCGTGTAAAAAGCAATGGCTATTGCGAAGAGAGACCGTGCACTGCTAGTGAAGTTGTTTTACCAGAATGGGAGCAATAGCAACGCTGCACTGCAGAAATATCGCCAACAGAAAGGACTGAGAAGAGGGCCCATGTCAATTAATGGGCTGAAGAAGATGATGAAGAAATTCGAGGAAACAGGTGAATTGGGTGTTGCACCAGGGAGAGGAGGCGGCCAATCCCCGTGGAAGTTGTGGACGAAGTTGCTGTAGCTGTAGCTGACCGTGCAGCACATGCCTCAACTTCTGCAACCAGTGCTAGAGCTGTGGCACGTGAATTGTCACTCCCCTGGTCAACAGTTCGCAAGGTATTGCGGTGCATTTTACACTGGTATCCCTACAAGATTCAAATTGTGCACCAATTGAAGCCCCAAGATATTCCACAACGCCGTGAGTTTGCCCATCGGTTTTTGGCACGCATGGAAGTGGATGACATGTGGCCGGGGAATATTCTGTGGACTGACGAGGCGCATTTTACTCTGGTCGGTACAGTGAATACTCAGAACTGTCGCATATGGGGTTCCACTCGTCCACATGTTGTGCAGGAACAACCATTGCACTCAGTTTACGTGACTGCATGGTGTGGGTTCACTAGCTCCTTCATTCTTGGTCCGTTTTTCTTTGAGAAGATGACACCTCGAGGGCCTGTTAGGTGTACAGTGACATCTGCACGTTATAGGGACCTCCTTGTGCAACACGTGATTCCAGCTTTGCAAGAACGGAACTGTGAACACACCACCATTTTCATGCAAGATGGGGCAACACCACATGTCGCTCGCCACGTGAAAGATTTGCTGCGAGAAACCTTCACTAATGACCGCATCATCTCTAGGCAGTTTCCAGATGATTGACCTTCCAGATCCCCCGACCTTAATCCATGTGACTTCTGGCTGTGGGGATATTTAAAAGATCGTGTCTATCAGGGACATGTCCGGTCTCTGCCTGATCTGAAGGCTAGCATACAACGACATGTCGCTCAGATTTCACCAGACATGCTGCGAGCAACCGTCGACCATGCCGTGTTACGAATGCAGCATGTTGTTGAATTGGGAGGCCATATTGAACAGTTCTTGTAACCATAGTTCCTAATAAACATGCCAGAACCATTGTTCTCATGTGTTTGATCTTTCCTGCCTTTTCCTGTAACTATACCACGTTTTGACTGCTTACAGCCCCATTTTTTACCCTGGTGGCGAGAATTGGAACTATTTTTTCTTTTTTTTCATAATTCGCGAGCGCATTGCTTCATTAGCATATATCTACGAAGTTTCGGACTTCTCATTACAGCCCGCTCTGTACCACTCTGAACACCGTCACTTTGGTATATATATATACACATACGTACATACACATATTTATATACTTATTACATAATTAAATATTACAATATTAAATATATTTACATTTGCTACATTTATGATCTAGAAAACTAATTCGTTTGCCAACTGATGCAAAATGTCAAGAAATTACAAAATAATTGAAATGGTTTTATTAAGTATTAAGAGTTTATTTCATTTAAAACATCAAAAGTGTTGATAACTAACAGAGCTATAAAGATGAAATTTTGTGGTGGATTAATATATCTATCAAAGGCAACATAGGTTAAATCTATCGACCCATCTGTCTGGCTGTGAGACAAATGTCATCTTGCCATATCTCTGTGACTGTGATTACATAAACTTTTTGTAGCTAAAAATCCTTACCATGATACGGCTTGTTTATTTTGGCCATATGTAATATTTTTTTTGTTTTCTGTTAATTTCCCAGAAATCTGTTTGATTTATTTGTTAGTTTCAATATTGTTGTTTGTGTTGATATAAATTTGTAATTTTTGCTGTATATTTGTTAAACGCAATATCGGAAGCGGAAGTCATTTCCGGTTTATAAACATTTGTAAAACTGTCCAATCTTTTATTGATTCCGTTGTCGGGACAAAGTGCGTGAAAAGGAAAAAGTAAGTTGAGTTGCGTGAGATGATGTTAATTTTGTGAAAAACACTGTTATAAAGGAAAAGCCGCAGCTTAATTGAAATGTGATTGTGTGTAGAATAGGTAAGACAAGAAACTCCTCGCGGCCTCACGCCCAAGCCATACGTAGGGGAAGGACGCACAGAAGCAGGGTTGGCAGTGCATACGGGTCAAATGTCTACGCAGAACGAGAACACAAGAAAACTAAGCAAGACGATCTGAGTGGTATGGTGGTAAACATACAACTGAATGACCGCGTTCTGCTAAGATGGAATCAATTTTGAACATCTTCAAACGGGGTTTGTTAATTTTCACCAAGGAATACAATTCTGGTGTGCGTCAAAGGGGGTGTTGTTTTGAACGAGCCACTGAATAAATCATAATGTCTTTTCGGGAGGAGGAAGAAGTCGCAGGATTTATTTGTATGTTATGGCATGAGGCGTTGTCAACAACAACAACACTGTTTCGTGTCAAATTTGTGGTATTAATCGCCAAAAGATTTTCCAGATTTGAACATTAACCTCCAGCATGTACAACAATTACACGTTGCCCTTTAGACACCGGTGCTTTGACGGCAGCCGCGGTTCCATCCACCCAAGCTTCTTTCTTTGTTGTCGAGCTGTGAAAATAAGTCCGTCGACGTAAACAATGGGTCGTCCTTGTCGACGAAAGATTTTTATGGCTTTGAGGTACGATGAACGTAAACTTCTTATTTCGTCCTTTTCTATAAGCAATTGTCTATTATTTTCTGCTTTTCCCACTTAAACTCTAGGTCACGTATTATCTTCCGCACACACCAGACACTGCCTTGGAACTCTATTCTTTGTTTCAAAACCCTTCGGATACCTTCCCCGTCCGTAAGGTGAAATTCGTGCACAACACGCCTAACAACACACTTATCGAACTCGTCTATATGACTTTTGATTTTTCGGCGAGATCGTGTTCTATGGGGCGTATGAAAGTGTTTCTTCAACGTAGTGCATGCTTTAATTTCTATTAGTACAATTCTTCTCACACTGCTGAAGGAAACACCACATGCGCGAGCCACCCTCCTTTGCAATTGGTTTTCGGACATACGAACTCCCACCTGGTCTTTCATAAATGCATTGACATTATATACAATTTCTCGCCCTTGGCTGTGGATTACTTTCCGTCCACCGAGTTTACTTGCTTTCTCTGAACTGCAAGCTTCCATGCTAGCAAGTACACTGCACACAAAACAAACACACACTTTAAATGAAGACAGGCAAGTCGATCGCATTGTTTCTCGGTGCTCACACAACATTAAGACGTTCGGCAACCCTGCCTGTGTGCACGATAGGGGAAGTTCGCGCATGCGCTTGCCGCGTTTCCGATCCAGCACATCGGTGGGAGAGTTTCTTGTCTCACCTCTTCTACTGTATTTTGCAGTGATTGTTTAAAGGTAAAATGTGGTATTAAATTTGTAAAATGGCAAGAAGCTATTTCTTTTTCAAATCGTTACGTCTTGAGAATGCTCAGTGTAGCATAACATTAAGGAGAGTCTCATAACTCCGCCGCACAGGGAGATTGGGTAACTACCGTGACGTAGTGATCCAGTGGTGAACACCAGAAAGGAACGTCACAACCATTCCGTCTATCTATAAAAAAGAATCCTTCCACTACATCTAAAACTTATTGTAAGCTAAGGAAATATTATAGAAACTCAATTTACTCTAGCTCGCCAGGTGTTTGAAAATCTGGAAGTAGCTCAATGTTTCTTGGAGTTTGGCGATCTCTGTACTAAGTAGTCACTTGTACCAGTTGTGTATTGAGCCATTGGGGACTGATAATGTTTGAAAGAAAGGAAACATGCTCGCTTCCTATAGTTTTAAAATCTAATGAGAAAATTTGAGACCGAGACATGAATTTGCAACTAGAGACCAAGACAAGATTTATCATTCACGAGACAAAACGAGACTGTGACTTGACATTTGAAGCAGACAAGAATTTGAAAATGATTGCAAACATTATTCTCCCCTACCTTCCTTTATATCAATCGTGAAATGGAAATGTTTTCCATCACTCCAACTCGGGAATGTTCGTGCAGAGTCTTGCAATGTTCCGTAATTTCGCCCGTAAGAACAGCAATAGCCCCCAAATGAAGGCTGAGCGTCCTTTCAGGCATTTCAATGCATTCTAACGAACCGAGGGGATTGCCCGCTCAATCCAAGGGCGATCATCGCAGCTGGAAACCAACAGATTGGGTGCGGGGGGGGGGGATATTTCGCTTTTCTGTGTTGCCAGAGATGTCTAAATTCGAGTCTTAACGGACCTATTAGATGACAAATCTGGGCTAGAGACGCCCCTAGTTGCAAAACGGGGGTGAGGGATCTTGGTGCAAAGTATTTAGGAAGTTCTTGTCTGATTGCCGTTATTAGGCAACGAAGAAAGGGAAATGGCAGAGTGGGATTATTTCCGTAACATGTCTGGTTGTTCTGTACTTGCAGCGAGTCTCAACTCCTGGATCCACCAATCAACATTACAACTGTCCCCAGTGTAGAGCAGTTTGTTGCAATAATTAAATAAAATAACTTTACAAATGTCACTTAACACATGAGTATATTAACCAATTTCTACAGTCACCAAAGTAACAAATAACAAAACAAAATAACATCAACATTGAATAGAGTAGTACAACAGAATTTTCTTAATTCTTTTCAGATTATACACAAAACTAAATAACAAAATATAATTGCAAAAATGTCTTTGAATAAAAGAAAGAACTGTTGCAATAGCCTCCTCCTCCGGTTGGAAACCTTGACATCATACTTTGATGTAGAAAATATAGATTCTTCAAACTTAACATTTTCAATGCATCATCTTCACTTCTTCTACTACTTCTTTGGCAACAATCTCATTCTTTTCACATCTTCCTTACAGCCATCTTCGTAGATATCTTATTTACCGCAATCTCACTACTATTACTATTTCATAATCATCTTATGTCCATTTAAAAGGCTTTTATTCTTCACGAGTGAATTTCTTCCTTTTGAAGCTATATGTGCAAATGAAGTCATTCAATAAAAATGTAAACCATATTACATTCATTTTATCCTACATTAAATACATTCCTTCTTGTCATTCTTCCAGCGAGACGCTTTGTATATTTTATTCTTGGCGCTTTCAGCTTTTATTTGTGTCAAACACTTGTCTTTGATACATTGAAATAAGTCAGACAGATAAGATACATGGCTTGTGAAAGGAGGGGCCAAACATAAGTTCTTCCATAAGAGACAATATCATGATCAACAGTAAATAAACAGAACAGAGATAATATATTCATGCTGTTTTACACGTGATAATAAGATACATAATGTAAACAACTGAACTTGTTTTTACACAAAATTATAACAAATTGAAACCTTATGTACAATTAAAAAGAGAAATCAGTATTCCTTAACAACTCCTTTCTTTTCTCCTCCGAGCAATTAAAAGGTTTAATGTTTTCTATGTTTTGTCTACCTTTTGTTCCCTTTCCATCTAGAGAAACTAGAGTCACACAATTGTTTCTTACTTCTATTACAAAGAATGGGCCACTAAACAAATCATACAATTTGTAGATAGTTTTGTTTATAGCAGAGCTCTTAACATGATTAAATCTCCTTTGATAATATTTTTGCTACCAGGGATTGTTTGAACACCTTTAGAATATCTTCGTTGTTTGAGCTTTCCTTTCAGCTCCAAGTATTTTGCCTTCCAAGATAAATCTTCAATATTCTCAGGCCAATCCACAATATTAGTTACATTATCTTCAACTTGATCGTGTAAAAATAGTTCCGCAGGTGTAAAACGAATCGATTCAGAATATGAATTGTTCAACAATTTGACAACGTTTGTCCAACATTTTGCCGAACATCTGTGATTATTCTTACAAAATAACCTCAGTAAGCGCACAATCTCTTTATTGTAGCGTTCAATTGGATTAGCGTGTGGTGAATATGGCGAAGTAAAAACATGCTTGATGTTCTTAGAGGTAATAAAACTTTTCCACTCCTTAGATTTAAATTGTAAGCCATTATAACTTAATATAATTCAACATGCAGGATAATTAATGAAAATTGGTTTAGTTTATTAATAATTTCCTTAGATGAAACTTTACGCAAAGGATAAACCATAATAAATTTACTTGCAAGATCCACTATACTTAGTATATATTGTTAACTTTGAGAAGCTGGTAACGGACCATTCAAATTTAATGACAGAAATTGATGTAATTTAGGAATTACGTGAAGATCTTCTCGTGTGATGCATTGTACTCTCTGCTTTGACTTGGCACAAATACAATTTCTCAGATACAATTTAATGCTGGTTTTCATGTTTGGCCAAAATAAAAAATTTGAACACTTTCTGAACGTTTTTGAATAACCAAGATGTCCACATACATCATGATGATCATACAGTATCTTTTCCACATCATTTTTAGGTACAAATATTCTCCAGTGATCAGACGCAATAGATTTATAGAATAAGATATCTTCATGCATTTTAAAATGTTCTCTGATTTCGAACATAGAATCTCCTTTGTTTATCGCCATTCTTAACTTTTGACACTGCTCATCGTTCTATTGAGATTGTACCCAATATTGTGGAGTATCTTGGGGTAGGAGGTCTATATTTGCATTATTAACGTAGAGTTTCGATGTGAATAAATCCCCCTGTGTCCTTGCAGGATATCTGCTTAAGGCATCAGCCACAATATTGGTGGAACCTTGAGTATGTTCAACAGTAAAATCGAAACTTTGAAGTTTTAATGCCCAGCGATTTAGTCTTGAGTTTAAACTTCTAGCAAACTGCAGCCATGAAAGTGATTGATGGTCACAATGAATAACAAATGTTCTTCCACTAAGGTAAACACTAAACTTTTCTACTGAAAAGAGGATAGCAAGACATTCAATATCAAGAGTTGAATAAGTTAATTCTGTACCACGCAATACTCTACTAACATATTGTATTACTAACGTTCCATCTTCATCTGTTCGTTTCCATAAAACGCCTCCAATTAGTGTTAAGTTGGAAAATTTTACTAAAATACTGTTGAGCTAACACATCTGGAAATATAACTAGCTGTTTCAAATCATTAAAAGCTTGGTGATAATGCTCCTTCCAGTCCCACTTGTTGTTTGATTTTAGTAAATCATACAAAGGAGCAGCTATCGTTACAAATTTGTGAACAAATTTTCTCCTCAACTTTTCTACTCCTAAAAATGTTCTTAGAGCCTTCTTGTTTTGAGGGACTGAAATATCCATGATAGCTTGGTTCCTTTCAGGATCAATATGAATGATTTCTCCAGAAATCACATGGCCTAGGAAATGTATTTCAGTTTGGAAGAACTTGCATTTCGACAATTTAATAGACATATTAGCTTTCTTCAGAGTTGATAAAACATAATGTAGATGTTCTAAGTGGGTTTGAATTGATGGTGAGAAATTTAAAATATCGTCAATATAAACAATCAAAAACGAATTTGTATGACTGCCAAATATTTTATGCATTCTATTAACAAACACACTCACGGCACTTTTGATTCCGAAAGGCATGAAGTGGAACTCCATCAAAATACCTCTGTAAGAAAATGCCGTAAACTTAAACGACCTTGGTGTCAAAGGAGTCTGAAACTAACCACAACTAAGGTCAATAGATGTGAACAATTTTGCTCCCTTCAATCTCTGTAGTAATGTTGAGATAGGTTCTACCTGTGTCATCGGAGAAATTACGTGTTGGTTTAATTTACGGAAGTCGAGCACTGGTCTTCATAAACCTCCCGCCTTTGGGACTATGTGGAGTGGATTCCTATAGGGAGATGTGCTTTCTTGTATGACGCCCCACTGTTGCCATTTCTGTAATTCTCTTTCCATATCATCCCGTCTAACATGGGAAACAGGGTAAGTGGGTGCTATTATTGGTACATCAGTATCCAATTGTATATCGTAAGGTTCCACATTTGCTTGTTTAATTCTGTCAGAAAATAAAACTTGGTATCCAGAAGAAGATGAAATAACTGATCCAAGTAATAAGATGCAAGAGCATTGTTCATGTACGGTGCACGCCGAATATCTTCCTCCGAAGCGATGTCAGATGTTCCTTCAATTTGTGAAGTGTTTGAAATTGGTAATTTGCAAGAACGTACTATTCCCTTTATTGACGGAAGACTATCTTCAGATTGTCCTAAAAACGGAGTAATTATTTCTTGACCCGATGAATTCGAAAGCATGACGGTTGCGTTGCTGTAATTTATAATCGCCTTATATTGCCACAAAAACGGCTAACCCAAAATCAAATCAGCGTGTAACTGTTTAACAACATACAGTCCCATGTGGAAAAACGCATTTGCTATTTGAACTGTTACATATTTGAAACCTGTTACCTTTATACGTTGGTCTCCTGCAAAGCAAGCCAGTTGTATTCCTTCTAATTTTTCCAATTTTGCTCCTGGTATAATGGAAGTTAGAATTATCCAGATTTTATAATCTAATAGATTACACTGACTTCCAGTATCAATTAAACAATTTAAAGACATATCCGCAATTTTACCTTCTATTTCTGGATTCTCAATTTTTGGTATTGGAGTACCAGAATCGTACAATTCTAATGAAAATACTACAGATAAAACTTTATCTCTGGTAACGCCTAAAGATTCAAATTTATTATAATCCTTCAGACATTCCTTAACATGTACTAAATAAGGGTCATTAATACTAGTATTCAGATCCTTTGCATTTATTTGTGGCAAGGTAAATCAGAGCATATCACCCTGCCTTAATTGTTTAAGGAGTTAGAAGAATGTGCACTTGTGGTAGCAGTAGCAGTTCGAGTTAGCTGCTGCCTACTGTAACACTATTATTCTGTGAACTAGGAGATGCATTACCATACTCTATTGGTTGTTGATTGTAATTTCTAGTTCTACTATATCTTCTGTTATCAGATGTTAGGGTATTGCTACGTCTGAAATTCGAATTATTTACGTTATTTTTAGTTCCTTGAGACCTTAAAAACTGCCTTCTTAAGAGCTTGCGTTGAAATGTTCTGGGAGACGGGCTATGATTTACATTGATTACTGCATTTTCAGTCTGTGTTGAAGAATCATAAGAATTCCGCTCGATATTTACTTGCCTAACGAAGTATTTTGGTCTGTCGAAACTCCTCTTCATATTAGCCCTGTCTTCAGAATCTGTATTATCAACGGGCAAAGATAAACTTTTATTCTTATCACTCGAATACAAATCTATAGTCCTTAATTTCTGCGTCAGTTGCTTAAGCTCTGTAATGATATGTGTGACGTTCACTAGTCAATCATTTGCACGATTACATTTCGTTCATAAATATTTGAAACTAAAACGCGAAGGTGAAGGTACAACTTCTATGGGTCTATATATTAGTGAAATAACTGAGAAATATGCAGTTCACTATTACCTATATTTCCATTTTTTTTAGACACACTACCACACAATGACTATTGATTCTCGTTGCTATAGCAACGTTAGAATTCCAAATATCTCGTTTATACAGCGTATAGCGCAATAAATAACATAAAACATAATTAACGTAGTACAAAGTAATTATTATACATTTTTTTTGAACAGTTAATATAAAGTGATTTGTATAATATGAAATTAATAATTTCAATAAACATACAATTATATTGTGCGGATTCACAGGACCGTCACAACATTCCCCTCCTCCGGGAAAATGAAAACTACCAAACAGCGAGGAGGAGTTTTCATTTACAAATCAGTCCGTTGTTTATCAACATAACTAAAACAAAGTTACAAATGAACAATATTATCTGACATTCGACAACAACATGCACATAAACAGATTTGTGCCTAACAGGTAATAACAAATCAGAACATAATACAACATTCAATTGTACAATATGATAAACAGAATGGTTTCCCTTTTCCAGTATCTACTCTCATAAATTTAATTCTCAGACAAGAGTTGATTCCTCTTTTCTTCCGAACAGTTAAACACTCGAAGATTTGAAAAGTTCACCTTGTCATAATATTGCTGGTTCATTGTGTAAAGAATTGCATTATTGTCCTTAATTTCCTTGACAAGGAATGGCCCAATATACAAGTTGAACAATTTATAAATCTGGCTGTTAATTTTAGAACTAACTTGCCTATTTCTTATCATAACCAAATCACCTGTTTGAAGTTTAATCGAGTTCAATGCATTCTTAATCTTTCTACTTCTTCTAGATTGTCTAGTCCTGATTTCCGCTAAAAACAATTTGCGTTTCCATGGCAAAGATTTAATTTGCTCCGGCCAGCCGATTTCTTCAAATATTGAGTCCTTCATATCTTCATGTACGAAAAGTTCACTAGGAGATAATCCGGTAACTGAAGAGCAAGAATGATTTAGTAACTGAATAATAGAATGTATTTTTGTATACCAACTGGTGTGATTATCATTGCAGAATAATCGCAGTAATCTAACAATCTCCTTATTGTACCTCTCAATAGGATTAGATTTCGGATTGTATGTAGTGGTAGTAATATGCTTAATTTTCCTTGAATCCATGTAGGTTTTCCACTCATTTGATGTAAATTGGCTCCCACAATCTGATAATAATATATTACATACAGGGTAATGTTTAAAATATTGTTCTTCAAAACGATTGATAATTTCTCTGGCAGTCGCTTTTCTTAACGGATAAATCATAACAAACTTTGACATAACGTCTACAATTGTGAGAAGATATTCATATGTATGTGATCTTGGTAATTTTCCGATTAAGTCAATAGAGAGGAAATCGTGCGGTTGTTGAGAAACGACGTGATATTCATCTCTCCGCAATGGCCGACCTACAATCTTGGTTCGTGCACATTCTAAGCAATCTTTCAGGTAATTTCTAATAGATTTCCTGATGTACGGCCAAAAATATGCCCTTCTACAAGCTGATAAAACCTTCTGATAACCAAAATGTCCATTTAAATCATGCATTTTGTGCAATACCAAAGGTATAAGCTCACGTGGCACTACAAGTTTACAAATTTCTTCTGAATTGGGTTTATAAAATAGAATTTTGTCGTGAAGAAGATACTTTGAAAAGTCTTTATCAGTTGTACTATTTTCCAGGTGAGAAATTATATTATTACATTTTTCATCTGCTCGTTGAGCTTTTAGCCAAATAGAAGAAGTACCATCTTGTGAATCTTCCACAATTACTTGATTGATATATAATTTATCATCAAGTGCACAATAGTAGTAGTACAAGGCGGAAATCTGCTCAACGTATCAGCAATATTATTCGAAACTCCTGGGACATGATATAACGTGAAATCAAAACACTGCAGTTTGAGAGCCCATCTCGTAAGACGAGAATTAAGTGATTGTGCAGTTTTAAGCCAAGACAACGACTTATGATCCGAATATAAGTTGAAATCAGTTCCTTTAAGATATATAGCAAATTTCTCCAGAGCAAATAATATAGCTAAACATTCCAATTCGTGTGTACTATATGTAATCTCTGCTCCTCTAAGAGCACGACTGCCGTATTGTATTACACGAATTTCACCATTATCAACTTGCCAAAGTACACAACCCAATCCTTTCTGGCTTGCATCAACAGAAACACAAAACCTCAACTCAAAGTCGGGTTGACTTAATGCTGGTGCTGAAATTAGAGCATTCTTTAGTAACAAGAAAGCTTCTTGACACTGAGGTGTCCAATAAAAAGGCACATTCTTGCGTAAAAGATAATATAATGGACTAGCGATATCTGAAAATCCCTGTATAAAACGATTCCTCCAATTTGCCAGTCCTAAAAATTTGCGAAGTGACTTCTTGTTTTGAGGAACAGGAAACTGTAGAATAGCTGAGTCCTTATCATGATCGACCTTAATCTCGGAACCAGACACCACATGACCCAAAAACTTAATTTCAGTTTGGAAAAATTTGCATTTGGAAAATTTTATGGACATGTTCGTCTTCTGCAATGTCTGTAGAACATAATCAAGATGTTCAAAATGTTTCTCTATTGTTGGGCTAAATATTAAAATGTCATCCACATATATCATCAGAAATGAATGAGTCTCTGGTCCAAACACCTTATTCATTCTCTCAACAAAAACAGAAACAGCTGATTTTATACCAAATGGCAAGTAACAAAACACGTGCTGTCGTCCTCGATACGAAAAAGCTGTGTACTTATACGAGTCGGACGTAAGTGGTATTTGAAAATATCCACAGGAGAGATCAATCGAAGAAAAATATCTTGGACCCTTAAAATGTTGAAGTAGCTCGTTTATCGGTTCAACATGGGTAAGTGGTGAAATTACATGTTGGTTTAGGCGACGAAAATCCACCACTGGACGCCACTCACCGTTAGATTTTGGTACGATATGTACAGGATTTAAATAAGGCGAAGACATCTCTTTAATTATTCCCCAGGCTTTCCATTTTTCTAGTTCCCTTTCTAACGATGCTCTTTTGGCGAACGGTACCGGATATATAGGTGCCTTAATTGGTTCCTTTGTGTCTAGTTCAATTTGATAAGGTTCTACGAATGCAGATCGGGGTCGATCAGAAAACAACCTATGATATTCTATTATTAGATTCTCAAGCTGAGACTGCTGCTCCGTGCTGAGTGATCTAGAGAAACGATAAGTAAATTTTCTGCTTCTTCGACTATAGTAACTTCCTGCATCTGGCAGCGATCCCTATCAGTTGTGCTTTTGCTAGAGTTAAATGGCTGAACTAGTTCGGAACCAGTAGACGCCATCAAACTAATTTCGTTTCTTCTAAAATCGAGTACAGCTTTGTATTGCCTTAAAAATGGTATTCCGAGAATTAATTCAGCATGCAGTTGCTTCAATACAAACATCTCCAAAGAAAAAACTTCCGAGTTAATTGAAATACTTATAATCTTCCGACCAGCAACACGAAACTTCTGATGTCCTGCAAACGGCAATAACTTAAGTTGATCCACTGTATCCAGTTTGGCACTCGGAATAATTGATTTTATACTACACCATAATTCATAACTGACTAAATTACACTGGCTTCCACTGTCGATGACACACTGTATTGTAATACCGCAAACTGTTCCTGTGATCAGAGGTTGATCAGTAATAGGAGTAGGTATGCCAGTATCATTTAAAGTCCAAGTAGGTTCATCTTCGTACCAATCTAACTGGAAAAATATTGAAAGTGGATAACAATGATCAACTTCAGATAAAACGGAATTACTTAATACAGCATACTGACAAGTTGTGCTTATATTATCACTACGATATGATTTAGACGGACCCTCCATTATGTTAGTGCGAGCAAACTGGTCCACGTTCACCCGCGACGTTCGTTTAATGTTGCTTCAGGGGCAGAAGAAATGAACTGTTTACAAAAAGTTTCTCTTGGATCGAAAGATGGAGCATTTTCATTCAATGGAGTATTCGCCACTGCAGTTGCATTGCAACTGTTTCCCGTTGACAACTGAGAAGACGAATATCCGCAATTGGCACATACACTGCACGGTTGGAATGAGTGGAAATTATTGTTAGAGAACTGTGAGTTAGGATGCAGTGTAAATTGCTGTTGTTCTTGCTCGTTTCTGGCATTGAAACTGTTGCTCATAAATCTACCATTATTGTTGAAGTATCGAGAGCTTTGTGGACTTCTATTTTGCCGGAAATTTTGAGTTCCTGCACCATTACGTCTGTAACGATTATATGGTCTGTTAGTTAGGTTAGGCTTCCCAAAATTATTATTTCTATTAAATATCATCGTCTTCTGGCTGGAGTTTGATTGTTGGTTTTCAGCAACAAACGGAACATCTGTACGTGGAATCTTCATTCTTTTATTTTCATCGCTAGAAGAAACAAAATGAACACTATCATTAGGTCTTACGTTACGTCTTGAACCTTGATTTCCATTAGGTTCATCATCGTTCACAAACGATGAACTTTTAGCAACACTTTGAACTCTCAGTTTTGCCCTTGCACTATTATTGTCGGTAAAACTTTTAGAATTATTCCCATCATGTCGGAAATTTTTTTCACGTACATTATCATGAACATTAAAACTCTTGTTCGATCTTGAATTCACTAAATCCAACCTCTTTAGTAACGCAATTACATCATCCATTTTAACTAGTCTAGCAGCTAATATTGTTTGTGCAATAGATGTGGGCAACTGATTGATTAAAATGTCAATAACTTCTGCATCATTCGGACGATCAACTAAATTATAATATGCTGAATGCGTACGAATAGCAAAAACTTCCATACTACTCGTCGATTTAGGATCATATTTACGACTTCTAAGTTCAGATAATTGAGCCTGAGTTAACGAATAAGACGTGTAGTGATTCAGAAATTCGTCAACAAACTGTTTGTACGATGTAAACGAATCGACATGAGTATTATACCAACCTTCTGCAGGTCCTTGGAAACAATTAGTAATACATTCAAGCCTTTGCATGTCAGGAACTTGCAGTAAGTCTAAGTAGGACGATAAAGTTTTAATAAACTTACGTGGGCTTGATTTTTCAGGATCTCCAGAATATTTAGGAAGAACAGTAAGTTCATTCAATCTTACCAACCGTCGAGGTTCTTGAGTAAACGAACGCACACAATTGTCAGGATAATCACATCGATGATTCTGCGGGTTTGATGACTTTTGGTTAACTTGCCTTTTTCTTTCCTGCCCAGAACCATCAGAATATAAAGAACGGGTTGATTGACATAACTTGTTAGTATTACTAGCTCTCATGCGATTATTTCTAGAACGTTTGTGTCTTTGTGAAGCAATGCGATTGTGTTCGTCATCAGAAACATCACACGCTGAAGAATTAGATGATTTAGGAGAGGTTAGGTTCTGTGCAGGAATACCAGGTTGACAGTTACCATTCACATGAGAACTGTAAACTTGTACAGGATTACTTGAGTCAACATTAGTCGAAATATTTGATGTTAACTTAGTAATCTTTTCCTCACATGCTTCTACGCGCTTCGTTATTTCGTCCTTGCTCACAACGACTTCAAGTCTATGAACTTGCCGAGACAACCCTGAAACATTGTTCTGGCATTCTGTAATCTGATTATTCAATCCAGCAAGTTTATCAGAATTCTCTGCACAAGTAGTGTTGACTTCCTCGATTTTCTCTGTTAGTCCTTGCACTTCTCTTTCCATTTCCTGATGTAATGAACGTGTTGCTAATTTGCAGGACTCTGCAACTTCAGCTAATTCCTTCCGTAACGATGTACTCAATTCGTGGAAGTCAAGGTTGAGTAGTTGCTGTGAATTTTGAATTTCCTGTTGAGATTCCCTGATTTTTGTAAACTCAAGCTGTTGAGACTCTTGAGTTTCCCTCATTTTTGTAAACTCAAGCTGTTGAGACTCTTGAGTTTGCCTCATAGAATCTTGAGTTTCCCTCATTTTTGTAAACTCAAGCTTTTGTGTTTCCCTCATTTTTGTAAATTCCACCTGTTGTGACTCGCTGATTTTCCTTAACTCTGCAAGTAGATCAAACATCTGAAAAGGAACATTACTTTGCCCCATTGACGTCTCTGCCAACACAGAAGGACGAATGTCAATTTCTTGAACATTCTCTTTACTTCTTTTCCATTGCACGAAAGCTTCAATACTGAACGGGTCATAAGATGGATCACAATCTTTACAGAAATAATTTTCATTTAACTGGTATAACTCCCAATGCTTATCTGACAAACCCAAACATTGTAAATGATACCAATGGCCACAATTTCCACAAGCTACCAACCTTTCCTTATCGGGATCTTTGCAGCACTTCACCATATTTATGGCACCATTTTTATTTTGTGATTCATCAGGATCGTCACCACAATTGATAGATCTTGCTGTAAGACTTGTTTTGGATCTCAGATTATAAGGATTACTTGATGCGTACATAATAGAAATTTATGTACAAACTAGATTCACGAAAACAGTGGTGTAAGTTAACACATACGCAAAACACATCACTTAAGATCGTGCTGATAACGTTCCACAATACTGGACCACCAATTATACTGTGACGTTCACTAGTCAATCATTTGCACGATTACATTTCGTTCATAAATATTTGAAACTAGAACGCGAAGGTGAAGGTACAACTTCTATGGGTCTATATATTAGTGAAATAACTGAGAAATATGCAGTTCACTATTACCTATATTTCCATTTTTTTTTAGACACACTACCACACAATGACTATTGATTCTCGTTGCTATAGCAACGTTAGAATTCCAAATATCTCGTTTATACAGCGTATAGCGCAATAAATAACATAAAACATAATTAACGTAGTACAAAGTAATTATTATACATTTTTTTTGAACAGTTAATATAAAGTGATTTGTATAATATGAAATTAATAATTTCAATAAACATACAATTATATTGTGCGGATTCACAGGACCGTCACATATGGCAGCCCACATTCTTTGAAAATGACTCAGGTAGCTATTTCAAAATCATTCGTATTACTTCAACTTTGTTTAGAGTTTCCACAAGATTACAATAAGCAGAGTACATTTTTAAAGCGTATGTGCTTCCAATGATAAACCTGAAGCTGGGTTATATTTTGTAGATCGTAACAATGTCAACTGACTGTCTAATAACTCATTAGATGCAAATTGATCAATAAATTTATGTACAAAGTCCCCTCCCCATAAGAAGTGAAACTCTTCTCTCTTTCACTCGATCGATCATTCATACACACATTCCATGGCAATTGAGACAATATTACAATTACAAATGTTAAATTAATTAATACTTTGACTATACTCATGCTATTCCTTGGCTACATTGCCTTTTACAATTTGCCGTTTAGGGTTTTAAGTAAATAATTGTTCTTTGTGCGGATCCTTTTATCGTTTCTGGAGGTACAAATATATTTCAATGAACTATTGTTTGGCTGATAACATATACTTTGATTTATAACGTTGATTTTGTCCGCCGAAATAAGGATGTCTAGTTATGCCATAGCACTGAGTTAAGTTACGCAATGATTTACGCAGATTCGCGGTAGATTGGTGTCATCTCTCTCACACACACACATGGTTGGATCTTACCTTCGCTGCATTCCCTCTGACCTGGGTAGGGTGAAAGTGGTCCTACAGTTTTGGAAGGCGTCCACACTCCGGTGTTGTACTTCGCGGTTATCCAAGTTGACGAAAGTGGATCACTCGGCAGTTCCATATGGCATCATCGGATCCTGGCTTCACTCGATCACTTCGTTGGCACGTCCATGACGGTACTCGTACACTGTCGACTCCATACGACAACTAGCGCAGTAATAGGTCAGTCCTTGGCTGTCACTCGTACGTAGAGATACATGGCTTGGGCGTTGAGACGAACATACGTAATGAGCCATTCGCAGTTTCACATGGACACACATGGATATCAAATGTTATTAACTTTCGTATTGACTGTTATGCACTTCAGTATTAACTTTGCTATCAATTGTTATTAATTTCTATGAAGTTAGGACTTTGTTCCGGACGATTGGCACAGGTGGACGTGTCTGGTGTTATTCTCACATACCACACGTATGTATACGGATGCGTTGACGGCGAGGGGGAAACGACCCCCTGGGTCTACTTTGCTCTACTCCATGGCTTTAAACACTCACTCGAGTCAAAAGACAAATCCAGACCACGGGTCTGATCGCGACTCGGAGCTAGGTCGCGCGTAGCTCACACTCCGGTGTCGATTCTAGGCAAACTGTGTTCTGGTTTTTCCGAATCATCTCTTTTATTCCAGATTTGAACGTGGTGACGCTCTAGCCTCTGTGTTTATGTGCCTATTTATTGTTTTTGGTGCTTTGACCGTTGTCCTCCTATTCTGGTCAATCTTCAGGCCGTTCCTTGACCTCTGCTAGCAGCCCTTCGTGCAGAGATTAATCCAACTCGTCTGGTATTGTGTCGGGCACGTTCAGCTAGGGCTATCTCAACAGGATACCGTCTTCCATTGTATCCAGTGTTGGATCTTTAATAATTTATTACTCCCGTAGTTCTGTACTGATTAGGCTGAAATTCTGGAATCTGTACTGTCATGATGTAGTCTTCCGCTGGTTAAAATATCATCCAATTTGGTCCATTGGTTTAGAAGCTCCTCTTTTCCTGCTATTCTCCATATGAATGCATGTAAATCCGGATTCGGGCGCAAAACGGTGGTTGAGCAAGCTAGCGTTGGCTAAGGCAGTCGCTAGACATCTTTATTCGCGACAGATTTTAATATTACCAATTGTAATTAATTCTTAATAACGGGCAATTAGATCAATTACCTGTTACTCAATATTTGACCGTTATAAATTATACATAATTTATACTTGGAAGGAACACCAATTAAGTTTAACATTGTAGTTAGTTGTTCGATAAATTCTCTAGCAGACTGTTTTGAAACATATCCTCCAAAACGTGGTAGTTGACTGAGTTCACTAACTCGTGAAAACCTATTAGAACAAGTATCAGGCTGATTATAAGAATTCCATGTACAATCATTATTCAGCCGCATCGGAAAGTCATCAGGAAACTGATCATGGATCAAGGAATGACATGTACTTTGACGTTGGCAACCACATACTGAAGGTTCAAGACCTGTGAAGATGTTTTTTATTATTATAAGGAACTTGAATTCTAGAAGGAATGGAATTTCTATTAGATGTAGAATAAATTTGTTTCGATGTGTCTGTAGTACATAAACAACTAGGTGCATTATTTTCAATGTCACAAGTATGTACGTGCTTATTATTATACATTTAAGAACTGTCCAACAAAGAAAGACATGAATGGTTATTTAATGAACACGTACAATGGATTTTGTCAACAGTAAGATTGTTATTGGTAAATTTAGTATTATCTAAAACACAACAGCGCAATGCCTATGTATTCTTGCGCTGTGAAGTGGAAGCATTACCAAATTTATTTCTAACTTTACTGTCAGCAAATTTGCTCTTGCACAATTTTGGTTCCTTTGCACAATCCACTTCAGCATCAGATGTATGATAGCCAGAGGAACCTTTATGAAAATTTTCGCTTTTCTTGTGTTCACTAAAAGCAACATGCTTTAATTTAGAATTTAATTTTGTATCAGTTTGGCATGCTGTGTGCCTCTGTTCATTAGTAAGTGCATCAACGTTACGTAATTCTTCATCTGTTTGTAGTACCGTAATGTGGGGCTATTCTGAACGCATTGCAGTAAATGTCGTTGAATTGTAGTGGTACCTGATAGCAGTGTAAAGTTAAAAAAAATAGTTATGTAGCTCATGATGCCACCTTCGATGTACCATAAGTTGTTAGACTCGTGCGTTGTTTGTTGGTCCAGAAAAAAATTCTCAAACCTCTGTTCACAATTACACTCATTTGTGGGCTATTCTGAACAGAAGCACATTTTGTATGTATGCTCTGTTGTACTTCACCTAGAGACTATTCGGAACATTCCATTTTACTGATGGGGCTTTTCTGAACATGCTGATATGTCTTGTCACTTGAGCATGTTTTCCTTCACGTTTGGCTGTTGGAGAAGGCTAAAGAGGGAAACCACAGTATTTTTTGAGGAACTTTTGAAAAATGAGAACAGGGTATTTGTCAATGAAAACTTTTATTGTAAAGACATAAAATGTTAGAAGACAACAAGTCTGAACAACTTTGTTCCTGCGACTGCGTGTGTCTGTTTGCAGATACAATGTCGAGTCACTCACACGCCGTAGTCGTGGGAGCGTAACAAGTTTACTTGTGCAGAATACCCCCCCCCCCTTTCATAATAGCCCAATTTTGTGTGGCAAAATATCTTTTTTAAAACACCTCTGTTTTAGAGGAAACTTACGAGAAACTTTATTTCTTGAGAATTGGATTTTTTTGCACACCATGTCTAAAATGTCTACAGTGAACCATGATGCATGACGTTACTCCGTTGTTATTCACCAGGGCAAAGTTTCCATGTTTCTGGAAAACGTGAAAGCAACTGTTCCTAGGTTTCTATTTTTTATTAGTTCCGTTTTGCGACAACATGGTAACTATTGCACTCAGAGTGAACCATTACGATCCCAAAATAACATAGCAATTTTTTTCCAGGTGGTTTTCAAGATTAGTTCAGTAAGTATAAAAAAGGAAAACATTTTAGAACACACTGTTCAGAATAACCCCACTTGTTCAGAATAGCTCCACATTATGGTACGTCTATAACCATACTAGTACAAATAACATCGCTTTGCTCTCATTTCAATCCTTAAGCATAGAATCAAATTCTTGCAACTTTACCTGCGTAGTATTCATATTTGTTTATAGTGTACTTATAGAAGCTTCATGTTGGCACAACTGATTTGATACGTGTTGTTTTAACTCATCATCATGGTGGTGTAATTTTGTTTCAAGGTCACTTACTTTCGAATTTAATAAAGTTACTTCACCATTTATACGTGCATTTAGTAACCTAGTAGCTGACTGACAAGAATCAGAAACTTGTTGCAACTTATTTTCTACATGTTGAAGCCCTTCGTTCAGTAAGCTAACCATGAATGAAGGAAGTTCATTCTATTTTTGATGGTATATAAATTTCTATTACTACTCAATAACATTAAAATGATTTTAAGAAACGCAAATGATTTCCCTCAATGTTTACGATCTGTTCTGAATGGGGATGGTACCGAGAGGAGACCTAAACTAAGACGGCAAAGAGACCATACTCTTCCAGACTTTGCTCTGCTACAGCACAAATTCATTTTTTTTGTAAATATAGTATGTAATTTGTATTATTTTATATATGTCCTTAAACTTCAGAAACATACTTTTCATTGATGTATACTCCTGTTCATTTAAAGTGGCACATTTTATAAGGTTGGACAGTTGAAGTATGTGCCACTTTATTTCAACAAGAGTGTACAATGTTCGATGATGTTTCTCTACATGCAATAAGATGTACAGGGTGATTTATATAAAACTGGCACATTTCATTATGAATATAAGTGAACAAGAATTATGCTAGCAACAAGATAATTACATCTAAAATGTGGTATAGTATATATGGGGGTTTAATAGCCTTTACATTTCATGCTGAAAATGTCCTCTTCCATCTTCGGGATACATTGTTCCGTGTTCCTGCTCGTTCGTTGGAACATGCTAATGTCAATACCAGTGATTTAATTTGTAATGTTCTCTTTCAATCCGTTCAGTGACCAAGGACGTGTACCATTCACGTTTTCCTTATGATGCCGTCGCAGAAAGAAGTTTGAGGGTGTCAAATCAGGTAATCTCGGTAGCCATAAGTTTCATGAAACCCTCAAAGAAACTTTGGGTCAGAACTAAAGTATAATTGAATGTATAGGTCGTGGCACCATCCTGTTGCAAATACTCTTAGCACAGCTCTACAGTGGTTCCGGCGAAAGAACGGACTTGAAAATTCTATTTTTCTCTTTTCTGTCGAAAGCCATGCAGGGTCACATGAATCGCTGAACCAATCGGCTTCGTCCTGTTGCCGTGGTGAGGTGAAATTCTCGTGGTATTCTGCGTTGCCAAATTTTTCGTTTTGGGTAGTTTTCGAAACAGGTGGCACCCTGAACAAAGCCGAGCACGGCGAAGCCTAATGGTTGCCGCCACGTAGCAAGCGAATGGGTCTTCGATTTCCTGCCTCTCCCAGAAATGCGAGCGAAGGGGGGTTGTTGACAGAAAGAGGTGTCGTGTACGACTGGACAAAATTCAGGCGTGTAGCAACCGGTAGCAACACAGCTTTTCCCACCTTGAACTGGAGGCGGACAGTCTGGGTTTCCTCAAGTCCATCCTTTTGCCGGGCGAGACTTTATATCACTTAATTACCCACCGAACAGCATGAAAATTCGTGGCCTGTACTGAATCTTCACAACGACACTCCATTAAAAATATTTGAATCTCCAAAATGTCCTGCGTCACGTGAAACCAACAGGGAACATTACACAATGTATTTCTGTTGAAATAAAACTAGAAAAAAATGTGTTACTTTTAAGTGAATCATCCTGTATAATTCTGTAATAACATGAAATCAATGTTTTATTATTTTTTATCTTTTTTTGCTCGTGCAATAACAGGCTGGCTGTTTACTTTTAACGATAGAATATTGTAAACGTTAAGGTAACTTCTAACAGTGAACTTCTTTCACAAAATTGAACATGGTTATATTATGCTCGGTCTAGCTCTTTTCGTGCTAGTTCTCAAATGAGAAAACACAACAGACACGAAAGACACCATCACTCCCAACCCATTTGACCGCAATAACATTTCTCTTGAGTGGCTGGGAATTAACGCAGCTGTTAGTTGTCCTGGGCCTTTATTATGAAAGTGATTTACAACCTTCCGAAACATATCAGACGGGGAGGAGTGTTCTAAAATTTACTGGGTTTTTCTGACAAAATATAGCTTAGGTGTTTCCATTTAGGTATTTCCTTCGTTTAGGTTTCTCTGCAATATATTTCTGGCTACACTGAAGATGCCTGTCGAAAACTGGTTTTTGAAAGGTTTTTAGTGCACTCTTACACCACAAGCAGTGTCAGTCGTCATATCTAAATAGCTTCTCACATTTTACCCCATTCTGACTACCCATTCCAAGGAAGAATTATCATAAATGCTTCAAACTTTAAAAGAAAAGAAAAAGGTAGTTTGAAGCATTTCTTTCGATAAATATAACAAAAGCGTGGGATGCAGTCAACCATGAGTTTCTATCGGATTTATCAGTACAATGGATATCTCTCACTTTGTTCCTTACATGGCTAAATTTTTACATTAGAGACAGGAATTTCATTACGAGGGTGTGCCAAAATATCTTTGAAATAGTAGTATTAAGATAGGATTATTAGCTGTGTCCACTTCTTTTATATCGCAATATTTAAATCGTAATGTTCTCAATTTCTTGCCGACAGATGGCGCAGATTTATTGCATGTGTTGAATGTAATGAAAATAATCTTGCATCGTCTATCTCCTCCCGATTTTCTCCAATATCTGTATGACAAAAATAAATAAATATAAATTATTGTAATTTTAGGGCGTGTTTTAATAATTTCATAATTTTCTACTGACTAAATGAAACAACACTATGAAGTATCCACAAATAATCACGCATACATCCTCTTTGTGTTTCTGAATACAAGGTTTATAGTATCCTGAACACGTAGAAGGTTAATTTTATTAGAAAGAGTACAACAGACTTCATTATTCCGCTACGTGCGATTTTGTCGCAACTCCTCCAAAAAAATGGAGTGACCTAGACTACAGCCTGCTGGTTATTAATATCACATTGCCAATCCTAGTTGCATTTCAGACTTCAAACTTTTCGTATCATTTAGCACCGAACAATAATTTTACAATTTAGCATAATCTGGTTCGCGAGAGAAACTGTTTAAACGGATGGAGACGGATCTGGCGTCTGGTAACTTCCTCGATCTGAGCATCAACTTCCGCTTTAATAGCTTCGTTTAAATGCATGGAAGGATTAAACAACAAAAGTTGCAGAACTTTTGCAAGGCTTAATTTCACTCGAAGTCTCTCCCAATCTTTTTTTATCTGTCTCTGTTCAAGGCGCTTTCGCAAAGGAGTCGATTGTCTTGCTTCGTCTTGTGCAGATTGGGACGGAAAGGCATTTTCCGGCAAGTGTCTAAACCAACTGGCACGGTCTGGTGTCGTTCTCGAGTTGCAGGTCCCTACCTCGTTCTTGGTCTTGTCCCCTCTGCGTGGAGCAAGAGCCCTTTGAAAGTTAAGCCCTGTCAGGAGATTCGTCACTGGCGAATCGCATGGCGATCGCATTAATTCCGGTGCTCTTGCCTTCCAATTGTCTTCACGATGCCGCATCCGTAACGAACTTTTAGATCTCTCACGACGATCGAACCCAGAACCGTTGGCACCAGAGAAGAGAGCACTAACCATTCGTCTATCTGGGAGCATAGTTTCAATTTTCACACACTACTAAGGTGGAACATACATGTGTCACCTCCTTTTATACTGCCGGTCCCTGTGGTGGAGTGGTTAGCACATCGCGCTACGACTAGTGTTGCCCACGAGACGAGACTTTGGCCTGTCTCGTCTCGTGGAAATGCTGTCTCGTCTCGAAAATATTCGTTTGTCTTATGACACATGATCAATCTCGTCTCGTCTCGAATTTTTAAAAGCCTGTCCCGTCTCGTCCAGTGGGCAACACTAGCTACGACGTCAGAAGTCCCGGGTTCGAATCTCGGCATGGGCATGTATGTTTGTGAGTGTCCATTCATCAATTTCATCATATCATCACTCATCCCATCTTAGCCAAAAGTGGCACAAAAGCGAAGTAAAATAAAGCAATTCAAATCAAGATCATTTTATGCTGGGAGCCCTTGGAAAACAGAATTTTTAAAATGCTGTTTATATGCAACCCACACAAATTCATGGTTGCCACCTTTATTATTAATACTCTTTTTCAGGTGATATATTAAATCGATATTATCCAATGAAAACCGTATAATCCTAGCAGAGATGTCAGTAGGATGCAGTCGTAGGATTTAATCCTCTCTCGCTTTAAGTCACACGTACACCACACGTGTGCATATATTATTTTATGCTTTTCCATCGAAGGAGGGCTTCATACGTCTTGTGCAGAAGTATTCATACTCCACAAGTCGGCTCTTCTTTTCATTGGTTACACAGTCTGTCTGTAGTGTAGACAGAAAGAATAAATGCGAGTGACAACCGTAAATTATAGTGAAGTATTTCCTGTAAGAGTTCAATGTATGTGGGAGGGTTCTAAATTGGATGCATAACAGTTTTTCAGAGAAATATATATGAGGACTCAAGGACCGTGTCAGAACAGCTGACAAGGAAGACCGGACGCAGCATATCTATATCAGAGTGAATTCGAAAGATGACCGACCATACGTTAGCTTTGAATAATACTTGTTCCATTGCTGTTTTTAATATATGTATACATAATGTTATCGTTTCATAGTCTGTACAACGTTTTGTCTATTCAACTTTCTCTGAACGCCTACTTGTCAGTGTGAACAGGTATAAAAAAATTATGTTGAATAAAATGTGACGGAAACAGAAACATGCACGAAGATGAAAAGAATAATTATATCAGTTGCAGAACCTGTTAGGAGAGCTGGGTGAACGTGATTTTTTTTCTCAACAGTATTATTCTTATTTGTATGCGTGCAATAATCGAGACATGCCAAGCATGAAATTGTTTTGTGTGTTACTAGTATGTTTCCCACCTGTGGCTGCGTGTTCTATAGCAATGCAAAGCAATGAAAAAATGTATGATGAAGTAATGTCAAGTAATTAATCGTGCTATCAGTCGTATTCCTAAGCATTTCATCCCCCCCCCCCCACATATTTTTCGGTTTAACTTCATCGTGTTCGAAAGACAGGAAATGAACAAGAGCTTGTCGTTGCAAATCGGTTGCGAAAAGTTTCATCAAATATTTCTTCATCGATTTTTTGTCTGCAGATTCGGCACCAGTATTCATTGAAGAAAATGTACAAGGGGAGGACTTCAGAACTAAAGTGAATTGTTTATAGTTGGGTCAGTCAGTGATATTCAACAAAAAATATTGGAAGACGTCACGTGCTGGACCTTGACTTTCTGAAAAGTAAAGCCCGAACACAAGAAGCGTTCGAAAGTCGCACCTGAAGTATGTAGTACTTACAACATTTGCGTTTCAAGAATGTTTCAATAATAACCTGAAAGTTAAAGAATGTAGTGATGTACTTACGATTTCATTTTGTTTGAGTTGGTGTTTTAAGTCCACTTTATGCACAGTAAGGCTAATCGGGACTGGACCTACAGTTTAAAGTGGAATCCGAACCACTTGTGCCTCCATCGGGTATCGAACCCGGGACCCCTTGATTACAAGGCAATGACGCTACCACTGCGCCATGGGTGAGGCCCGATTTCATTTTGTGGAAGATAAACTTTTTAGTTGTATTGATTAACATTTCTTGGCTAGGATAGCATCACAGATGAATAAGAGATACTAGGCTTCATCCTGCGATTTGAAGATTGAAATTGTACTGATGTTGGTGTAGAAGCTATCAGCTCTTTCGTTATCGTTTCCTTTCTAATCTTCAAACTCACAAAGGGTATGGACAGTCATGCTGATGGACAATTTTTCCTTGCATTATCATCGCATTCGACTGTACAGTTGATATGGCAACAAGCACCTGTTCCGGAGACTTCGACTTCCATCAGTGAGGGGTTCCCTGCTGGGACATATTTCAATGAGTCTGTTCAGATAACATTTTAAACTGTAGTCCTTTGTTGCAAGTATTTTCGACCACTTAAATAAAATAAGTGCATTAAAATTGTGCAGTTTGTATCATAAAGTGAACTTATATTGCAATTTGAAGACTTTGGTGCAGCTTTAGAACACTTTCCAAGAACATTTGATCAACTGCGCTAAATAAAAATATCCTATAGGTGTCATAATTTCATCAAGACTGGACCTTCAATTTACAAAAAGACACTCTCTTCCCAGACGTCCTATGGAATACAATTTGGCTACATTAT
The DNA here is from genome assembly GCF_977018435.1 of Lepisma saccharinum. Classification (NCBI taxonomy): domain Eukaryota; kingdom Metazoa; phylum Arthropoda; class Insecta; order Zygentoma; family Lepismatidae; genus Lepisma; species Lepisma saccharinum. Next base: position 79,154,112 of record NC_139233.1, read on the forward strand.
CTTACATTACTCCTGACCTGGGACACGAATATCTAAAAATTGAACCCAAATATTTCTATCACACACACAACCCAATACATGATACAGTATGTTGCTGAAGGTAATTGACCAACGCCACTTGGCGATTAAACGTGTGATGAATAACACCATATAAGTGGCGTTTTATTACCCCCCCCCCCTCTCTCTCTCTCTCTCTCTCTCTCTCTCTGTTCGGGTCTTATAATTGCCTTGATAAACTTCCAGGCTCACGAACTGCCACACTTTTGAAAGGTGCAAGAAGAAGAAAAAGAAAGACTCGAAACGTTACGGGTGAACGCTGATGTAAAAGGGGAAGATCAGGCCTCGATGCAGTAAATCAACCGACCGAACCTGTGCAGAAAGCTGTAATGATTGGTTGTGCCTCTCGTCCCTTACCACCAACTCACAATCTTCCCTTTCATCTCACCGAAACAGCTACCGGATTTCGGCTTCCTACACAGGCTACAAGATGGAGCTGGGTTTCTCCTGGCTTTTCGAACGTGCCACTAGAGGCGCTTTTTCCTATTTCCCAATGTGCGAAGGATCTCACGAATTTTCTGCCCAGTGTCACGAGTCATCTGATGTTAAACGGTGCAAATGCGATCTTCTTCTTTTTTTATTGTCAAAGCAACATTTTTTCCCCGTCTAACTTAGAGCTACTAGAAAGAAATCGCCATGGCTAAATGTTTCTTTGTTTGTTTGTTTTGTTATTAAGTATTGCCCTTCAGACTGAATGCAACTTTTTTTGCATATGTAAGTATAAGGACGCATTAGGTGATTGTGGTTATACAGTATATATTTGTATCATCGAGACAAATTGTTCATCACCATTTTCATTCAGTTTCTCTTACAGCGATGGTACCGTGACGAGACAAGTGTCGTTCTCGTTACGGAATCATCTGAAAATTCGAGACGAGAGCTAAACTGAGTTGATTACAAGATCATACCCTTCGAGACGACACCGATACTTACTGATGCAGACGCTAGATCTCATTCTTGAGCTTAATATTTCAAAAGTTTACGTAATCGAAATTCAATTTGTTATTAGGCTTCTTCTTGTCGGTGGCCTAGTCGGTAGGGCGTCTGACTGCCACGCAGGGGACCCTAGTCCGTTACCCGGATGGTAGTTGTCTAGTTGATCGGAGTGGGGATTTTTCCGGCCTTGTCCCCGCATAAAGCGGCTCCGGGGCTCACCCAGCCTCAAATCAATGGGTACCTGGGAGCGTGTTGCTGATAACATAACCTCCAAAATGACAGAGATCGTGAATGTGTAGAGCTCTACCCGCACATCCTCTAAATTTGCCTTCATGGCACGGTGCTATATTAACGGGGAACTTTACCTTCTTGCCTTACTTTATCTATACGGCTTCTTCGGATATACCAACCGGGTATATACACATACCTGATTATTTATAGAGGTAAGTCATGGATTTTGAGTGTTGCGTGATGCAGAATAAAATCAGTTCTTGAAGGGTTCGTAGCGTCGAAACAAGGATTCACTTAGGTGTGAAATCTTCCGGAAAGAATCAATTATCCTGATGCTGGAACAGACGTTATCCTCTTCTTCTGTGACGATTTTCTTTCAAATTTAGAACCTCGTATTGCATAAACATGGACATGAAAACTGCCTGGTAAACTCTACCTTGCCCACTCTATAAAGGCAAGGTAGAATTTAGGCAGCGATGTATTCAAAGAAAAGAAGTCACGGTTATTACATGCGTTTCTGAATATTCATCATCATCATCATGTAGGCCCAATTTAAACAGTTTTATGCAATTATTTTTCCACATTATGCATCAATATATCTTGATTAATCCTTGGAAAGAGTTTATTATAAATGACTGTAGTTTTGTGCAAACTTGTGCGTACAAGTTTCAAACGCATTCGTTTGTTAAATTCCTTTAAAGGGTCCCAACATATCTACATCATGAAATTTACCTTGGCCAGATATATTTATGTCCGTTCTATGAATATACTAAAATATTATTTACAGGGTAAACACACAGAATGACGTGTAGATGGGCTTAATTAATTTTTAATAGTTCGTCGGTTATCAATTGTTTCACTAGGACTGTTCGGTGGGGCACTGAAAGGCGGACTCGCTCACTGCACCCGTCTCGACATCTGTACTTTGTCCCAGGAATGTGTGGAGCAAGAGAACGAAAACGAGTGTCTGCGTAAGTAGTGACTCGAGAGGGCTTGGAGCGGGGAACGCGACAGCCATTTGCAGCAGTGGTCAGTGCTTCGCTGGAACAGAGTATAGAGTTGTCACTGTTCTGTTGACAACACAGGAGATGCACCACACAATCCACTCTGAAAGAATATATCGGACACAGCAATGTATTCAGATATGAATACATAATACATAATTGCTACTTCTGTGTTTATTTTCTAACTTTTGCGTAGGAATTTATTTACTTATTGTCATTATTGTCTTGATAATAAATTTGGATGATTTCACACTCGCAACAACTTCTGCACCCGAGAGCGTTGAGGTTGGCACACAATCTCGCCACGGAAAGTTCCAGGTTCAAGTCCAGGCTTGGCATGGGAAGAACAGCCCCAGGCCAAGCTTAATAAAGCAATTTATTTGGTAGGGTCCCTTCATCATCGATTTAGTTTATTTAACGTCACATTTCTTCCACTTTAGACTAATCGCGACAATGGGGATGAGTGGTGATAAGATGATGTGGATGAGCAACACAACAAAAGCCCCACAGAGACTGTGGAACCTCGTCGGCATACAGGACGGCAGTTACCTGGATGTGCTCCTTCATCAATTTCATAAAATTATCTTTCATCCTCATCGTCGTAATTAATCTAAAGAGACGGAAAAGCGATATAAAATAAGAAAATATATGATAATAAATGCTAGGGTTGCAACACTGAGAGATAAATTCTGCATGATAATCGAGGAACGAATATTATCTGCAAGAAAGCATTTTATGAACCCCTCCCTATGCACAAAGCAAGCAATTAACGTGAACAAACATCAATTGTTGCTGATCTCGATGGCAACAATGGGGCGTGGACCTTACTTGCTTTCAAAAAAGGACCAGCGTGAATCAGTTTTCGATTGAACAGAGGGCGCTGGTGCGAAGTATTGGCAGATTTGCATTCGCCAACCAACCGGTCTTTGTCATGCTGGTAGTGACCCCACCTTGCACGCACGCCCCTCAAGGCGGTCGTGACAGCATCACAAAAGAGTCATTATGATATTCTCGGAGAGTGAGCTACGGGAACCGGTGGTTTGTTACGATCCGTAAGTGAGCAATTCAATGCCAAGTTAAGTTTCAATTGCTTGTCGTTGCGCAAGACCTGCGGGAATACGGTCTTCATCGGGTTCGAATGTAGAGCGAGTCGCGACAGGACAATTGTGGTTCTTGTTTAGGCTAGCAAGGTGAATTTATTGAAATGCAAACACGTTGTGCAATCTTTTTGCAACAGGTAAAGGGTGGCGTCCACAGAGGGTCGGAGTGGCAAATGTGTCCATGTGGACTTTGATTCGCTGGTGACGAATGATAAAATTATCTCTTTCATACTTTCTTTATACAGGTGCACCGAAATTCAGAACCAATAATGTATTAACATTAATTAAAATATTTTTATGTCACCTATTCTTTAATATTGTTTCCCAATCTGGACCATGGCTTCTAAAACTAATCTTTCCAGCTGTTGATAGGGATATGCATGTTGCAATAACAGAGCAATTTAAAATAAATTCAAAATAAAAGGCAATTTTAAATGCTTCAACTATCGCAAGCAGCTGCCGAAGTGTCCTTATTTTGAGTTATCACTTCCAAATCTCAACAGTAGTGAGCGGCGAAAAATTGGAGCTTTTCGTACTTCAGGAAATCGTCACCTTCTGAATTTAAGAAGCTAACTCCACTGTTCTTGGTAAACCTTTCGTTTAGTTCAGAAATTAAGTGATCGAGAACTGGAAAATAGATCCTAACTCTTCACACGTAGCTCTTTTGCTTTCACATGCTGTAATTTCAACCGTGTAATTCTCAAACTGTTCTGGAAATTTTCGGATTTGTTCATTTTCTATGCCCCTTGAAATATTATTTTCATCTGCAAACGTCTTCACTTCTATAATAAGGCCCCGAAACAGGTTCATGTGTTTTTTCCGAGAGAGAGAGAAGCAGCAGCAAGATCACATTCATGTTTTGGTTCCTGGTTCGATACCCGGTAGAGACACATAGTGATTCGGATCCCACTTTAAAATGTAGGTTAGTCCCGACTAGCCTTTTTGTGCATAAGGTGGACTCGGAACAACAAATCAATCAATCAGTCAAATCACATTCAAGTTTTTTCCAGATAATCAGAACTTTCAGGTCTCGCAGAAAATACACAGCAGTGAATACAGTTCCAACTCTCGCACTGGACATTTTGATGTGTTATTAAAGTGAAAAAACTGCTGAAGATTACAATTTTATTTCAGAATATATTATGCGTAAAGGCTTATCAGAATTGGATCAGTAGTTTTAGATGGGCTTCAAAGATTTATTTTCCTGCATGGAATCGTAATTGGCCACTATGACGATATTGCAGGAACTATTTTCTAATCTCGTAAACGATAATTAACATGTAGGCCTAGGCCAACGAGCAGAAAATATGCCCAAGCGTACTGATTTTTGCATCGTATCGGAATGTTTAGTTATTTGGATTTGTATTAAGGTCCTCTATATGTACAGAGGGTAATTGGTATCTACAGCTTCTAGTGGAATCCGAGACACTTAATGAAATGTGCCTCCACCGGGAATCGAACTCGGGACCCCTTGATTGCAAGACAACAGTCTTGCCGCTTGACTACCGAGGCAGAAAAGCCCAATTTTAAACTTTCTAAATCTTAGCATTTAAGAATTAGGTAGTTTGTGTGTTCTCTGATTCCTTAACGTCCTAGTTCTTCCCCCTTAGATATTTGCAACGATAAGGGTAGATATAACGATGAAACGAATGACACTAATACACTATCACTCATGCCATTGCCGGCACTTGAATGAGGAACTAACAAACAGAAAAGAAACGTGACTGTTACTTGGATTTTCAACGTCCTTCTACTTACACAAATTCATTTTTCAAAACAGATTCAGAAAAATAGTGATACGAGGCTAATAATTGTACACATTTAGCTGTATATTCTTCGTCGCCGTTTGAACCTCCTTCAGCCACTGAATACATTCACCTACCTAGCAGGCTACCGAGTATCATGTCAATTTCGCAGTAAATTTGGCGACTCATGATTGGCCTTTTTATTAGTTTATTTTATCAATGGCCACTGTTTATCCAGGCATATCACAACCCCCTTACGATTTTAGAACACATTGTAATAAAGTAATCTTACAATCTTACTAAAGTAGGAAATTTACTCGAACATTGTAATGGAAAATATTACTTAAGAAACTTCTAGAATATCAATCAGTCGGCATCAGTGACGGAGTGGTTAGCACAGCACGATACGACGCCAGGGGTTCCGCGTTCGAATCCCGGCGTGAGTGTCCCTTCATCAATTTCATCATATCATTACTCATTCTCATCTTCGCGATTATCCAAATGTGGCAGAAATGCGAAGTAACATAAACTAAATCGATCATTGTCCAATCACCACACATTCGTGGCGAACTAGCAAATTTGAAATATTTACATAAATTCATCAATGGTAAAATTAAAACTCAATTTCTAATCAATTTCATCTACGAGTACGAGTCGCAACTTAAAGTTCTTTCACATTCCCACTGCAAGGCTCTTTCTTCCATACAACTGTCAGTTCTTAACGATTGTTAATAAAATTGTTAATAAAAAAAATAAAGATCGACTTGCAAAGACGTTTATAAAATTCTTGATATTGAATAACCCATCTTCTACAGATATGATCTATCCTGATTGGTCACTCAATTAAAGCTGTAACCAATGAAGTATATCTATCAATTTGCAGGTTTCTGATTAACGGTGGTACCGAGATGAGGCCGAAATGAAACGAACTTCTGTAAACTCGAGACGAAACCGAGACATGTGGTTTGAGAGTATCTTCTCTATCGAGATTTCAATCATGGATTTCCACAGGGAGGGTCAATAGGTGTCACTATATTCCCTGGAATATCTGAACAAAGTTTATATCTCTCATATTTGTATTCCTTGTCTCACCAAATTATTTTATTCCCCTTTCTGTGTAATTCTAATTTCTTTAATAATTTCTCTCTGCGTACATTCTTTCATTCTCTCCAGCTTATTTTGTCACTCTTTCTCTCCAATTTGTATTTCTTCCCTCCCTCTCTCTCTGTCTGTTCATTAATTCTTTATATTCTCTCTCTCTCTCTTTCTTTCCAACTTCCTTAATTTTTCCTTATCTATTGTACTTTGTATTTTGACTTGCCCATCTTACGTCTGCTGTCTCTCCTCTGTACCTGAGCCGAAGCAAAAAATATTATTTTGGAAGGTGCAAATACGACTAAAATTCAAATGAAGGAGCAGAATGAGTTTGAAGAAGTCTAAATAATAGAAGAAGTAGAATCAAAAATGAAAAAAAATTACTGAGAAATGAACAATACATTTTTAAAAAGGTCAAAAGGCCAAAAACGTAAAATAGCATTACCTTGAAGGCCCCGAGATGATGACTTCCGAGCCATTACATCAGTGGCGGCGATTAAAGGAGCGTGGGGGGAGGGCAGTTGCCACTTTTGCCCCTGCAGTATGCCTTACCTGCCAAGGGAAAGTAAAATGTCCTTGCCCCCCAGTTTTGGAACCAAATCGCCGCCACTGCATTGCACGTATTGTTTTTTAATGTGAATAGCTTGCTTTAATAAATATTTATCATAATTTTTGAATACGAAAACGAGACCCAAAAATGGGCTGCCAAATTGACGATGTAATTCTGCTTTCATCTAACTCGTAAACAATTACTAAGACCGTATTAAAACACAGTTAAACTAATTAGTGTTTTAAAGATTCTGTTTTTAAAAATATATTTAATGTGAATGCAACTGTAATTTATAATCATTATTTATTTTTATGCATGATAAAATATTCAGATTGAAAAAAAATCTCTACCGTAAATTAAGAGTCAAACTGTTAAATTTTAACGGTAGAATATTGTAAATTTTACGGCAATTTCTAGCCGTATCGAGAATAGAAATCGAGACGAGACCAATAACGGGACATACATTTTCAAATCGAGACCGAAAACAAGACAGGCTTTCTGATTCACAAGGGTAGTTCAGGCTGTGCCATCTCGTCTCGATACTGTACCTAACGGTTACATCGTAAATGCAGCTCAAAATCGTTGCGTATAATGTTTTGTTTGGGCGGCCTCTGGAAATCATAATCCCAATCGGAGCGTTTTACGCGTCGTTTTTACGAGTTGACGCCTGTTTCCAGAGTTTTCCTTCGCTGGCAGGGACACGCAGATTCTCGTAAAGATATCCGGATCCGCTGCTCTGCTGTAATTTACGTGTCAGGAAGGAAATGGCTGGCAATTTCGTCTTCGTTTAATGCCTGACATTTTGTTTCCTTCGTTTGAGGTGGCGCATAGTGGGGGGAGGTTTTGGGACCGAAACTTCCAAAACTTCATATGTGATACACACTTTCTTTCTCTCTTCCTTCGGGGACGCCGGGTTCGAATCCCGACCTGGGCATTGGGTCAGAATTAGAGTTAAATAATTTTTAAGTAAAATAAAGTAACTAATTAAATAATAAACTATCTTGTGACGTCGTCTTTCGGCGACTGCACTTCGCGTTGGTTGCATTTGGTGTTAGGACGTGTCTGTGTTTGCTATGAGATAATGGATTGGAAAAGAAACGTAACTACTAGAACAGGAAATGGTCGTTACCACTAAGCAAGCACTAAGTCAGTGCTTTACCACAGTTTTCTCTGCTGAGTTAACATTACAAATAAGATTTTTTGTTGTCTTGTGCCGAAACAAGTTTCCATCTTGTGAGTTACAAGAGCAGAGCAGCCCGAATTCTATAGGTGGTAGTATCGTGGATATCACAGTAGAAAATAAAGATTTCACCATTATGCAAAATTACGAGTATCAGATGCTCCAATATGATATTTATCAATGTACCCACGAATGAAAAAAAAACAGACGACTTGTTTGTGTGCCATTTACATGGCAAGGCCACATTAATGATAAGCTACAAAATAATGAAATTGGTCTGTGAAAGCTATGTAAAAGTACAAGTTACTAAAAATACTGTTCTATTTGATTACATTGTAGTGCATTACCATGGGCGTAGCCAGAAATTTTTGTACGGAGGAGGGTGTTCAGGCTCTGATAAAAGTTAAAACATTAAAAATAATAATATTGGTTATGATTGTTATTGCACAACAATAACTGTTATAAACTAATATAAAATAAAAGTTTTTATTTCTATAATAATTTTATTACATCCTTCCTTGGGCTGGCTGTTCCGTTCGGTCCACCAGATGAGCGAATATGCAGCGCAACTATTTATTTATTTACATTTCAAATACAGTAAGTGTACTGAAATGCAAAGTACTATATTATGTTATTTACATTCACACACCTTGTTCAAGAAAAAATTAAGTTAGGAGTAAATTTTAGTCATATAATGCGACCTCTCACATAAGAAATCTAATTTTTGGAATTTTGAAAACTTGAACCACCTATTCCTTAGATTAAATAATAAAAATATGGATCCTGCATTTTACACTCAACTTTTCGATCTCGCGCATTTTGTTACTTTGATTATTCTGTGGGAATCATGGGTGTCGAAAGGAGGGGAGTCGGACAATGGTGATAGATTTATTTATTGAAGTTTTTTCTTTTATTATTTTAATTGCATGTGTTTTGGTTAGAGTTGCTTTTTTTTACTTTCAATTATCTTTGGGCAAGGGGGCTACTTTACTGTTACAGTTGGTAATGTCAATACCCTTTGGAAATTGGCATCGTTCATTTCAAGTAGAAGAAAGAAGAAAGCTTGATATTTTTATAGTTAATAGGAGAAATAAAGATCATTTAATTAGTATTTGAACAGAATATAGCGACAGTAGAAAGTGTGTTAGATCAAAAAAATAAAGGAAAATATAGGAACCAAGTTGTATCTCCATGTTCTACCATTTAATCCAAGAAAATAAATGGTTCCATAGTTTTGAATATTCTAAAAAATATAGTTTTATGGGAGATGTCACAACATAAACCTTATAAGTAAAACTTTCCCCTACCTGTTACAGCCTTTTCGCGAATTATGTATGCAAAAGTTAATAACAAATACAATAACTGTAAATTTTAGTACACTGAGTGAAATGTGAAGAAAAAATGTATGAAATAACTTTGTACTAGATATTCACTTATCTGTTTATTTATATTAGTATATAATATTCATCATTGTAAAATGACAATTTTATTATTATCAATTGTTATTATTGTTATTATTTTTACTATACAAGTTTTATCATTTCCCGAGCTCCAGCAAAAAATTCTGGCAACGCCCACTGTTGGAATAATACCTAACTGAAATTTATTTCTGTTATTTTTATTTACAATAAAAATAATATCCTTTCTGTTTTTTGTAACTTGAAATGAACGATACCAACTTCTAGGAACTGGTCAACGGACCGATTCGAACCCCCGCCCTTCCCGACGCTAATTTGCATTACATACATTTATCATCAGCTACGTAAAAAAAAAGAAAAAACGCTGGTTTATACCGTCGTGCAAAAAGACTGACATTTTTCTCCAGATAAACTTATTGCACTGCAGTAATACCAGCACTACTAATAATAATTGAAAATGAGGAATGATTGCTACTGAGAAAAATCTTTCAACAGAATAATATTAAATTATCTTGAATAAGCTGTCGATGAAAGTAAACACCACGTCAAATTTCCCTTGCAAAACGTAACTCGCTGCTTTCGCTCCTCTTATCTCTGGTCCGTCCAATATCAGTTGTGCAAAATATGGAGCTACCGTGAATGCAGCTGCACATGTTAGATTGCCGAAATTGAGTTTCGTACATCTCTCGCATGTCATAATTCGAAACGTTAATTTTGAAAATCACAGAAAATCCTCTTCAATATTCAGCGTTACAAACACGTAGAGCAACGAACGCCTTCGTGCATGGATTTCTAGACCGCTAAGCAGACGACCGAGTTCACTGCCGAACGAGAACGCCATAACTGGAATATCCAATCAGAAGCCGTTCGGTTTTCGTGACGTACAGCATCAATTTGGCACAACTTGTAAGGCCAATTTCTCGCAAACTATTTCAAATTAACACCAAAATTTGCACAACGTTAATATAAAATGAATGAATGGCATGCAGTGATACAGTTAAAATCATATTTTAGGTTAGAGTGGAAATGTCCATTCAGAGGAATATAAGAGTATTTTGAAAAATAAATAAATAAATAAATAAAAAAAATCGCAGATCTTATTTGTTTCAAACAAAAGGTAGCATGCCGATCCAGCCACATCTGGTCCAGATCTTCTTTCTTTATCTTTCCTTACTTAGCTCACGAGAAACATTTTATTAAAGGAAATTGCTAGAAAGTTGGGGTCTACAAGCAAGGATTGTAGAGACTTAAAGTTTCCTTTATTTGAAAGTTTGTTCAAGGTACTTCCAAAACCTAATTCAGGAACATTTTTATGAAACACTCTTCAACTCTAAAATTAAGAATCAAAATACAAAAATTTGATTTTTTCATTTATTTTTTTTTTAAACTGGAGATCAACTCGGATGGGAATATGGGAACTGGACTAACTACACTAATAAACAATGAAATACTCCTTTAAATAAAACTAAGTGATCTTTATGTATTCAGATGTGCTGATAACGAATATCGCCTCCGTTTACCTGTATCACCTAAATTTTTTGCAGAACACCCACATTTTATAGTTTTATGGTTTCAGGTCTCCGCACCCTGCTCCGAATCCGGCTTAACGTTTGGTTCCTAGCAAATGGATAAGAACTTTTCAGCGACGTTGTGTGTTTATGACTGGCACTTAATATTTAGTGGAGAAAACATCTGGCAGTAGAGAAATTTCCTGTTTCTCTGTTAAAATTTGTTCTTTTGTGGGTTAGTCGAGTCTTAACTTCCTTTCCGATAACTTCGCGAGTAGCCGTGTTTTATGTTTGTGTATATGAAATTGTGAATGTAATATTGTGTATAGTGAAGTGAAGTGTAAGTTGTATTTTAACAAAACGATAAGAGCATTCATAATTGCTTTTTAAAGAAATATATTATAACTCAATTAATGAGTTTGCCATGTCACGCAAATGTGTGAATAACCCGAACTTGTTTTTTTATGTTTGCGGGAAATTTACTCCAAAGTCGCAGAGAAATACTATCACTCCTATAGTGAGAAAAGCATATGAGTTGTATTTTGGAAGTAAAATAGACGAGGGAAAAAGCTGGGCACCAGGTAAAATTTGTTGTAATTGTTCGCGAACTTTACGTAGTTGGCTTAATGGCACTCACAAATCAATGCCCTTCGGAAACCCTGTAATATGGACAGAACAGAAAGATCATACTACGGATTGTTATTTCTGTTTAACAAACATAGTGGGATATAGTTCTAAATCAAAACATTCTATATTTTATCCTGATGTTCTTTCAGCCAAGAAACCTGACTCATGATTTTATACCAATTCCTAAGCCTCCTAAAGAATGGGCAGTGGATGAAACAGAACCAAGCAGTGCTTCTCCAGATGATGAACCTGGACCCTCATATTCAAACACCGATCAAAATTTTCCTGATCCAAATATACCTCACTTTATTTCCCAATCCGAACTAAATGATCTAGTCAGAGACCTCAATCCTTTCTAAAGTTCAAGCGGAATTATTAGGTTCTCGTCTCCGAGGGTGGAATTTATTACAAGATGGTGTTAGGTGTCATATCGGAAATGCCAACAATCACAGACACATTTTTTTTCTGTTAGTAATGAGTTAACTTACTGCAGTGATGTAGAAGGCCTTCTGCAAGAACTTGGAAGGAGTCACAACCCAAACGAGTGGAGACTATTTTTAGATTCATCTAAGAATAGTTTCAAAGTAGTATTGTTGCATAATGGGAATATATACCTATCAGTACCCCTTGTCTATTCTTCCACCTTGAAGCAAACATATGAAAATATGGATACAATATTAAAAGTAATAAATTATGAAAAATATGGTTGGCAGATATGCGGAGACCTCAAAAGGATTGGTATACTGTTAGGCATGCAGTCTGGGTTCACAAAATTTTGTTGCTTTCTTTGCGAATGGAACAGCCGGGCAGAAGATAAACATTACAACATTGTGGATTGGCCCATATGAAAAAACTTAATTCCTGGAGAGAAGAGTGTTAAGAATCATCCTCTACTTGAGAAAGACAAGATTTTGTTACCACCGTTGCATATAAAGTTAGGGCTGATGAAAAATTTTGTTAAGGCTGTGGATAAACACGGTGAGGGTTTTGGGTACATGAGAAAAACATTTCCTAAACTCAGTGATAGTAAGTTAAAAGATGGCATATTTATTGGGCCGCAAATCCGTGAGATCATTCATGATGACAACTTTGTGGAATTGCTAACAGAAAAAGAGAAATGCGCATGGTTAGCTTTCAGACAAGTATACTGTAATTTTCTTGGAAGTGTGAAAGCTGACAACTACAATGTACTTCTTAAGAACTTGTTGAAATGTTATCAGCGCATGGAGTGCAATATGTTCTTGAAAATTCACTTTTTACTTTCGCATTTGGACTCCCCCCCCCTAACTTGGGCACGGTTAGTGACGAATGCGGCGAGAGATTTCACCAGGATATTTCTGTCATGGAGAAACGATATGCAGGAAAATCGGTACAGAACATGTTAGCAGACTACTGTTGGAACCTCAAGGAAGAGGTTTCTGTTGGCAGTTACAAACGGCAGAGTTCAAGAAAGAAATTTTGAAAATGTGAGTAAAAATGTGTTTTTTTTCTTCCTTTTTTTGCATGAAATTTCTTCATTGAACAGTCAAAATCGGTCCTATATATATTTTCTAATTTTTTTATATTTCATAGTTATTCACTTCAATCTTTAAATTTTATTTCATGAGCAAAGAAACAAAAATAATTTCAAATTTCTATGTATTATAGCTAACTAACTAACTCCCTAGCCTTCTTAAACCCGAAGGTTCATGGCTGCAGCAACACAGGCCTTCCATCTTTCCCTATCTTGAGCAAGTTCTATATACTCTTTTCCATCCCTACCGATTTCCCTTAGGTCCATCTCAACGTTGTCCCTCCATCTTCGTCTTGGCCTTCCTACAGGTCTCTTACCATCAGGTTTCCCAACAAGAATCCTGTAAACTCCTCTTTCCTCACCCATTCGTGCCACATAACCTGCCCACCTAAGTCTTCTTGATTTAATTATTCTAATAATATCTGGACATGAATACAAATGATGTAGTTCTACATTATGTAACCTTCTCCACTCACCTGTCTCCTCATCCCTTTTAGGTCCAAAGATTTTCCTAAGGATCCTATTTTCAAATACTCTCAATTTATGTTCCTCTTTCAATGTAAGGGACCAAGTTTCACATCCATATAATACTACAGGCAAAATTACTGTTTTGTATATTTTAACTTTTAGTTTCTTAGATATTAAACGAGAAGACAAAAGTTTATGAAGAGAGAAGTAACATGCATTTCCTGAATTAAGCCTACTTTTTATTTCCTCTTTAATATAATTTTCATTTGTTAATATTACTCCTAAGTATTTGAATTTGGAAACTGGTTCAAACGAGTTGTTATCAATAATTAGATTTTGATTATTACCTAACACTTGGTTTCGGCCTGTAAGCATATATTTAGTTTTCTCTTTGTTAACTTCCAAACCTATCTCTTTAGCAGTTTTGAAAAATATTTTAGCATTATTCTTTATTGTATTCACATCATCCCCCAGTAAGTCTACATCATCTGCATATGCTAACAACTGAGTCACACCATTTAATTTTAGTCCTTCGTTACTTTCTTTTACCTTCCTAACAGCATATTCTAAGGCAAAATTAAAGAGCAATGGAGATAATGCATCTCCTTGTTTTAACTCATCATGAATTGTAAATTTGTCAGACATATTACCGTAATACCCACACGAATTTTACTTTCTGTTTCACTGGTGCATATTTTTATCATACTAACAAGCTTCTTAGGCATTCCAAACTCTACTAGTATATTATATAATTTATCTCTTTTGACCGAATCATATGCTTTTTTGAAATCAATGAATAGCTGATGGACATTTTGATTATATTCCCACTTTTTCTCAAGTGTCTGTCTGATGTGAAAAATTTGATCTGTAGTTGATCTGTTACGTTTAAATCCACATTGATAATCACCTATAATTTCATTAGCATATGGGGTTAGTCTTGTTAAAAGAATGTTTGATAATATTTTATATGTTGTTGAGAGTAAAGAAATTCCACGGTAATTATTGCAGTTCATTTTATCACCTTTTTTAAACACAGGAACAATTATGGATTCTTTCCACTGTCGAGGGATTTCTTCTTTATTCCATATTAAACAAATTAATTTATGAATTTGACATATTAATGAATTTCCACCATATTTAATTAACTCAGCTGGTATTTAATCAATGCCAGGTGCTTTGTTATTCTTTAGCCTTTTAATAGCATCCTCAACTTCAGTCAAGTTATGTTCTGCTGTGTGGACTTCATTTACTTCTGATTTATCTCCTACATGGACATTTAAAAGGTCATTAAAGTAGTTCTTCCATCTATTTAGAATTTTGCTTGGGTCAGCTAGAAAATCACCGTCTTTATCTTTTATCAAGTTTACTTTAGGTTGCCACCCCTTTCTAAACTCATTTACACCTTTATATAAATCTCTGATATTTTTATTTTTGCTGTTTTTTTTCAATTTCGTTAATTTTGCTTTTCAAGTAATCTCTTTTTTTACTTCTAAACGTGCGGTTAACTTCTCGCTTTATTCTATTATAATTGTTTAGATTTGTATCATCAGAGTTATTTAACCACCTAAGTCTAGCCTGACTTCTTATTTCTATTAGATTATGACATTCATTATCAAACCATGGCTTACTTTTTCTTGGTTTATGGTATCCTATACTTTCTTTAGCTGCTGATTCTATTGCATTACGTATGTGCTCCCAATTCTTATTTACGTCTGTTTCATTTATATTTTCATCATCATTTAAATCCTGCAAAACATCAAATCTATTTGACAGTTTAATTTGGTAATCTTTCTTAATTCTTTCATCAGTAAACTTTCCTGTATCAAATTTTAGAACTTTTAGATTTGGTTGCTTATGATTTATCACTGAGAGTCTTTCTCTTAATTTAGCAATTACTAAATAATGGTCACTGGCACAGTCAGCACCTCTATGCGTACGAACGTCAATTATACTAGTATGCCTTCTCTTATCAATGCGAATATGATCTATCTGATTATGAGTTTTACCATCTGGAGAAGACCAGGTATATTTATGGATATCTTTATGTTTAAAAGTGGTACTTTTCACAATTAAATTCTTTGAGGTTGCAAAAGTAATCAATCTTATACCATTATCATTACTTAATTCATGAAGACTTTCTTTACTAATCGTGAGTTTAAATGTCTCTTCTTTGCCAATCTGTGCATTATAGTCACCTAACAGAATTTTCATATCATACTGAGAAAATTTATCAAAGACCTGTTCTAACTCTGTATAAAAGTCATCTTGAGTATTATCATCTTTATCTTCCGTTGGTGCATGTATGTTTATTAAAATAATTTTACACCACCTACCCTGTAAAACTGCATATGATATCCTATCATTAATAAATTCTACTGTTTTAAGAGCCGAGATAATTCTATTATTTATGAAAAAGCCTGTTCCAAAATTATGATTTTCAGTACCACCATAGAAAAAAGTATAATTTTTAGTTTTACAATTCCCTTCTCCTGGCCACCTAACTTCCTGGACAGCTACTACATCTAATTTATACTTAACTATCTCATTAACTGTACACTGAAATGCCCCAGGCCGGTAAATGCTCAGAACATTCCAGGTGCCTAATTTAATATCCTTATTCCTAACGTAGATCTTATCCTTAGTCCAGGAACCTCCCAAAGTAGTCCCCACCCGGAGATCCGAACGGGGGACTATTTTACCTCCGGAATATTTTACCTTGGGAACATCCATGGCCTTATATTGCTGGTTCTTGACATTGTTTTTTTACAGTGCAGAGTTGTCCGCTCTACGCCTAACCCCCAATATGAATGGAGGAACTACTACACAAGACAAATACAAACACGTTAGACAGCACAACTACTACACAAGACACACACAAACACATCACAACTATAACACAATATAAACACAAACACACCACAACTACTACACAATATAAACATAAACAAATATAAATATGGATCTGCTAACTCAATGTCTGTTGGTAGGTTCCAATGTTCATTATGAATAACTTGAGAAGGTACGTTCCCTGTGATGCGTGGGAGTATCAGACAAGTAAGTGAAGTCTGGAAGTCTGACACTCTTGAGCGCAGCTGAATGTCTACACTGTGCTTGGCTTCCGATGAAACATTATTGATTCCTCTGATTGGAATATGATTTTTCTGCTTTCGCAACTGTAGTCTCTGAACAAGATCTTCCTTGATGAAATTTGACTGAGACCCACTGTCCAGGAGAGCTCTACATGTATGTGGATGTCCCCTAGAATCGATGACTTCTACTAAAGCTGTTGATAGCAGAACGTGTGCTTTATTACAAAGGGAATTAAATTTTTATTAAAAACAAAAAATGAAAATCCAGGGAAAACTATAGGTGATACAGCATTTCTACTTTCAGATTTGGATTCAGCGGGGTCGAATTATAAATAATCACCTATTTTCGTTCAAAGGAGCAAAAAAAAAAGTTTGAATTTGTTCATCAGTGCTATTTGCAATGCCATTTCTGCACTAACTTATAACATTATGTAAAAAATTATTTGCAAAGAATGAAAATATCCATTTTGACCTTTTTTCAGAAATCATTATCTCAGAAACACTTATCTTAAAATTTCTGAAACTTGTACAATATAGTCTTTGGTTCTCCGACTGCGGGACGGCATGGGTTCGAGTCCGCCTGGGTTCAGTCTCTGGGTTTTCGGCCTGTGTATAGGACCGGAGGCAACCCACCATCGTGAGGAAATTGGGGAGCTACGAGTGAATAGCGTAAGCCGGTCTCGGAAATCTTCTATAACAGTTGGGGGGTTCGACGTGCTGACCCCACGTCACCCCATTACCGGTTGAAGATCTCTCCACACCTCGAGGTAGGATTGTGGGAGGGAGACTGGCAGTCGAGAGATCGGCCTAGGCCCTTCAAGGGCTGTCGAGCTACGGGTTATTTTTTTATTACAGTCTTTGGTTACTGTACGATACTTGCAGGAGGTGCAATCAGACCTGGCAATATTTTTGTCTGTAACCGGGAACAATTATATTAAAAATGTCCTCCATGTTCCATAATGTTTTGGGCTTTTACTGTAAAATATGTTGCACTGGCAACATATGCATCTATGCTGCTTTTTAGATAACCTGAAGAGCATCAAACATATTACTTTGTGCACGCACGCGTGTGTTTGTTCGAGCCTTCGAAATTATTTTCGAAATTACTTTAACTGAGGGCACCCTCACTTATGAACTATATTGAAGGTCGGTACCTACAATTTAAAATGAAAATATTTAAAATTAATTAGGCCAGTTATAAATATGTGCTTTTAGTGACTTGAAGGTAACTCTGTCACTTAGTAAGCAAGAGGTTCTGGGTTCGATCTCTGGTGGTGGTACATTATACAGTCGTTCGGATCCATTTTAAACTATAGGTCCAATCCCGATTAACATGAACCTAAAATAAACTTTGCGAAACTTTTAAGTGCGTTTAAATATTTTGCATTGCAGGTTCGAACTTTGTATGCATAAAAATATCATGAAAGTAATTATTATTATTGTAATAAATAATATTATTATTATTATTATTATTATTATTATTACATATTTATGTCAATATTTAATTATAATATGAGATGTCACGAGAATCGCTCGAAATAAGACGAAACTATCGGGCAATAACTATCCCATCTCGATTGTACAGCCAACGGCAAAGATAATAGTAGACAAATTGTCCATTACTAATTTCATTCCTTTGTATTCTACTTCCTGTGCTGTTTTAGAATGGGGAATTATGTTGATGTGAAGCACGTGTTGTCCTCTGCATACTGACATTTTTATTTCAATACATGATCATCACATTGTAGAAAACAGACTGAATGAAAAATGGTGATGGTCAGTTCGCCTACTATTTCTTTTGCCGTTGGGTGTACAGATGACCCAGGCATGTATCTAGAAATATGTTACTATTATATTAATAATAATAATAACAGTAATATTTAAATTAGAGTAATTATAATTGTATTAAATTAATAAATATAGTAAATATTAAAATTAATTAATTTTATATTTTGATTACATGAATAGCTAAAAGGACGGTATAAGAATAGTGATATAAGAGCGCATATTCATTAGGTAGCTTACGTGTAATTAAGGTCAGCATAATTTGTAAGAAGGAAGCCCTGACAAGGAAATTAATGTCAAATAGATAAAGAATTGCATATTTGTTGAATATAAAAGAAAGGATGCTAACATCCAGTTGAAAAAAGTAAAGTTCCTGGTGATATTTTATGAATGTTACGTTGTAAGTAGTAAATATTGCATAACTCTTCTGTGGTACTGTCATTCAATGTCGTACGATCGCAATATAATCCCTGCATTCCGATGAGTTTGGCGAAAATAAATAACCCTCTATTAAACAACAAGTATATTTTCATTATTTAATTTTAGTTATTTTATTATTGCAGTATTTTCATTATTTAATTTTTTTTAGTTAGTAAGTCTTACGGAAGGGGGGGGTCCGGACCCGCTGGACCCCCCCCCGCCTTAAATACGTCCTTGAGATAACCCTCTTGTTTTCAATCTTATCTCGACTCGTCTCGAATTCTCTTGCCTTGTTATCGTCTCTGTTCGTAAAAGATAATCTGAATCCATAATTCATTCACTTTTATCTAGAAACGATCAAAGTAATTATATTTAACATTACGACTGATTTTCACAAAATATGCGCCAAAAAAAGAAGCACAGCTATTCTGTCCAAATCGCAAGTGTACACCTGTAAATCTGTTCGAGGTCAGTTTGTGTTACTGGCTCTGGAACAGCTAAGCGCAAGCGATACGGACAGATGAACAGATAACATCTCCTGAACATTCATTCAGTCCGTGTACGGGCATCACCTTTGAAAGAAAGAGAGGGAAAAAAAGCTGAATAGAAATGAGAAACGAATTTCACTTATGATAATAGATATGTCATCAATGGTGACGTCACCGAAGGCAGAAGTGTCGCTTTTTGTTTCATGTTCAACCGAGTGGAGTGTTGGAATAGGCCAGAGTGAATTCTCGGAACAACCCATCCGCAGGGTTGCCAACTATGGTACACTTTCACTAGACTGTGACGTTGGAGGCAAAGACCTTGCAAGTGTACATTGGACCGCATGATGGCGCTGATGTCTGTGAATGTTTCGTAGAGTGAAAATATGAGACTAACTATATTTCTAGTTGGCCACTAATTTCGAGACAGAGCTGAGACAGAAGTCATAGTTTAAAAATTAAAAGGGGGATAATACTAGATTTTTTATATAACCTTCTTTCTAGACGAGGCGATAACAAAACAGGTGTGTGTTAAATGGAGACGATACCGAGAGTTGCTCTCCGAAAAGAGATAGATATAATGTGACCGGAGACGTCCCGTATTATCCGGGACAGTCCCTAATTTTCAGTCTCTGTCCCGATTTTTTTTAAACGTAAAACTGGACGCCATAATGTATATTTTTTTGTGACAATGACTTATCGGCATAGAATTACTGCAACAATACAACCTCTCTACTGTTACTAACAACTGTTGCATATAATAGTAACATTCAGTCATTCACAACCAGGCCCGTAGCCAGGATTTTATTTCGGGTGGGGGGCTCATCCCTTATTAGCACAAGCATCGCCAGAAATATTTGTAGAGATAGACAGGCCACTGATAAAACTCGATTAGCAAAAATAATCATGACAATTATAATTATTATAACGGTTATAATTGTCATTTTACAATAATAACTATAATAATTTATTAAAATAAACCAATTTTGATTCCAAATTTATTGTTATATTTATTATTATTATATAAATGGAGAGACCTTGCTACTTGATCCACCGTGTGAGTGACTATCCAACACAAGTGTTGTCCATTATTTTTCTTACATTTTGTACAGTTAGTGTACTGAAATTCACAGTTATTGGATTTTGTTATTAACTTTTACACATTCCGTTAAAAAGAGACTTTAGAAGTTAGGGCCAAATTTTACTCATGAAGTTTATACTGTGTGATCTTTCACAAAGAAAACTATACATTTTGAGGGTTGCGGATCCAATTATTCTTTGGATTAAATGGTAGAATATAAAAAATATAACATGGTTCCTCTATTTTACTCTAAACCTTTTCGATCTAATGTTTAATCCTGCTAAGGAAGTAAAATTAATTATCACTATACACTATTTAAATTACATCAGGCTAGGTGCCTGTTCACAACTAAGTACAACGTGGTTTATTTTAGATATCTGTACCACTGCAGTTATGTGCAAGCATAAGAAGCAATTGATGTGCCGACTTATTTACAGTATGTATTTATTTATTTATTTTTCAAAGAAGCATCTATAGCGAAACAGTTTTATATTACTTATCTTGCGTTATTATAATTATTAACATAACCCCACAGCGCTACAGCCCTTGACGGGACTTGGCTTACCTACTGACTGCTGGTCTCCCTCCCACACTGTTCCGTCGTCACCTGTTGTAGCGTGGAGATCTTAGACCAGTTTTGAAGTGTCGGGGGATCAGCCCGACGAACCCCCAGACGTTATTGTAGGTCTTCTTGACCAGGTTACGCTCACTCACTCGGAGCTTCCCAATTTCCTCACGATGGTGGGTTGCCACCGGCCCTATACGTAGGCCGAATAAATTCCGACCAGAGCCGGATTCGAACCTACGCCGTCCCGCAGCGAACGATCTCAAGACGAGTGAACGCCTTAACCCGCTCGACTACGGAGGAGGACTATTATTATTATTATTGATATTTATATTTTGACATCCCGTTTTTCTTTCATGAAAACTGAGAAATTTCCCCCATTTTGTTGTTTTAAATATCTTGAAAGAGAAAGAGAAAAAAAAGGATCAGAGCAGAAAAAATAAAGATAAGAGACAGAGGAACAGAAGAAAGGCGGAAGGAAGATATAGAGAAAAAAGAGGAAAGAGAATGAAAGCAGGAGATGACATAAGAAGCAAGATAAGAAATAAAGAAGAAAAGAATGATGGAGGGAAAGATAGAAAAATATAGATAAAAAATAGAAAGAAGGAAAGAGAGAAAGATAGATACAAAATAGAGGAAAAAGAAGAAAGAATGAAATATAGAGATAGAAAAATAATAGAGAAAGATGAATAGAAATAAGGAAATGGATGTGAAAGGGAAAGATATACAATTGAAAGAAAATATAGAAAGTGAGAGATAAAAAGAAAGAAGGAAAGAAAGAAAATTCGGAGAGAAAGATAAAATAAAGAAAACAGAGAAATATAAAAGATAAAGCTGTAGAGATAAATATATAGAGAAACGATAAAGGTAGAAAATAAATATAGGGAGATATAGATAAAAAAAAATGTATAAAGAGGAGAAAAACAAAGAATCCTAGAGTCCTCCACCCTTAACCCCCGATCGAAGTTCTCACTCAACGCCACCCTCACTTTGGGATAACTTAAGAGCAAATCAAAACGGAAAACAGGAAATTCAGGTCTTTGTATTGGGGAGGGGGGACATTTTCCGGTCGAATTACATTTTGTCGATTGCCAGGGTCGGACAGGGCAAGCGGTTAAGTATACACGACACGGAAAATGAAAGTTCGCGTGAGCACATTGTAACGCAAGAACGTTATCAGAAGGGCATCGGCAGGATATCCCTTTCCCCGGCACAAAGAACGCCAGAAGTAATTTCATGGGTGTCCAGTCAACACCCAAGGGACAGCCTCCACCCCTGCCCCAGCCCCTCATATCTATAAGATCTCGTTGTAGCTATAGCTATGGTGAATAGTGGAGAAAGTACTGAATTCGAGACGAGACCGAGACTGAGCCGACCTCCTTGGCAGAGTGGTTAACACTGAGTGATACGACGGCAGGGGTTCCAGGTTAGAATTCCGGCTTAGACATGGGTGTTCTATGTGAGTGTTCCAACTTCATCTTCGCGATTAGCCAAAAGTAGCAGAAATAACAGAAATCAAATCAAATCAAAGACATCGAGACTGACATGGCCTTTTGAAATCGAGACGAGAACGGTAGCAAGACGAGACTATCCGAGTCTTCGTGTCCGAGATTCTCGGTTTCGTTCGAGACTCTGTTAAACTATAAATGTACGTACAACAAGCCCGTAGCCAGAATTTTATTTCGGCTAATCAGCAGCCGGCATCTAAAGGCGAAAATGTGGGTGGGTAGAAGCCCTGAAGATGAATTTTACAGTAGCTACAACTTATTTTACAATATGTTTAATCCTGCTAAGGCAGTAATTAATTACCGCTACAGTACACTTTTAAAATTTGATATGTGTAGGATTTCTGAGGGGTCTGTATCCCACGAGCCCTCCCCCTTCTACGTGCCTGACGTACAGCCACAAGCAATAAAAATGGGACACCTACATTCTGGAATACTAGCTTTCCTGCAAGGCGTTTTGTGTGTTGCCTAACTCTACGGCGATGAGTGGTTTTCAATAGCAAGTTTGTAGAATAAAAAATAATTAAAATAACGATGGACAATTTGTCTACTGTTATCTTTGCCGTTAGCTGTACAAGTATACATGCAACCTCGGACCATGAAATGAAAAAGTTATATGAAGATATAGAAAATTATTAAATAACAGATAGGAGATGAAAACCATATCCTACAGCCCCCCCCCCCCCCCACCTGAAATTTGTAGAAAATAAAAAATTCAAATGACGGTAAGTAATGAAGTCGGAAATAAAAACTTAAAATTTCCCCCGATAACCACTTTTGTGTTTGAATAACTTTTAAAACGAAGATTTAAAATGGTAATTGGAGCTCATATCTCATGAAAATGAAACGCCAACAACGGGGTATGAACAAAATTAATTTACGTCGATGTATTCTATGATCCAAGCAAATATTTAATCTCACTCTGTTCAGTAAAGGTTAGATTCACGACACTGAACCTGCGTTCGCCATCAGCTGTAGATATTTTGGTGCAATTTTAATTGAATTTGCATAATCCTTGAGTGAGTTGGAAATTGTTTTGGATTTTTTTTTGTAGATGTGAAAATATTTAACTAGTGACGCACGTATGTTTTCATTTGCATTAAAGTTCATCTTGCATGTCTCCATAAAACACACGTTCATCTACAAGCCAAGTGTGTGTGGGCATTTAATAGGACTACATGCGAAAAGAGACATAAGTTTTCAAACCGGCCATTCATATTGTGCACCAAAGATTGACAAAATTACATTCGAACGCATGGTTTTACACTAATCCCTGAACTACCATCCTCCTACGCGATGAATCAATCGTTTTCAATGTTTCAAAATTAGCCACGCCAATTTCTTGCTTTGCTCTAAGAACTGAAGCATTTTGGTTTTGCATATACAATGATAGTACTTTCAGTACTGGTATAGAATCTTAAAATATCGCAAATTCCACCAAATGTCTTACCAATCTTTGAAACCTGAAACTCCCATGCGTCGATCGGGGACAATTTCGACTATTTTTTATATAACAACAAAACACTACAGATCTCACTCAACAAGCTCTCCAACAGGATTAAACGACGAAGCGATCACAACGTCAGAAACACCGCCCAGTTTTAGTATTCGATAGAAAAGTAGCCTACTTGTAAAACACCAGAAGTCTTAAAAAATTACAGAATACATGACATCTAAAAGAAAGACAGCCAGGGACACCAATTTTGCAAAACCATTTGGTGCGCTCAAAAACTTGATTTATAAGTTTACAAAAAATTACATAAATTATTGGGTGGGTTCGAGCCCCACGGACCCATATATGTAAATTGGCGTCACTGTACAAAGTCGATATAAATTGCGTAACGATTTTCTTTGTAGGTATGGTGTGGTAAACTTAATTGAATACAACTGGAACATACGATATATGTAGTTTACAAGTGGGTTGGAAATAATGATCCCCGGTTGAGATGTATCATTGATAACCAGAGATTTGATGTTTCAAAGCAGGAAGGGGAGAGGGGTAAGAATCTCACCTATCGCCCCTTCAAATCGGACCCTGGATTAAAATAAATAGATGCATGTTTGTTTGCTACTTTCAAACGACAAAATTCTGATTTTCCATTCCATCACATTCCAAATGAACCCAAAGCGATGTCTATAGCATTTGTATGTTTCGGAATTATCTGTTTTTAAAATAGCCATAAAATTGTAAAAAAACAGGAAATCCGGATGTGCGCCACTGTTTACGCACCATCCAAATTCACAAGTTCAGCCCCCCCCCACCCCCTATCCGAAAAAAATCCTGGGTAGGCTAGAGCATAACACGGCAATGATAAGTGATAAATTGCCATTCAGTTTCTTTGTGGCAATTTAACTGTATTATTACTTGCTACATAATAAACGAGCATTACTTATATTGCTGAACATTTCTTTTTTTACATTTTATGATTTCTGTTTCACTTTTTCAAACTGTCACTACATTTTTCATTTGTAATTAATTTCGAAATACTTGTTCTCATTTGTGTTATACATTTTAGTTTGAAGAGAGATTATTTATTTATATATTCTAGTGCCATCTTTTGTGTATATTTTACGCTAACTAACTTAGATGAATGATGTCGACTACTTACTGGGTCTTTCTCTATGGCTTGGTTCATTGTCCCTTCCTCGGTCGTTGTCACTCAGCTTGTGTAGCTCGTGTCTTTTCATTGGCGAAATGTGTTGGTGGGGAATCGTGTTTCCTGCAGATTCTTCAAGTCTTGAATGGCTTGTGTTGAGGTGCACCGTCAACTGGGAAGTGGACCGACCTGACGTTCTGTTCGTTGCGTCATTTTGCTTTTGTATCAAGCAGCGTCGTGCACACTGAAGAAAATGCAAAGGGGAGGAATCACACAGAAAGCCGCCATACACTTTCACTGTGCAGCCCATAATTTACTTTTAGGACATTAATACCAGTTTTTTGGTCAAACTTGAAAACGATGAAAACTTTTGGTCCAACCCTAAGTTCTTCTAGGTTCCAGTCAATCAGATCATTAAGTTATGCTTACGTCGAGGTTATGAAGGCACTTTCAAGAATAATAGAATCTAAAAAAAAAGGCGATGAAAGATGCCAAGTTTCATCATTGAAGAAAATACTAAAAAAGTTTGAATTTATAATTGAAATAGTGCTGGAAACAAAAATATTTGAAACAGTGTATTTGATATTTCAAGTTCTGCAATCAGAAAATTTGGACTTGGAAAAATCTTCAAACCTTTTTAAAAGTGCTTCAATGTCGTTGTCCGTAAGCAGACAGAATTTTGAGAAATCATTGTGTAAACTAAATCGCTAGTTAAAACATAGGGAATCAAACCAACATTTGAAAGTAAAAGAGTTCGACACATGGAACGTCATTTCGAATAACTGTGTTTGTGGATTAAAGATTATAAAATCTGGATACTTAATTGAGAGCAATAGTATTCATTGCTTGTTTGGAAATGTTTTACTCAAAAACAGATTTGAGGGCATGGATAATAGCAGTACGTAGTTTTCACAGTTCTTGTTCCGAACTTCATTTCAAATGAGAAACTTCAAAGTGCCCTCCGTAAAGAGTACAAGGATGGTTTATCCTCGAAACTTCCTATGCCATTTTTTCCCCTTTTCATGTAATAATAATAATTATTATTATCATTATTATTGATATTGTTAATATACATTAATATCAGCGACCTATTAATTATGATCTTTATTATTATTATTATTATTATTGCTATTACTATTATTACAAGGGACTTCGGACACCTCCTGAAATATGGTTCTAGATACGTGTCATTAAATGACACTCATCCTCATCATCGCGATAAAACTAGATGTAGCCTAAGAAAAAACGACGTAAAAACTAACATTCGCTAACGGTGATCGTATTTATTTTGTCACTGTCAATATGTTTATGGATCATTTCGATTATTGACAATATTGACAAGTAAATAAACATTAATCACAGAGGGAAATATTGCTTATTTATGAAAGCAAACTTTTGAAGTATGTTTTGTGTTCGTCTTAGTTTACGTAGGCTTTCTGCCAGTTTTGATTAATCGTGACGTTGAGGATTAATGATGACACTAACAAAGAAACAGCCATGCTCAGGCTAGTATTCGAACCTGGCAACTTTCACTATCCAATTTGTCTGGTGGAAAAGCGAATCGCGAACTGGTAACCCTGAATCCAACCGACTAGGATGACAAGCAGACTAAAGCTTCCTGAGATAAAAATCTCCCATAGCGGAAACAAGGTAACGCCGCAGTGTTTCGCATATCTGCCTTGTTTAACACGCCCGCTATAATCCTCGCTAACACTCTGTGTGTCTGTTTGTGTGTGTGTGTGTGTGTGTGTGAGAGAGAGAGAGAGAGAGAGAGAGAGAGAGAGAGAGAGAGAAACTGGCTTGCTGCAAACCTAACTGTTGTTTCTTTGACCCCTCTCTCTCTCTCTCTCTTTTATCGCTTTATCACATGTGTTGCTCGCTGTCTCATTTTAATCGAAGTTCCATTCCAATGAGAGGGCCGAGCATTGTTGTGCAGGTGGTAACAATGCACCCAAGAAACCTGTGGGGATTCTACTGGTTCGTAAATCATGCTCTAACAAGCATGGTCGCATATGCTCGCAAGCTGAACATACCCCTATAATTAAGATTCATTAAATTTAGACCAATTCCGATACTTCAATTTATTATGTTCAAATTTCTGATCATATACGGGTAAGTCACCAAAAATTATCACCGAAAATATCTAGTGAACAACAATAAATATTGAAAAACTGCTTTCGCAGATATAAAGGTGTGAGAGGGGCTCATGAAATTAGTGGACACAATATGCTGAACTACGTAAGGAAGTACGATTTTCAACACAATCTTGGTGTTTATTAAATGGAAACTCCATTTTATTATTATCTCATTTGAAAGTACGGAAAAATTCATTAAAAATAGCGTTTGTTACATTTTAATACGTCAAGTAGTTCTCAAGTAATTGTAACGTGAAGTTGACGCTTGAAATAAACATAGTCACAAGTTGATTCATGTGTCGTAACATACATATCCCCCTTTTGACGCCATTCATGTATCATACGTGCTAACTTGTTACTCTTCCACGTACTATGCGTTGTGTTTAGGAAAGTTGTTACGTTCCAACAACTGTCGGTTATAATAAAATGTGTAGTTTGTACATAAGTAAGCTTTGACAAATTATGTCAAAGGTTCTGATACATCTTTCTGAGTTAATAAATATTTGTCAACTCAACTAATATTTATTGGACTTACAGCTTACATGTGGCTGTTTATGCCCAGCATACATTATAAGTACATAAGATACATTTTTAATATAAATTTTACTCACAAAGTTCATAAACGCTCTTAAATACAATTTTATATAACTACATTAACACATTCAGTAACAAAAAAATATATTATAATTTTATATCAGCTTTTCTCAAAAAAGCAAGTATAACATATCCAATTCTAATATCTGGAGCATACAACATTGAAGTCATATTAATAGGAAAAGGAACATTAATTTTTGACAATGTTTTGTATAAAGTCTTTCTTCTCTCTGAGTGAATTGGACATTCCAAAATAATATGATGAGCATCACCCCTTAAATCACCACAGTCACAATTCGGAGATTTTAAAATGTGTATTTTAAATAAATGATGATATGTTCTCGCGTGACCACTTCTTAGTCTATTTATTAAAACAATTGCATTTCTTGAACCTTTACAATTATAAAACCAAGGTTTTTTCCTAGTGTAATCAACATAAGGACGATAACTTTCACCAACGCTTTCTAATGCATTATTACACCATAAGTTCCATTCTTCAAAAAATTTCTTCTTAACCCTCGGCAGAAGATCTGTGTAATGCAATGGTAACTGGATTGTTTCATTCATCTGAGCAGCTTGTTTTGCATATCTGTCTGCTTGTTCATTTCCGTAAATATTAATGTGTGATTTTACCCACACATAATGAACTACCTTTCCATTGCTAATTAAGCTATTAGTTGCACGAATACAATTGATGACATATGGTGATATTTTAAATAATTTTTTATAATTAGATTGTATTGCTTGTAAAACACTTTGCGAATCAACCAGTATTAGAAATTTCTGTTCAGGAACTGTACCAATATAAATCAAAGCTTGATATACCGCATATATTTCTGCTGTAAATATGGATGCCTCCACTGGTAACCTAAACATTTTTGATATATTTCTTTCAGTATCATAAAGAGCTGCTCCTACTCCACTTTCAGTTTTAGACCCATCTGTATATATGTGATAAAAGTCTTCCCAAGATTCTCTAAACTGAGCTGAATGATTATATTTCGGGAAATATATATTTTGAATTGATTGTGTGGGAAATTCTAACGAGTATACTGGCAATGTTCTTGCTATGAGCACTTGACTACATTCATGATGATATTTACTAAATAGTTGTACCCAAAGTGTAGCTGATTTATCATTGGTTATTCCTGAATCATGCAGCTCTAAAAGATTTAATAAAACATCATTGAAAGGATGCCATGGTGAATGTTGAATTTTAAATAACATTTTTATAGCAATTAACTTTATCCTCACAGAAACCGAACATTCTACTGACTCCATATATACCACTACATTAGGAGTACTGTTCATTAATCCCAAACATCTTTTTAGAATTTTTCGTTGCTGGACTTCTAGTGGAGAAAGTTTTGTTACTGGAAGATTACACAAGACCATTAATCCATAATCTAATACTGCTCGATAATAATTCTTATAAAACATAAGCATGCTGGTAGGATGTGCTCCCCATTTGGTATTCGCCATAGCTTTAAATAAATGAAATATTTTATCGGATCTATTTTTCATCATATTTATTTGATACTGCCATGATAATGAAGCATCAAAGTATACACCTAGATATTTTACTTGTGAAACAATTGGAATTTGTAATCTCCTAGGAATAATGTTGAAAATATTTTGAAGACCCTTATGCTTAAATACTACTATTTTGGACTTTTCTAAAGATATTGATAATTTTTTCTGCTTTAACCATTCGTTAAATTCTATTAATTTATATTCAAACATTGAAAAATCTTTTAAGTGATTGTTTGAGTCTAAATATATACATACATCATCAGCATATTGTAGAAACTGAAATGGGGAATCTATTATTGTTTTAATATCTGATAAATAAACATTAAATAATAATGGGCTAAGAGGACTTCCCTGTGGTAGTCCTTGTCCAATATATATTGGACCTACCATTTCTGAACCAAAATGAAAATAAAGTTGTCTTTTAGATAACAATTTCCATGTCATTATGAGTATACAATGTGGCACTTTTAGTAATTGTAGTTGTCTCAATAGAACAGTAATATCTACGTTGTCATATGCACTTTGAATATCAATAAAGGCTGAAAGTACTGATTGGTTTCTTTTAATAACGCTATAAATATGAGAAGATAATGTTACTAATGCATCCTGGGTTCCATAACCTTTACGAAATCCCATTTGTCTGGGAGAAAATACCTTTTGACCTTCCATAAACCACTCTAATCTTTTTAATAAAATCTTCTCGAAAATTTTTGCCAGTACGGAACTTAGAGCTATTGGGCGATATGACTGACCCAACGAAGGGTTTTTCCCTGGTTTTAGAATTGGTATAATGATTTGAGAGGTCCATGCAACGGGAATTTTACCCGATAGGAATATTTGATTGAAAATTTTACATAACATGCTTAGTGCATTCTGTGGAAGATTTCGTACCATAGAATACGTAATTCCATCAATGCCAGGAGCAGAATCTTTAGACCCTTGAAGAATTTCATGAATTTCATTTACAGTGATAGAGGATGTGAACCCCTTTGAGTATTTTGATGTAGATGAGAACGTGTAGAATATATTAGGAGATTCACAGGCTGATGTAAAGGGTGTAGGAATGACTTTATTAATAAAATCGGTTTTCCATTCAGTCGACAAAGGTAAAGTCCGACTTACATGTGCTTTTCTAAGTGATCTGAACTTGCGCCATATGACGTCTAATTTTGTGTTAGGGTTTATTTCTTCGCAATATTTTTGCCATGAAAATCTCTTAGCCTTTATATATACTTTTCTAGATTTTGCAGTAGTTCGTTTCAAATTTATCAAAGTTGCAGGTGAAGGAGCACTTACAAATTGTTTCAATGCTTGTATTCGCTTCCTTTTTGCTTGAAAACATTCTTCATTCCACCAATCTATTTTGGGAAAATTTCGATCATATTGCGGTTTTAGTCGGGGACAGGCATAATCCATAACTTGAGTTATTATATCCACAAATTTTTCATATTGTACAGTATATTGGTTTTGATATTCTTTAGCTGAAAATTTTAAGTCTAAAACTGAATTATATTTCATCCAATCTGCCCTCTTTACGCTCCACTTACGAATTGTTTTTTGTTTTATTAATTTTGGAAATTTTTGAGATAATGTTAGCGTGATGAAACATGGAAAATGATCACTAGTTCGTAAATCAAAGTCTATTTCCCACACAAAATCAAAACACTGATTATCAGATATTAAAGTTAGATCAATAGAGGACATATTATTTCCATTTGGTGGAACATGTGTTGGAGATCCATCATTTATAACTGTCAAGTTATTATAATCCATCCAATCTTCAACTGTCTTTCCCAAAGTATCAATTCTATGATCACCCCACAATGTATTATGACAATTAAAATCTCCTGTTATGATAAAGGGATGTTGAAAGCCAGATATAAGAGAATTTAGATGAGAGCTCTGTATTTGTTGCGAAGTATAATGAGATGGAATATACAAGCTAATAATATTATAAAGTAAGTTGTTTAACTGAATTTTTATACCGACCACTTCTACATTATATTTGGAAAATAAATCATGTGTTGAATTAAACTGAATTTGTTGAAATGGTACACTTTCATGAACAAAAATTCCCACACCCTTATTTCCCACATTATAATCATTTAATATACTATGATAGTGAGCAATATGAATATTTTCTGATTTTAAACCCCATACCTCACTAACGCAAATAATTAACGGGTGACACTCATCTATTAATTTAATTAATTGAAGTTTCCTTGCAGAGAAGGATCTTAAATTCCATTGTATTATTAATGGCAAGTATTTTCTTTGCTGGTAACACATTGTTGTTTTAAATTAAGGGGTGTCCCCGAAATCTTGTAAGTCTTGAATTAGTTTTAAAATTTGTACAGAAATTTCGTTACATTTTAAGATTATTTTCCTAATATATAATAAATCATCACTCACTGAAATTGTTGTGGTAAGTTCAGCTATTAGATGTAGCAGATTTACTAGCGATTCTTTCTGAGAAGGACTCTCCGCTGTTGTCCGGCGTCCAATCGAATCTGATTTTCTATCCTGTTCCTTAGAGGAACACGTCGTGCTCACAGGTTCACTTGAATTAGCCACTGCTGATGATGTTGACGCAATTTGTGGATCCTTGTGTTTATTTTTGTCCTTTATCAAAACAGGTTTAATTGTTTTCCTCAATTGTGAAGCAGAATGCAGTCTAAAATTTTCCCCGTGTTGTTTTTTAAAACTTTCATAAGACCGGTCAGATTCTGGTGGCACTTTCTTCCAACAGAGGTTACTCAGATATGTGTCATTTCTTCTATTTTCCCAATCTGTAACAGAATTTAATCTGATCGTAGTAGGACTTTCTGATGTGCAAGGGCTTTCCTTGTTTATTGATTCCTTTCTTATCTCTAGCAATTTAGGAAAGTCTTTAGCAGAGGTCGCATATGTTCGCTGTTCATTTCGTGGATCAATTCCAAAAAGTACTTGTTTCCTTGCATCTTGATAGGAGATGTTGTTATAAGCAATCAGCCTTTGTATTTCTCTCTCTTGCTCCCATCTTACACAAGACTTATCGGTAGATAAGTGGTTTCCTTTGCAATTAATACATTTAGGACTGGCATTGCAGATTCCATGTTCCGCTTGACCGCATCTATAACACACGGGAGAGGATTTACACTGTGTTTGTGTGTGTGAGAAACGGAAACATTTCTTGCATAAAATCACAGATTTTACTTTTGGCTTCACTTCAAATATTTGTCTCCACAACTTCACTTCTTTTGGTAACTGTTGAGATTGGAATGTTACACTAATCAGTTTAGTAGGTTCTTGCCTTACTTCCCCCTCTTCATTGAAAAAAGTTTTCTTCATCCTTATTACATCTATTATTGGAACTTCAGCTCTAATGTCTTCGATTATCTCGTCTACTGGGATGTCGGTAGGTACACCATATATTAATCCTTCTCTCACTAATAGACCTTTAGGAATTCTGGCTTCTAAATGGTATTTTTCCTTGATGAATTCATTTTTAGCAAATTTATTTGCATCATATGCTGTGCGAAATGTCAATTTTGCCGGCTTCAAACCACTTTGTTTAACGAATTCAACATCAACCTTCTCCTTACACAAATTATAACCTAATTTTACCGTATTCAAGCTCTGTGATCCAGGTAATGTACTGTCCACCAACACGATATATGGGCCTTGATGTCCCTCATAATATAAAGTCATATTATATGCCTCATTTCTATATTTAGCAACACCAACCTTTGTACTTGCACTTACTTTCGGATTTTTTGGGTTTTTCTCCACTTCAGGTTCCGTGCATTCTTCATTAGATCGACCTCTTTTGAAAGAAGTCTTATCACTAACTTCCATTTCCGCTAACTGTTCAGGTACAATCACATTCATATCACTCTGGATTGCTTGCAATAAATTTTCTTCATTGATCTTCACATCCTGAGCCATCTTGGGAAATCACAAGCGTTTTTATTTCGCTTTTCTCTTTCACATATCAAATGTAAAATGTATAGAGAGATTTAATCTTGTAACTCTAGAACTATTATTCTCAAATCAAACTTCAATTAATTAGATCTCAAACTAGAAAAACAAACAATTCAACACGCTATTCACACAGAATCCAAACGATACCACCATGAAAATCCAAATCCAGCCATATATATCATATAAATATTTGTACATTAAAAAGTATACATTTTAAATGTTCCGCCATCAGTCACATACATAAAGGTTAGTACATTAACATTTTTCTAATTTTTAATTGGTGTTCATTCATTTACGTCATAATTTTTAGTACATCGGAACAATCAACTCTTCTCGTTTGGTCATGACAAATCTGTAAGTTTTCAACTTTTAAACTTTGCACTTGACACATATTTTCTTTCAAATTGATTTATCAATTTTATGAAATAGAACTGTTGCTGAGGCAATAGTATTTTCAAACTCTGAAAAGGCCGAGATCATACTTATCTATGGCAAGTGTACGAAAAATGCAGCACAAACGTGTAGGCTGTATGCACGATGGCATTTGCGCTCAGCTCTGCCGACAGGTATAGTGGGGATGCGCCTTCACGCTCAACTTCACGTTAAAATTACTTGAGAAATACTTGAGACGTATTACAATGTAACAAATGCCATTGTTAATGATTTTTTCCGTACTTTCAAATGATATAATAATAAAATGGAGTTTCCATTAAAAAAAAGATTGTGTTGAAAATCGTACTTCCTTACGTAGTTCAACGTATTGTGTCCATTAATTTTTTGAGCCTCTCTCACACCTTTATATCTCCGAAAGCAGTTTTTCAATATTTATTGTTGTTCACGAAATATTTTCGGTGCTTTGAAGTGACTCACCCTGTATACCTCTATATAGACGACATACTAACACATATAATTTTGTAAAGTCAACACACTAGGAGAGGTGTAGATTCATTTTTTAATAAGTAAAAGCCTGTCAAATAAAGCTCTGTTTTTTGGAAATTATTTCAAACCTCATTACTCAAATCCTTTCCAAAGTGTATCGAACCTCTTTTCTAGATATTTGATCTCAAATATTTAAAACAATAGAGTCACTCGGTGGAATACGCCCAACTTTTTTTGGCGGTTTATACGTAGCAGCTTCGCTAAATGAAGGAGTGTCGCAAAGAAAAGGATGTCAAATGAAAGCTACCTGTTTTGTAATTGTTACCTATAAGTTTTATTACTGTAAGTCTTATAGCAAAAGAACCATAGAAAAATAAACAGATGAACGTCAATTTGGGCAAATCACCCTGTGCTCGGGGTAAAATGCGCACATATTAAGGGTAAAATGCCCAATACAAGAAACAATTGTTGTAATACTTGACATGACATATCTAAAGGAAAATATTACACAGCATTAACTGGAATATTATTAACGTTTGTTTCGTAAACAGAACATCATTTGTACAGACAAGCATAGCGTTTCTAACAACACTTATTTTGAATTTACCATACCCTCTTTTACTGTTTACATTTGTGAGAAATTGCATTGCACTTTGGAGACATGGACTTGAATTTGGTACATATTTCATGTATCCACATACTACAACGAATATACTGGATAAAGTCACATTGTGGTCCTTTCTTCTCATAATAATGCCCACGGGCATATTGTACTTAATTTCTGTGGGCATATCACCCCACAGCTACAAGCAGAAAACTGAATCACTGGGTTGGCAACTCTGAGCACCATGCTGCAGTTTCACTCTGCAGATATGTTTCCCTCACTCTTGATCTTTACACTAAATATAATTCAGTTTCTTTCTCTCTTGGGAATATTATTGCACTCTGTTAATACAACAACGTCCAAAAATTATTACCTCAAGAGTTGTCTTCTTACCTCACGAAATTAACCCTGAATGACTTCAGATTCTTTTCACAAGCTCCAAACCTGCTGCCTCGTCTCACCACGGAGGGCGCTTTCAAACAAGAGTCGCAGAGTTGCCACAACATTAACGTTGCGCGAGATACGAGGGGGTGGGCATTTAACCTCGATGGGCATATTCCCCCGAGTTACTCTATTTAATTGGTTCAGTAGTTCTGCAAAGTGCTGCCAAGCCGTTCAACTATGTACTTACTTTATACGAGTGGCTAGCGATAGCTATAGCAAGTTGTATGTATTTGGTGCATATGTATGCATCTAATATCAGAAATAAATATGTGGATAGGTTAACGAATTGTTCACAACAGAAAATAAATCCATACGTCATAGCATTCACTGCTGACAGTATTTTTCCAAGTTGCTAAAGGCCGTTCGTTTATTATGCTGGTTCTGTGAAATACCATTGTGGCTATCATTTTCAAAACCTATTTAGCGAATTTAATTTTTTTAATAATTCAGTAAAGTTGGCAACATAAAGACATAAATCTCAAGGTTGGCAACTGCCTCTTAGCTCTCGAGCAGTGATTCGACTTATTATATTTTTCAGAGTTGCCACCTTGTTGTTGAATGATTGATGTGGTTTATTTTACTTCGCTTTTGTGCCACTTTTGGCTAATCGCGAAGATCAGAATGAGTGATGATATGATGAATTCGATGAAGGGACACTCACAAAGAACACCCGTGTCACCTTGCGGCCGACACGACATTAGCTATCCCAGTCTTTGTTCGCCTGATCGAAGCGTAAGTCGATATCCAATAGCGCGACATCTGTTTCTGTTTGGTCTCATGACGATTTGTGACGTCACCAGTTGGTTGAAGAATAGTCTCGCGTCGGTTCTGTGATGATAAATTGCCTCTCCCTTGCATCGTAAAGGGAGATGAAGAAATGGGCCAGCAAGATTTCTTTTCCTGGTTTCTGTGAGTTAAAAAAACTTTCTTACTTCTTTCACAGACGTACGAGATATGGACAATGGCGAAACGAGACGTTGTAGAATGGAGACTCACTTTAGAGATTTCCAAGCATTTGACATGTGATAACTCATGCCATTTTAATGCTTTTTGTGCATGTCTGTTGCAGTGGCGTATGTAAAAGGAGGTTACCGCCTTGTTTTCCAAGAGTCTGGCAGAATGTGCTTTGGTCCATCCAAAATCAGGCTGCGCCAGACCCTGTGGCCGAGTGGTTAGCACATCGCGCTGAGACGCCAAGGGTCCCGGGTTCGAATCCCGGTCGGGCTTGGTTGTTTGTGAATGTCCATTCATCAATTTCATCATTTCATCACTCATCCCCATCTTCGCAAATTAGCCACGAGGCACAAAACGCGAAGTAAAATAAACTAAATCAAATCAAAATAAAAAATCAGGCTGCGCCATCCTGTCAAAATGTAATAAGCAAATGTCATGGTAAAAATGAAAATGAATAAATAATGATGAACATGATGAGAACTTTCCTGGTTTGAAACCCGTAACAACAACGTGAATATAAAAATTCATTGTTATTTGAAGATCTGTCAAGGTAAATCTTTAACAGTCATCCCTCTGACTCATCCACTTATCCGCTACTGTTGCGTTCCGT
This sequence comes from Lepisma saccharinum, assembly GCF_977018435.1. Lineage (NCBI taxonomy): Eukaryota > Metazoa > Arthropoda > Insecta > Zygentoma > Lepismatidae > Lepisma > Lepisma saccharinum. Next base: position 79,190,787 of record NC_139233.1, read on the forward strand.
CCCTGAAATGTCTTGAAATAAATAAAGACTGAGCATCATAATTGTACACGGTGTGGTCCAGTGAAAAGGTGGTTGATCGTCTCTGCAAGACGCCCATAGCGTCATCTCTACCACTCCTCACAAGAATTTCATGGTGCTATACTGAATGCGGCCTCCCCGCTGGCGTAGTGGTAGCGTCGTCGCCTTGTAATGAAGGGGTCCCGGGTTCGATACCCGGTAGAGGCACATGGCACAGTGGTTCGGATCCCACTTTTTTTAAAAAAAACCTGTAGATCTAGTCCCGATTAGCCTTACTGTGCATAAAGTGGACTTAAAACACCAACTCAATATACTGAATGCAACTGCAACTGGCGGCTGACCTTGACGGCTATTTCTGGCCCTTTATGTCCAACCAATCGTATTCAGGGGTGTGTGGCTCGATGGGTGTCAAGAAACTCAGTAGCGAAGTAAAAGTAACGTTGCCAAGCTTACTTCTGTTTTGGCCAGTTGTCTTTATCTGTGTGTTTGTAGAGTGTTGCGTGTGAAACTCCCTCATGTAGGACCACGTGTGCAGTTGTACCATTAACACCTCACTGATTTCTGGTACTGACAATATCGTTGCCCGAGAAGACTCTCTCGCGCTTTACAGTACGTTTGGCAACATGTGGTGTACCCAACGCTCATTTGTTTCGTCCCGCGAACAACGTTCGGTACCTTGTGACTCGAAAATGCCCGATTTCAGTCGAAGAAAATTCAACTGATCGCTGATTCGCTATTTCCCAGCTGCCAGTTGAAGTTGCGTTCAGTATAGCATGTGCAAATCATGAGATATGACATGAAATGTAACTGCATGTATCATATCTGTGAAAAAACGCCATGATGGAACAACGCGCTAACATCAAATTTTGTTGAAAAGAAATGTAACTGAAACGATTCGATATGTGTATTGTAGTGAAACTGTGAGTGACAAGTACTTTTTCAAGTGGTATGCAAGATTTCGTGATGCGGTCGGGTGCAAGAAGAACATATGGAAACCAGAACATCGTGTGAAGAGATTCCGAAAATATCCGAACCGATCGCTGTGTCTCTGTCATACACATTGAAGAACTCGCTGGCATTCCCATAACCACTGTCAGTCGCATTTTAACACTTTTTTCAGACGACCAAAGAGATTGGAGCGAATTTTCGCGATTTTTTGGCCAAAATAGGTGTTGTTGTACTTGACCATTCATCCTATTTTCCTGCAGACTTTTGGCTGTTCTCAAAATTAAAGTTGACCATGAAGATTTAACTGAGGACACAGCTTCTGAAGAGGATTTCGGCGGCAGACTTCCAGGACTACTTCAGTTTTACGATCGTTTCTAGCGGCCTATTGATTCAAAGGAAGACTACTTTTATAAAAACACAACATAAATAACGCCTTGTTTTTCACTCACCTTTTCACTGGGACACTGACACACTGCGTAGACTTTATAATTATCATCTTTCAGTTTAAACTTGATAAAATTAGGTTTTTGGCTTCTTGAATAATGTGACGATTGAGAGAAATAATTATCGAGGCAAGAGGGAGAATGTTCTATAACCCTGTTATTGATAATATCACGTATCCAAGGTGGGGATCAGGGAGGGGTGTCGACCCCCCCCCCCCACCGGGAAATCTTTCAGTTTTCAATAGATAAATTAGGTTTTTGGTTTTTTGAAAAATACGACGATAATTTAAGGAGAGAAATAATTATGAAGGCAAGATAGAGAATGTTTCATAACCATTTTATTGATAATAGCACGTATCCAAGGTGGAGATCAGGGGGTCGAGCTCCCGCATGAAATCCATCAGTTTACACTGGATAAATTAGTGTTTTGGCTTGAATAATGTGACGATAATTTAAGGAGCGTAATTATCGAGGCACGACAGAGAATGTTCTATAACCCTTTTGTTGACAATATTGCACGTAAACTTTTATTGGGCTTTCATTGTTGTTGTCGCAGCGAGCGCGATCATTGCGTAAAGATTAGTCATCATTTAGAAGCTGCACAACAAAGCACAATAGGACGATTCTTTGTATTATTTATTCTTTGGAAAGCGGAAAAGGAAACATTCTTAAATAAGAGGTGGAGTCGAACTACTGGTAACATTAACGAAAGGTTTTATCTGCGGAACATTCTAGAATATAATGAAGACATAAATAAATACCCGGCTTCAATTTCCCGGTTGATCAGTGCAACAGAATCTGTTAGTAATTCGAAAATGAAGAGGACTAGTGACGCAATTTCCTGTAAACTACGGAAGTCTACTTCTAGTTCCAGTTCGTGTCCAAAGTTGAAGATATTGCCGACTAGGAGCCTCAGTGTAGTGCTAGTTCGAGGCATGAGCCGAAGAGATCGAAGGTCTCTAAAGTGAACATTTCACGAGTACCGGATATTGAGGCGGGTTATTAAGACATAAATAAGTTGCACAGATCAACTGTAATTTTATTTGTGCCCGGGCCAAATTTCGTGTATGCAGTCCGAGACTTTCATGGGGTAAAAAGGACTTTTATTTAAGCCAACTGGGCTTGACACACACTCAAACACTTAACTACTACAAAGGGACAGCCGAAAATTTTATGAATGTCAAGAAGAGAAAGCAGGAAGATGTTGCATATGTAGATATTTTAGCGGAATTTTTAGGCTCTGCCAGGACCCGAACCAGGGTCTCTGGTATGTCGTGCCGTTGCTATACTGTGGCATACCCAGGATTTTCGAAGTGGGGGTGGTACGTATACTCTTTTCGGTAGTCAGTCCTCATTTTACCATCTTTCTCTGCTTTATACCTTCATTTTTTTTTTTAGAAATACTTGGCCAAAAGAGGGTTATGATCCCCACCAACACTAACTCCCTTTGTGCACGCCACTGGAGATAAATGAGTGAGCATTTTATCATATTGGAAGACGAAACATTAGATGTGTTGGGAACGGAAGGGTTTTCACTGTGCAGTAATTGTTTCTCGATCCAGCTGTATTCTAAAAGACTTCCTAGGTTTCGTGCCGATATATGACAAAACTGCGGAAGCTGTGACTGACAATTTCAAACACTTGCGAGTGCTTAGGCCTGAATATGTACAATTTGGTGGGTTTCAGCTTTTATAAGAGCTGCAAACATGGGAAGACAAGACACATTAGTGGTGTTCAGGCTCGAATCAGGGAGAAATATTCGAAAACTGTGTGCGTCCAGTTCGCAGCCCACAGTTTGAATCTCACATTGTCGAGTGGATTGTCCATCCATTGTGTAACAGCTTCGTGAAAACACTCAGACACCAAAGATGTTTTGATGCCTGATGAGAAGAAACGGACAAACACGTTGTGATAAAAATGGCAGCCTTAAACGGTGGCTACTATTTAGGGGACAGTTGCTTCCCATTTCTTTTGCCTCCGCACTATGGCCTCTTAATGCTAGGCCTTGTCTGCCGAGAGAAAGTAAACTTTCCTTGCCCCCCCCCCCCCCCGTTTTGCCACCAAAGGGCACCACTGGCCTTAAACATACACTTGTGAGTTTATATCTATACCCCTTAAAAATATATTGTTCTGCCCCCTTGAAAGGAATTTCTGGATACGTGCCTTCACTTCATTTTGTATGACAGTACACTTCATTTTGTATGACAGTACTTTCTACCATTGATTGGAGACTTTATACTCTGTCCCGACTATATCTGCTGCAGCAAGGCTGCACATAGCGGCAGAGAAAGGGGGGGGGGATCGAGTGGGCAGAGCGAAGCAGTACACGATGATGCGAAAGCTAGTAACTACAGCCGCTTTCACCCGTTCCACGCAATCCCGTTCCCTCTCACGTGTTCATTGGTAGAGCCGTCTCGCGTCACTAATTGCGCAGAGACTTGTTTTCGTTCGCTTGCTCCAGCGAAGTTGTTTTCTTGTGTATGGAGCGACCGTTCAAAATATTCTTGGGTAGAACGTAACGCAACGCACCGTGCTTTCATTGTTGAAACGCCATTTTCTGCACCCTGTATTAGTAAAATGAAATTAAATAAAAAACACATTTTCAATTTTTTCAATTATAAACATTGTTGAAAAATGCTTAAAAGTAGTAATGTTAATTTTTCCACAATTTCAGTTTCTTCGTGTATTTTTCTTGCAGAATTCCAATTGATACAAAAAAGTGTTCCATTTTCTCAGGATGACGATAAAACCAAATAATCTTTTAGTTTATAATATTTTCGGGTATATTAATACCTGCAAAAGTTCTTATTCGCAATATTGGAAGAAAACTGAAGATGGAAATTAAAAAAAACATTAAAATCATGACTTTTTATACTTATAAAAAATATATGTACATAAAAACGTAACGTTTCCACCCTCTAAGAGGGTCTTCTTCAGACGAATATTCACAATTGAGGGTGGAAACTTTGCGTTTTTAAGCATATTTTTTTATATTATAAAAGTTTTCCTTGGTCAGCATTTTAATGTTTTATTAACATGGAAACAAGGCTTAACAGTGTTACAATAGAAATTATAGCTCAAATTACTATACTATAAGAAAATTATTTTTTTGAAAACCTTGAATTGATGTTTTAAGTCCTTTTATGCACAATTAGGCTAATCAGGACTGGACCTACCGTTTAAAGTGGGATCTGAACCACTGTGTAATGCACCTCCACCATGTATCGAACCTCTTGAGTACAAGGCGACGACGTTACCACTACACTATCGGGGAGGCTTTTATTTGAAAACCGCGAATAAAGGTAAACGAGCAGCAGAGTGATTATTTGTTCGTTTCATAATTCTTAAGTACAATTTTACATAAGTTGCCTCCGCACAATGTCCAAAGTCCTGTTTCACAGTTCTTCACGAATTATACTGGTTTGTTCTGCAGCTGTCTTTAGAAGTAACAGTAACATTTTCGTTTAACAGTAACTGTAAACTACTTACTTTATGAAATTAGTACCTGAAATTCAGTTGTTTTTTTTCCACCTAAATAGTAACTAAATTGAAAGTTAGTTGTACACTCCTGTTCACATAAAGTGTCACTCTTTATAGGGTCGAACAGTTGAAGTATGTACCAATTGATCTGAACAGAAGTGTACAATTACTATTTTTTTCGCATTGAAAGGAATTTTCTTTTGTTCCATTTTTACAATTTGTTGAATCATGTCCTCGCCTGAAACAATGGATTGAAATCTTGAGACCATGAGAACAATCTTATTTATTGCCAAGAACCAGAATTTATCTCTTCCAAGCGTATTTTAATTAGAATAATTTCGACATAAGGCTATATAATGTCCAACAATCCTCATTGGTATACCACAGTTCAACAGTAATTCTGAATAATATATTGTTTGCTCAACAAAAATACAATAAAATATTATTTTTTCATCTTTAAGTAAAATATGTGGATTTTATTGGCTCTGTATTTACATATAAAATATATTAACTTAGTTATAATTATATGGTTGATTGATTTAGTTTATTTTACTACGCTTTTCTGCCATTTTTGTCTAATCGCAAAGATGAGAACGAGTGATAATATGATGAAACTTATGAAGGATCACATACAAAGAATATCCATGCCGGGATTCGAACCAGAGACTCCTAGCGTCGTAACTCGCTGTTCTAACCACTCCAACACGGAGACCAGCAGTTATAATTATATATGAAACTTAATGCCAAGTTGTTGGTGGTCATCTGTGATGAAATTAATAGTGCGCTTACATTTCATGTTCTGAACCATGTCTTAAAATATACAACTAATCTAGAATAAAGAAATAATTACAATTATTGTAATAGTAACTAAATTAGATACATTTTAAAGCAACAGTAATTATAACTGAATTAATTTCTCAAGTGAATAATTTTGAATTACTTTTGAAAAGTAACTTTCAAAACACTGTTGATATCTTAGAGTTCAGCATTACTCAGATAAGAATTGTGAGAGAAGTTTTATAAGATACAATATGGTAATAATTACTATTATAATAAAATTCAAATCATTCAAAAATCATTGCATGAAAGGACTACAAAAACTATATATTCGGGATATACGTATAAATTCACATTAACATTTTTGTTTCAATGTAACTTCATTCTCCTTCTTACTCATCCTGCAAAACATTATGTCGTTCTTTCATAGATACGTATCCTTCTTGTAATCATCATCCCACTCAGAAAGCAATGATGGGCAAATACCCTTAAAAATTGGAACTAACAAAAATTTCAAGGAATATAACTATAACTATATATGTGCTATAACTTGACAGACAAGACACACACGTTATACCATTCCCATTATTTTCAGTTTCTCTAATATACCGTTCCCAATTGCTGACTACTTGCAACCAGATATTAAGAAGTCTTGCAACATAATTTCTTGAGTATATATTGGACTCTTGATATCTTGTAAACCATCACCATTCAACCATGTATCTGCAAATTGTGTACAGGTCAAACAATCCAAAAAGACGATTTTGATTCCATAGAAGCATATCCACAAACTTCCACGGTATTGGGTTGCCATTGTTTGTCAAATCTGTTGTCCTTTTTACAAATTTCAAGGTATTCTTAGAAGACATATCAAATGGATTCTCAAATGTTCATCTGCAAAAGGAGCAAATATAAATATTGTTAATATGGTGTATGAGACTATGAACTTAACAAAGATGAAAAAAATCATTTTCATTACATTGTTATAACCACAGACAAGTTGAGTTAATAATAAAATGAAAACAACTTGGAGATGTTGTGTAAGTGGATGTGAATATAATTGATCTAAACTACACCATAATTGTTAACGTAGTGGTCCTGTTATAACAGAATTATTAAAGGTTTGATTCACTATATCAGCTCAGATTCAGATCTATCTTTACAGTGCATGTTAAATATGACTTGGACTTCAGTAGGCTATTGAATCAAATATTCATAACATAATCAGGACAGATTATGATTTCTCTGAAAATAATCAATCTTACCCACAAATAAATGATTGGCTTTGCACTTGTAAAATATGTAAACTAGTAAAATTTCCTAATCTATACTAAGTTGTAAATTCTCAGTAAACACGCAAACTATTGTTTGATAGACTGTTAGGACTTTACTCTTTTAGCCGTTAGGGTGTACTTTTACACTTTAAATACATAAAGCTTGAACTTATTGGAAATGCTGCACTACCATTACAAGCCGTTCAAAATTATGAAAGAACGAGAAAACCGAAGAGTTTTATACAGCTTACAAAACAGGTTTTCTGACCTGATTCTGTGAAAGAAGATAACAGAACGTTGTCTAGAACTTGCACAAAATTCGGGGATCTCACATTAAATCTATTCCAATCCAACCTAACTTAGCTTAACCTACTTAATGCATTTAACACTTGAAAGCCAGAAACGACTCGTTCCAACCATGTACAAGGACAAAGTGAAACTATAATGAACGACTGATTTGTAATACAAATTCCGATGTAAGTACGTACATTTGAATAGCACCAGTGAAATACGAAAATAATCTCATCTCACAGGAACGATAGTAGAGCATTTTGTGCAATATCGATTTAATGCCAGAATATAATCTATATCAAGGTATTTCATGCTCTAGTAATAATCACAAAACTGTAATATCTGCATTATGCCTAATTTAAAATAACAGTTTCTTCTGATTTTACAATTGCAAAGAATTATCAACTTCGTTTGTAAGGAAAAAATGCGTGCTGCGTTGAAAATGTAGACATGTCGAAGCGATATTCTCACAGAAATTATATCGGAAGGTATTTCCTCAACATGTAAATAAATCATACATTCTGCATCACTCTTGCATATTGCAAATGTTTTGCTTTTGATAAATTAAGCAACAAGCATTTAAATATAACACTTACCTTTCAGTTTTTTCCGAAGTTTCCTTCTTCCAACATTTACTGGATTCATTATTCTCTGGTAACTTGGTTTAACTTTCACAATTTCGAAGCACTCGCATTGATCATATCTGGATCATATCGTTAGAAAGCACAGAGTGAAATCTCGGCAACAGTGTTGGCTAAAATCTGCACTACGGAGTATATTGCGACGAAACGCCACTTCAAAAATTTTAATGATAAGCACTACTCTCTGAAGGTACGAAATGTTTTCATTTTTTCACATAGTATTTCAGATGCTTGCGGAAAGAACATGTGATCTTTGTTTCACCACGAAATCTTCCATACTAGTCATAAAAGAAAAAAAAATGCACCAGTATTGACAAAACTACCACTTCAGCGCCATCTGTACGCAGAAGTTTGAACATGACGGAGACCTTTTATTTTCTGTTATTTACTTAAAATATCATTAATCGTAACAAAATTATAAGGTTCACATGTTCTAGTGAATAAAACAATCTTTTATATCGGAAAATTTCTCCCTTACCGAATCTATATTAGTCGTACGCTCATCCATTGAAATTTGGGCCTATGCTTTAACATGCCTTTAGAACCCCCTTAAGACACAGTAAATAAATTTCCGAACGCGACTTCGCGACCCACCAAACACCCCCTCGGGATCCAGCAGTGGGTTGGGCCCCAAAGGTTGAGAAACGATGACATAGGAGGTTGAAATTTGAATGCACGACTGTTGAATCTTCGCGATGGCGTTGTGCTGTCGTCATCGACTTGTATAATCAAGGGGCGTGGGTTCGATAAGCGAAGGAGGCACATAATGGTTAGATTTCTACATTAAACTGTAGGTTCAGTCCCGAATAGCCTTATTGAGTATAAAGTGGACTTCAACTCAAGCTTATGCTGCATTAGTTTTATAAACAGTAATATAGGTAGCGTAAATGTGCGGGGGGGTGGGCAGTCACATTATATCCCCAGATGCAATTCACGTGCCCTGCATTTCGGAGATATAAGTAAACATCACAAGACTGCACATGAAAGTTTCATATTTTGTCATAAAGATTGATTTGGTTGCCCTTTATCCCTTATTCAACTTTGACTTCGCCCAATATTATTGTATTGCTTTTGCTTTTAATCTTTTTCACATTTATTCCTTTGTGGTTATTTCAAAAATTTTAGCAGCGGCTCATTTTACATTTGTTCTCTACGTTCATATACTCTTCCACGCCACTAACACCTAATCCTGTAGTATCTTCCTCTGATGCCCTCTATCCCACCTCTAAAACAAAATTAAAACTAATACAAGAAGTACCAATGGACATTACAAAAGAGAATCCAGTGCTGCTGAGTTTCAAGTTCAGTGTTACTAAACACTGTCGTTCCAAAACCACTTTTCATCTCCAGGAGAAAATACCAGAAAACCATGCAACAACCGCAAGCTGGGTTCGAATTGTTTTCTAAACTATTCTCTTCTCAATTTCGCTGACAGTTTCTTTTCTTCTCCCTTCACCCTCGGCCTTCTGTGTCTCACTCTACTGGTTCACCTTGAAAGTTTATTCGATGTTTCCTGCGGAACACGGCAAAATTTGCAAAGCCCTTTTTCTTTGCTGTGTTCTTGGCTGGAATAGGAACATTGTTTCGGAGTCATTGACCCAAGGGGAGGGTTTAGTAATCACTTTGCATTAATTACAGAAACAAAAGAGCTACAACGTTTCAAATAAATTATGAAAATGTTTGTACTCTCATATTTTAATCCAGTGATTTGTACACAGTGACATGCCCAGAATGTTTGCAAGCTATGGCTATTTCCAAGCATGTATTCAGGATTTTTTTTGGGGGGGGAGGATAAATAACGTTTTAGAAGGGGTATAGACAGTGACTGAGCCAGACAGACCGGGGAACGAATGCATCCTAAGGAAAGAAGTTAGTATAAACATATACACGTACATAATGTTACTGTGTTGTCATCTTTGATGTGCCCTCTCCAACAGTCCGCCTGGAGATTCAAATGGGGGACTATTTGACCCCCGGAAAGTTTCACTCACGAGAACACCATCATAAGAGCTTGATTTCCTGGGGGAAGATGTGTTGCTTCCATGCCGCAGTGTTTCAATAGCTGGAGAAACCGCTGCCTCCCTCTTGCCGTATTTTTAAGGGAATACAGACATTAACATTTTCCAACATCCAACGCGATTGCATGACGGCACCAGTTGGTGGGTTCGTCCATCGGACCTGGCTGGGAGCACTGCCAAGCACCCTGGTTCGATACCCGGTAGAGGCACACAGTGGTTCGGTTACACACTGCCCAGCATATCCATAGAAACTTCACCACATCCACCATCTGTGGGATACTTCGTACGCCATAACAGGCCAGTACACGGTTAACGTTTACTGTTTTTAGGAAACATCCTTCCCCCCCCCCCCACCCAACCCCTACACTTTTGCATTCATTTTTTTTTGATCTGTCACCAACTTCACAATTATAGAATGTCTGCTTCCGATTGATTGATTTAGTTTATTTTACTTTGTTTGTTTTTCTGCCACTTTTGGCTAATCGCGAAGATTAGAAGAGTGATGACATGATAAAATTGATGAAAAGACACCATCACAAAGAACACCCATGCACAGGCTTGGATTCGAACCAGGGTATCCTGGCGTCGTAGCACGCTGTGCTAACCACTCCGCCACGCAGTTTGGCTTTGTCTGCGTTGGACTACCACCCGCTGGGAACAATATTAAATTATGTTACGTATATATCCAATCATGCTGTATAGCACATAATATAATGTTATAATATGCAATGGCTGTAAAGGCAAACAATTATCCAATTATCCAGCTCCCTTTCAAAGCAATAACTTTTTTCAGTTATTGCGCATCCTTAGTATTGAGTCGGAAGTGACCGCCAGTGCACTGACAGCAATGCCCATATCTGCCAGCCTATCGCTATTCATCCTGTTCCGTGACACGGTTTTTTATCCTCTTCGTCGCGGAAAACGATTTCTTGACAGAAGCCTCAGCAGTCATGCCATATATCACCACGAAACAAATAAAAGAAAATCGTCTCGAACACAGTCGGATCGCGATATAAATCTAATGCTAACTGAAAACTGTTTCGTTCCCAACACATCTGAAGTTTTGTGTTCCATCATTTATCTCGAAAACATTTTCTTTCCCGGATAGCTGGATAACTGGATTGAAGTAAGATGCACTCATGCTGAAGCTCCGAATAGCATCCTTTATGACGTAGTCCTTTGAAATCAAGCCAACATAGATAAAAGCAGACACTGAAAATAAGTATGATATAATGAGTAGACCCCGGATTTTTATGTAATTTCAAAGTACAAAATATGTACATAAATATGTAACAAAAATTGATAAAATATGTACCTAAATATGTAGTATCAAAGAATATGTAATATTAATAACAATCGAGTATCCAAGCAATTTCAAGAATTCTGCTAGATATTTATTATAAAGTATTTTAACATATTCAACTTAATTTTAAGGACATAAGTTATTCAAATTAAAATTTGTATCAAATTAATAAACTCAAAAATGCACTGCGACGTGTACATACTTAAGAAACCAATTTTGTTAACTATTAATTACTTTTCACATCGCATATTATTGTATAATATATAAATATGTAAGATACCTCTTTGTAGCTTTCGAAACAAATTGTAAAAGGCAGCATCTACAGAAAGAACAATCGAATAAAATTACATAGCTACTTTTGTACAAGGGAACATATTGTGTAACTCGCTACGTACAGGAAAGTAGCTTACTTGTCCACCGATGCCAAGTTTCTAAGTGCTTTGCCTAAACCTAAAAGCGAAACGAAAATATGTAACCAGAAAGGGGGGGGGGGGGAGAAACTCCAGCATCTTTCAATGAATAACAGTTCCCGTATTTTCTTTGGGGGTGGGCGTATTCAGCTTGTCTGTCGACTTGGCAGTAAATTTCAGGTGACTGTGAGCATGCACTATGCATCTCATTAATTAGAAAATATGACATCACATGAGCTACAAAATTTCTTCATCATGCTTCAGAGATCGAAAACATAAGAAAAAGGGTCCAGATAGGACAAGAATACCGAACTATGTTGTTTTATGTAAAGTAAATTAGCAAATATGTAAAGTATGTAATATCCTGGCAAATATGTAAAAATATGAAACATAAAACTTATGCAAAATCATGTCAGTTATATAATTCGTTGTCAATTTCCTGTTCAAGGTATGTATTTAGAAAGGAATAGAATATGAAATTACATACAAATCCAAGCTCTAATAGTGAATGCTAAATACCTTTATCAAAATGCATTATACTGGTCGCATTCCCAGCTGGCGGCTGACCTTCATGGCTATTTCTAGCTCTCTTTGTCCCCGAATCGTCTTCGTAGGGGGGGTGGCTTGATGGGTGACAACAAGCTCGTTTGGGAAGTTCGCTCTCAAATCACAAAGTTGCCAAGAGTACTTCTCTTTTTGCCAGTTGCATACCGACCTGTAGTTGATCGTTCAGGAAACTTCATTGTGCAGGTCCACGTGTCAGTTCCACATCTAACCCCCGTTGATTTCTGGTGCTTACGATACCGTTGTCGGAAAATTATCTCGCTTTACAGTACGTTTGGCAACATGTGGTGTATCCGACGCTCAATTGTTTAGTTCCGCTAACGGTGTTCGGTGTCGTCTTGCTCGGAAATGCCCGATGTCAGTCGAAGAAATTCAACTCATCGTTGAATTAATCTAAATTATTCAGTAAGTTACTTACTCCTTTGCTGTATATTACGTGATTAATCTTTACTGTACTCTCGCAGGAAATTCAAGCTACAATCTTGATAATGCGTGTCATGTTTACATAAAAATCGAGACACCACATAATTGATTTCGATATTATGCAAGATAATGGAATAATGGTTAGACAGGAAGGCGCAACCCTTCATTACGGACACGCATCAACACAAAGTTAGTTGCAGCAATATTTCCATCTCAGAGCGATATTATATTTTATTATAAGCTCTAAGTCTCTAATTATTTGATAGTAGTGTAAGTTAGTTGTTTCAAAATAGTACTTAGTAGGTATGGTTTTTTTTTACCAATTGAATATCGCTTTTTGACATACTTTGACAATTTTTTGTCGATGTTTTAGCGTTTAGCGATGTTTTAGTACAAATTTTCACTATACTCATTTTTCCCCCACTCGTACTTGGTAGGTATATCATGATGTTACGTGATACAACTTAACCTATCCTTTTTTTACGATTATTTAATTTTTTTACGATCCTAAGTGATATAACTTAACCTATCATTTTTTTTATTTAGGTACTGTTTGAACGTTATTATTTGAGGATCATATTTTGTAGGTATTTTTTTTTTATTAATCGAATATAAGTTTTTGACATATTTTGACAATTTTTTGTCGATGTTATAGCGTTTAGCGATGTTTTAGTACAAATTTTCACTATACTCATTTTTCCCCCACTCGTACTTGGTAGGTATATCACGATGTTACGTGATATAACTTAACCTATCTTTTTTTTTTACGATTTTTTTTAATTTTCTTACGATCCTAAGTGATATAACTTAACCTATCATTTTTTTTATTTACGCACCGAACTAACCTACAAGGGGGACTCCGTTTGTTTTAATATTTCAGTATTATAAGGTTTTCACAAATTTTATATAACCTAAAATGTGTTGGATGTTGATTTTTAGTATGTGGCAATTTTTTATGAATTTAAAACTGCTCCGTGACCCTCTTGTTCTTCACGTCGTAGGCGAAGGACTTCTCTGCAATCAGGATGACACTGCATAGGGTATCCTCGGGCAAGGCGTCGTGGAACTCGCAAACACCCACTCTACAAAAATTCTACTATATGATCTTTCACTGGCTAAGCTAACCTACAAATAGGAATTGGTAGCACTGACTTATAAACCCACTGGGTCTTCTTGGCATGTTTTTTCATGATGTGTTGCCAGGCTATTGCGCATCTTGGCGTATACAATGTATATATTTTTGAGGGGGGGGAGTTATAGCTTTTTATGCTGTACGAATACTAAAAACTTGACAGTGACAACCAACAGAGTAGGTAAACCTACATGCAGAAACTGGCAACACTAGTTTCTGACAGTGAATTTGAAATAAAATATTAAACAAAATACATGAGTAAGCACTGTGATTACAAATAATACCAGTGTTATGCCCCCAACTCCAACTGGGCAACTGGGGGAAATAATTGTACAACAATTTGTACCTAATTGTACAATACTTGTACCTAATTGAGAGAGCCTTCTCGTAACTTACTTCATGCACAATTTATATGATTTTACAACTGTGAAAAGAAAGCATATGTGTTCTGTATGCACATATTCATTCTTATTTTTCGAAGTTGAATGGAAGCACGTGTTTTTTACGCTCTCGTAATACTGACCTTGCCCCAGTGATTTTAAATTGCGTCCATCCGGTTTTTTTTTCTGTGCTATTTCCGCGTGCACGCAACATTCGCTTTCAATAGTTTAATGAAATACAGAAGGAGTGTTAGTTTAGCAGGCTCCGAGTTTTACAATTTATTAAATTAAACAATAATTTATGTAAGAATATACTTGTACTTACCGAACACAAAATAATAAAAGCACATGTGAATCTTTGCGTGCGTTCATGTTATATGACGACTGAGTAAGAAATAATGTTGACTCCCCGAAAGATAAAAGTTCCTGGTTCGACATCAGATGCATGCAAATTTTATGTTTTGCTCTCAAAAATCTTGATTTCTATGTTTGTGCTATTTGCCATACAGCAGAGGAGAAGAGGGGAGAGGGGAGGGGAGGGGGTACTATTAGCGCCATCTATTAGCAAACAATAGAAATAAAAAAGTAGGGTCAAACTTTTTCAACACCCAAAAATTTTAAACGTCCTCGTTTAGTAATACGATCAGCAGAAGACGTTTGAAAGAGTACTCTTAGTCGAGAAAGCTAATTGCTAGGGCCCATATATTGCTAAAATGTTTTTTGATTTGCATATTTCTCATACCGCCATATGTTGTTCTAGTTGACTTCTTCCAAAAAAATGCTAATTAGCGAGAGTTAATTAAGCAAGGCAAGTAAAAGAAGCAAATAGGACAATATGTGGCGGCGTGGAAATATGTAAAAATTCGACTCGATTCGAATTAAAATTGGAGGATATTTTGCATTTTTTTCCTATAATGTACAAAACATTTACCGTACATAATCTTTTCTATTTACAACAGTATAAAATAAGAGGAGTGTGTGACAATATCCATATTAATTAGGAAGGTATGTTGTATGCTAGGTTAGCTAATTGTGTCTTCACTGTATAGAGGAAAGATGGAAAAAGAGAGCTCTACAAAAACTAACCTAACAAATTTAAAATGTGATCTATCGTGAATTAAACTAAGCTTTTTCACCCACCCACATATAGCCTTACAGGTGACTCAAAAGCAGAAATTGGTCATAGCGTGACAGGTCGATTTATTGTGAACTAAACTAACCTCCCCCTACTCATACATACACACTATGTCTTACAATAAGTAAAACTGCTATATCACATGTAAGGGCCGACGGTTGGCAAGACATACAAGATCTATTGCAAATTTTATTAACCTACGACATAAGCCATGGATATATACACACCAAGCCTTCCAGATAGGCTATAAGCAACTCACCTCTTGCAATTGTATAACGGGGAAAATTAACCTACAGCTAGCAACACTGTTTGAGCTGCTTTTGACGAGTAGTGTTACCAAACTTATTTTTTGCAAATAGGCTCTACAGCTAGAGGCTTGAAACATATACCCTACCAGAGTATGTCAACTTACCTCATGTAAAAATATTACCTAGTACGGGTTAAGCTGTGACATACAACTAGCGAACGACACGACCACCTGACACACAGACAGAGAGAGTGTGATACAGCTTATACGCAGTTTTTCCTACACACGTACTGGGTTTAAAAGGTAACTTACAACAACTATTTCACTCACCTCCTATCATATAATAAAATTACCACAGGTTTTTGATACTTGCTGCCAGAACATGGTAGTTTTAGACTGGAAATTCAGCCCGATTATTCTATTTGTGCAAGAGAAAAATGATGATGCCTGCATTTGGAATATATAATTCTTCTTACGGTATTTTGCGTGCCCCAGTAACCTTGCTTTCGATTCACGGAAGCTATGACGTGTATTTCCTGTTTCGCGAACATGCGAGAATCTTTCACAATGTCGCATCAGAGTTGGTTGTGTATATAAATCTAGTTTGGGGAATGGACATGAATATAATGTCAAAATTATTGCATAACTTAAAAAGAATATTTATTGCACTGCGTTTTCTAGCAAAGGTAAATGTGGAATGCCCCGGCCCCCTCAGAGATTTGAATACTGTTAGTTAAACAGCAAGCATTGTCATATGGACTGACGATTATTATTTTTAAAAAAACAGACCTCGTAATAAATTATAACCTGAGCTGTCTTGCAAGTCTCTCGAGTTTGATATCTGGTGAAGGAATATGATGCCACTATAAACTGTACACAAGATATATACCCAGTCCCTGGCATGAGATGGGCGAGGATCTATACAGTTGTACAATGGTTGTTTTTTTTATTAAAGCATAGTGCTTATTTACATGTCAGCGCAACATGCATGCAAAGAAGGGAGGGAGACCATAACGGATAATTCTTATTTCGATTTCAATATTTTTGCTAGTCACGCTATCTAGACGAACACTGGAAGATGGGCAAAAGCGAGGGAAAGAGAGAAATGTTATTTTTTGCCCCTCTGCCTGTGTGTGATATACTAGTTTTACATGCATACGGCTGTATCGTGAAGCGAGGCTGAAAATAATTTTTGAAAGCAGTCTCGAGCATCTTCGCGTTCAGCCAACAAGAGAAATAAAATATTACACATGGGTGTGGGGCGCAACAGCCACAGTACGGTAATGTGCATGGATGTTAAAACTTTTGGGTTTTATGAATAGACATACATATCAGTTTTGCAGTCTCCAGATGGGACCGGAGCTTACTCTTTATTTGGACAAGGGGGTTCAGATCAACTATAATTTTTGTTCACATCAAAATGAAACAAAGAATTTTATTTTACTGCTTACTTATTCAATATTTTTATTATTGTAAAGAATGGGGCGGTGTGTCTTATTGTATATAGTCTTCCAACAACCACCTCGGGGGCGTAAATTTATGTTTCTGCATGTATGCAAAATGCACTTAACTTTAGTTGTGAAGTTTGTTTTGCTGTTGTGATTAAATACTAAACCAAAATCTCACTACATAATTTTGAATTATATTTGTTAAAATTGATCTATATTATATTATTGCTATAGGTGGTCCATGTTATGCGCAGGAGAATTTTTAAAAAATGTCTTGTTTCTCGAACCTGTGGCCTGTAGATTTGCTTTGTTGGCAAACAGAAACAGAAAATGGCACCATGTTATTCTATACTGATATACTGATAGTCAACAACTATGTCGAAAAGCAATGATGGGGGGGACTTGTCTGTGTTGGGTCTTATTAACAACTTCACGGCTGTACCTGCACAACTCATCGACAACAAATCAACAATGTTAGGAAATGTGTGCATGGCCCCTGAGAATACAATTTAAAATCACTGATGTGATATGAACCCTCTTCACTTGTGTGTATTTGAATATGCGAACATGAGGTATTTTGAATAATCGAGGCGGACAATCACAAAAACAGCTTGCAACGGTATGGAGAGTTCAAACTTCAGACGATTGTTGTTAATCTACGAAAAGCCAAGGGGCGAACGGAGATTACTACGAAAATTGTAACGCGAGGCTATTTTGGCTAATGGCAACGATGAGGATGAATAATAGTTGTTTTGATGAAATTGAAAAAGTGGGGCACGTCTGCTTCGAAGTGCATTACACCAACAACTACAATTGTCCCTCTTCCCCACACGAGGTGATTAACAGAGGTGTATTTTTGCCGGTCTACGACTCTGAGGGCTCAAGTTACAATGTTTACCTATAGCTGTACATATTTAAAAATGACCTGAGCAATTAAATGTTACAATACCGATCCTGATTTTTGTCGGATGACGTAGGTTGCAATCCCACCCCCGATGGCGTATAGACTTAAATGTTTCCATAACATGAAATACTGTTAATGGAAATCTGTCGTTTCTAATGTAAAAATCATATAACAAGAAAAAGAAGAAAATAAATGTTGCGAGCAAATACGGAGCCTCAATCCAAACACATAAATAATCAGACAAGATGTCAACGGTGCGTTCATAACTAACAAGTGATTATTCAAAAATTGAAATGGTGCAGGGGGAAACAACCAACTAACTAACTAGGCTTCTTAAACCCGAGGACAGCAAATACAAGCCTATTCTGATCTGAGAAATATCTCCATTTTTTTCCATCCCAACCGATTTTTTAGGTCTATTCAACCCCTCATGGTACACGAGCTCCCACTGCCCTGATGGTGGAGGAAGCGAATCTATTTGGACATGAAAGAGCATTATGTGTGGGAGACTATAATTTATACATGTGGTTGCTTGGATGCTTACAGAGGATGCCATAGCTCGTGCGATTGAGGCATTTTATTAAGCACATATTTTGATGAGTGTAAAGAATTAAATAAGTCACAAGGGGTTGAGGCATGGTTCGAATTTCTCGATCTAGGTATGGATGCAGACAGACACGAAGTTTTGTGTGTGGACACAAATGATAATGGAAAAATGCTGTTCACCCCGATAGCATAGTGGTAATGTTGTTCTTGCCTCGTTTCCATCGACAACATAGTGGTTATACTGTCCAATATTAAGAAGTTCTCAAAATTATTCAATTATTTTTTTCTCTTCTTCTTCTATCATCTCGGTAACAAAAAAAAAGGTTTTCTCAAACGTTTAGACGGCTACGAAAATGTTGAAATGTAAAATATTGTTGCATTGTAATCAAAAAAGAATTTGTTGAATATGCCTAACCTAAAATAAAATTCAAGAATTAATAGAGTTAAATATTTGCTACTCTGAAATGGCGACGGCTATCATAACATTATTTTCAGCAGGATAATAATGACAATATTATATATATTAAGGATTAGGCCCGAGGGATTCTTATTCACCACACTCGTTTCTAACCTGTCCACACTGGAAACCGAAAACACAAGTACGAGACACTAACTTGGGAGAGGACATGCAAAAACTCTGCGGGGGCTCATCTTAAAAACTTCAGTAGATGTTTGTCATGGAACTCCCTCCTTAAATTCGATTCGAAAGGCACAAATATTCCGGTTCTTGAATAAGAAGCGCGTATGCCTTCGGAAAGAGAGAAGAAGAAATAAATAAATCAACTCATGCATATTCTTCATGTACGTATGCTTGGTGACAAGAAACAGTATTTTTTTTTCTCTTCAAGAAATTGTTTTCAACTTTTTGCTAGGTGACCCAACAGGAGTGGACGAAATAGCTTATTCATTCAAACTGGAAGCTTGCTTTTTTTTCAACAATAGAAAACATATTATTTCCAGTGAAATATCGACTCAACTACCTAGAATGGCTACCACGGGCTTGGTGACTGAATACTAAAAAACTATCGAGCGACTTACTTCACAGCAGTGTCACTTAGTTTCAACAAGAACAGTTCAAGGCTTCCCGGGTGTCCTGCAAGGTTCGGTATTTATTTTTTTAATAGCAAGCAGATGAACTGGCCTTACAATATGAAGACCCCTCTCACTGTGTCGGTTGCAGTTATTTTCTGGTAATTATGTCTTGCCGATGGCGCTGTCGCTTTGTAATCATACTTAGGAGTTATTTTTTTTTATTTTGCCTTTCGCGACATGTTCGACTAATCGTGACAATACGTTTCAACTTTTCTGCATAAACGTTGATCATCGTTTATCTTGTCCGCATCGATTAATCTTCTTATGTTTTTTTTTTGTTTTTTCGTCGCGTCCATCTCTTCTGTTATCACAATCGAGACTTCTAGATTATTATTTTTTCTCCCTGCAATTTTAGAAATGTAATTTTTCATGATCATCCAGCGAACGCCTGAGACATTTCAGCAAAATGTCGATTATTCAATGGATGTTGTAAGGTTCCATGTTTTTTTTCACTATCTCTTGTTTGGTCGATTTTGAATTTGGGAGTTATTTTTTTTATTTTGCCTTTCGCGACATGTTCGACTAATCGTGACAATACGTTTCAACCTTTCTACATAAACGTTGAAACGTTTCAACGTTTATGTAGAAAGGTTGAAACG